>NC_085003.1:15953322-15955822 GCF_963854185.1 Sardina pilchardus | reverse complement strand
GGAGAATAATGTGCACAGTGTCTCAGAATAACTGTTAGGATTAGGTGCCATGAAGCAAGTCAGAAAAAGGACAACAGTTTATCTGCTAACTGCATGATAGCATCTGACTGCCATGTATCACTGAATGCCCTCTGGCTGCACCGACTGCTAAATGTGCTGGTCCATTGCGTCGTATTTCTTGTTCAAAATGGCAGAACCACACGAGCAACAGAAGGAAGAGACGAGACATCAGACAACAGCCCTGCTCCCTCCACACCATGCTGCACAGCACTGGGTCACGCTGCCTCCAGTTACATTCCATTTGAAAACGATGGAACCAAACATGTTGTTGCTAACGCTGGCTTACAACGCAGTAGAAGACAGTGAATAGATACATGTAAGATACAGTTTAGAAGGAGTTTTGAATAGTTACCTTCAACCAAAAACCGAAGAAACTCCAAGGCACTCTTGGTTGAAAAAGTTAAAAAGCCTTTATTGTTATGGCTTGGTCATATTAACCTTCTAAAAACTCTGACGCATTTCGGCTACATGCCCTCTCCCAGGAGTTACCTTCAACTGTTTGAAAGACTGTAGAAAAGATATCCGCACACTATCTTACCTGCTCCCATTTCAGTGCACCTGTTGAAATATACAGTATAGTCTAGATGTGTGTACATTCCTTGACTATGTTTGGAAGGCCATTGTGCCAGGAAGTCACAAGTCTAACTAACCAAACTCCGAGGAACTGAAAGGGGATTTACCTTACGATTTCATTTGATCATGATGTCTGTGACTCGTAGGGATATATTACTCCACCTCACATTTGAGCCAACATTGTGTCATTCATTTCAATAATTTCATTCTTGGATCGCTTCTACGAAAACAGATGTACGTTGATTATAGTCCTTCCCCCCAAATGTGGTTGAGATCATATTAAAACACATAGTTGTTCGACAGACACTTGAAGAGTCACGAGCAACATCCCATTGTCAGAGCATAATTCTGAGGTAACATCATTAACCCAGCCAACTCCTCCATATCACACCCATCATCATCATCCAAACAACTACTCTGGTGGCTTTCACAGCTCTGAGTCGTGCGCAATAGCTCCATAAATCACTCCGCTCTCGGGGCAACAACACGTGGCGTGGCCCTGATGCTCGCCCCGGCCTGTCTCTGTCTCTGAGCGGTGGCGGGTGGTTGTGAAACGGGGTTGTTGGGAACAGCTGGCCCACGGCTGACAGGCCCCTCTCCTCTCCTCCTCTCCTCTATTCTCCTCTCCTCTTCTCCCCCTCTCCTCTTCTCCTCCTCTCCTCTCTTCTCCTCCTCCTCCCCTCTTCTCTCCATCTCCTCTCCTCCCCTCTTCTCCTCCTCTCCTCTCTTCTCCTCTTCTCCCCCTCTCCTCTCCTCCTCTCCTCCTCCTCTCCCCTTCTCCCCCTCTTCTCTCCTCCTCTCTTCTGTTCTCCTCTTCTCCCCCTCACCTCTCCTCCTCCTCTCTTCTCCTCTGCTGTCAGCTTTCATGCACTCCAGTCAACCAGTGCTGGAAGGTGTTGTGTGAGATGTGATACACTAAGCTTGTCATGCAATCCACTCAACTCCATTCCTTCTAGCCCTGTCCCAAAACACACACACACACACACACACACACTCTCTCTCGCTCTTTTCTTCTCTCTCTCTCTCTCTCTCTCTCTCTCTCTCTCCTCTCTCTCTCTCTCTCAGAGTTTTACGCAGATGCATGCTAAGGCACGACAGGACAGCTGGCTGAAATTACGGGCCTAAAACAAATTTCTGAAGCCATTTCCTACACATCCCCTGCAGGTCAGGGCGAGATAATAGGCTATCATTGCTCTCCTCTGACGAACGATCCCTGCCCTCTCTCCACAGACCCCACGCTCCCTCCCTCCCCCTCTCTCCCTCTCTCTGTCTCTCTCTCTGTCTCTTTCTCTTTTTCCCCCACCTTTCTTTTACGGCAGGGGTCTGTTCTCTAGCCTAGCCTGCCCCTAACCCTGAGGGAATCACATCTCAGAGAAATAATGTTATTGATATTGGCAGGCCTTCCTCTGAGCAGCCTCCACCGTCGGCTCTTTTCTCCAGTGTTATTTCTACAACAATTATCAGTCATTTTAGAGTTGTTTAAGAGCTCCCCATTAACGGTGCCCACAGCGCCTCAGACAGTCAAGTAGGAGGAAGCGTTTGTTTTGTTTAAGCTGGAGTTTTTACTGTAACAGTCTACAGTTTTTTTTAAAGGTTCCCAGACTTAAGTTTCAATATTTAAAGAGTACAGAGAACATCGGTGTCTGTCCATTGTGGTATTCAGGAGCGTAACATTTCACCCTGTACCCCACACAACCCTGTACCCAACACAACCCCACAGTATACCTCACACAACCCAGTATACCCCACACAACCCTATACCCAACACAACCCTGTACCCCACACAACCCTATACCCCACACAACTCTGTACCCAACACAACCCCACAGTATACCCCACACAACCCTATACCCAACACAACCCCACA
>NC_085003.1:15933322-15943322 GCF_963854185.1 Sardina pilchardus | reverse complement strand
ACACACACACACACACACACACACACACACACACACACGCACACACACACACACGCACACACACACACACACACACACACACACACACACACACAGTAACTCAGACATGCTCCCTTGGCACCGTGCGTACGCTCACACACAAACAACCAGTTGAACTTTCCAGATAAAGGTTTTCCAAGTTAATTTGTCTACCAGACCTCCTTATGTTTTGGTAACCCCCTCTTTGAATGGGCTGGAGGAGTGCAATAGGTGGCCCTTGTAACCTTGGTGAAGTGCATTCTCACATTTGCTGCCCCAAATAGATACAAGAATGCACTTAACCTTTACCAATAGGACTCTTCAAACAAGGAGGGACTTCATTCTTTCGATCAGTATGCCTGCTGTCCTTTTATGGTAATATTGCCCTTAAACAGGCAGCAACCAGCTCTCGCAAAATGCGATTTCCTTTCGTGCATAAAAAGGTTGCTGCCCGTCCGGTCCCAAGTGGAATAGAGGGGCTTTAGCACAGACATGCTACTGATCTACTTTACTGGGGGAGAGGGAGGGCTGTCCAGCCACAACGCACTCTATAGGGCCGGGGAGAGCCAAACCACGAGGATGCCAAAGCCCTGTGAGTCCCGCGCCAGAGGGAGCGGAGGAGAGGAAAAGCTCTGATTTCTCACGGTGTTTCTTCCTCTCCACGCCCTGATTCTACAGAGCCGGCCGGGCCACCACAACACAGGGCCGCCGCCGCCAGTCTCAGGGTGCAGTGTTCCACAGACGAGGACAGCACATCAGTCATGTTAATACAACATAAGCAAACAGGCTCACACAGATAACACACACACACACACTGATGGATATCTGAGCGCACAGTTCTCATCATCAAGTCCAGTATATTTGAGAATGTACATTTGAGCGCTCTGAGGGAAACACATGGGGCGTGTAGTTCTCTTTTTCTTTCTCTCTCTCTCTCCCTCTCTCTCTCTCTCTGTCTCCCTCTCTCTTCTGTTGTTTTTGGCCTGTGTGGGGGCTAGGTGAACCTGACATGCTGTTCAGTTGACAGGCTTATCGGGGAGGTGCTTGAGTGAAGTGCAGAAACGGCAATCGTTCTTCCAGCTCACCTGCTTCCTCTCAATGGGCTGCTGTCAACACACACAAGCACCACTGCACACGCAACCCGGGACGCAAGACCAGAAAACACTCCTGTTTTTATTGTACTGGTACAGCCAGCGGAGACACTGGTAGTCTCAGGCAGAACCCGATAGCCCTCCACCTGTCTGCAGGATCCACCTGAGCATGATTTCCCCTGGATGGGTTTTGTCGTCTCCCAAGCATTAAGCTCCAGGGGTGGGCAGCAGTTTTCTTTGTCACGGCCCATTATGAGAATCACAGCTCCACTCCACTGTGTGTAGGGTTACAAGTGATCCTGTCAATCATCCCGACAGCTAAAGGGAGGAGAGAGAGAGAGATATTGACGGGAGGAAATGAAAGACAAAGAGTGACAGAGCGAGGGAGGGAGTCCGAGACATAGAGAAGAAGAAAGAGAGTGAAAGAATGAGGAGATAGAGAGAAAGAAAGAGAGAGAGAGGCAGAATGTATATGTTGGGAAAAAAAACCCTGTTCCCTGCTCTTGTCTGTCCCCTCCCCTTGATTACGGTGGGCTTACCTGAACTGGCGCCGCAGATCGTGTCTGCCCCGGGCGACGAGGAGAAAAAGCGCTTATGGCCGTGTCATTAACCATGTCCGAAACTCACTCAAGGGGTCACGGAAGAGTACTGTATTTTCTTACCACTGCTGTTTTCAGCACCTCATTCAACTGTGTCTTTTTCTTTTTCTTCTCTCTCTGTTCATTCTGTTTCTCCTTGGCTTAGCTCTATGATATCCGATACTTCTAATCCTCCTCCCGTGAGGCCCTGTGGTATAATAGGCTAAGTGTTTCAAGGCACAAGCCATGACAGAAGGAGGCAAGAGCACTTGTGATGTGGAGGTTACTACCCATGGAAGGTAGATTTGAAAGTAACTGTCCGGGGGGATTGCTGGATTTGATCTTTCTCGGCCCTCCAGTACACAGCTGTGGCTTACGGTCAAGAGTCATATCATACTCAGAACTTTCTGGATGCGGTCAGACTTTTTTTTTTAATCATCATTACAGTGACCCCTGGCCAGATGCTTTTGGCAGATCTGGTGTGAATTACGGTAAATTCAGAGAAAAACTGAATATTAAATTCCTCTCAAGGTCCACTCACATGAGATTATTGAGCTGCAGAAGAGTCTCGGACAATATTAGTATATATTGTAGTTGTGAGGACAAATGGAGTTGTATTTTAGTCGAAGTAGCGCCTGCAATAAAGCAGTTAAATAGTGTGTACAAGGTTATAGACGAGCTGCTAAATTGAATTTGGAATACTCCCATAGAGCAATCTCTCTCGCGCTCTCTCTCGCACTCTTTCTCTCTCGCGCTCTCTCTCTCTCACACTCACACACACACACACACACACACACGCACACACACACACACACACACGCACAACCTTTGAAGTTGGGTCAGCACATAGCTGCCCAGTCAGCTGGCACAAGTGGAATGATGAATTGACTTTATTAGGCGTTTGAGAGTACAGCAAGCAGAGCTTTCCCCAATAACAAGGGATCAAATGCGCCAGCAAATAAAGCAGCCGGTGTTGGGTGTCTCCACTCGGCTAGTGTTTCGACACACTCATTACTCACTTAGGCAAGACGGAGAACAGAAGCTGCACACACTCCACTTAGGTCGTGATTTCTCTCTGTGTCTCCGTGCCTTATGTATCTGTGTCTGTGTCTCCCCTCCCTAACTTCTCCTCTCTCGTCTTCTCTGCTATCTCAATGCTCTCTCTCTCTTTGTCTCTTTTCATCTCTTTGTCTCTCTATCCTTGTTTCTCCTGCCCTCTTCCCAGCACAGTTTGTCTACCCACTTTTATTCTCTTTCTCTTTATCCTGTGAGTTCACTTTTGTCTTGTGAATTCACTTTTGAGGATCACCTTAATGGGACATGATAACTATAGTGTTAATACAATCCTTCCTCAGTCCTGCTTCTGCAACCATATTTTCCTGTGGAGTTTGCCCATTCTGAAATCTCAGAGATTAGCGGAGTCAGATCTGTGTTGATTTTTATCCTCTTTTTCCATGGTCCCTTACCTTCACAAAATGGAAAATGTGATGTGTTGAAGCCCTTGTGTGAATTCCTGCTGAGATAAGCATTCCAGGCTTCCCTGATCAAACCTCAGATGATATCACTCACTGACCTAGAGTTACTGTTTTATTTCAAAGCAGCCACATTGAGATTCCATCTTGTCAGGATAGCCGCTGGTCTGTCATACAGGTATTCTCCCATGTGAGCCTAAATCAACAAAAATGCAAATCAGGAGGGAAGAAATCAGACAGTAGAGCAATACAGCGTTATTTACGGACTGGCTGACTCCTGGAACTGTAGCAGCAGAAATTTTTTCCAACCTGTCTATTCGCACATTGTATTGGAGCTAAGACTCAAAAGAACATATCTAACCAATACAGAAACTTCTGAAAGTCTGAATATGGTCTGAATTGGTCTTAAATTACAGTAATGTTAGGAGAATATACACATACACATTCCAGGGCTTTATACCACTTTAACCTGTAGGCCGATCTATGTCTCTGTAAAAGCACACAGAATAAGACAAACACATCTGAATAACCAGCCTGGAGCAATAAATACTTAACTAAGTTTTCTGGTTGTGTCACTAGAGTTTCACTAGCAGACAGTGTGTAGTCCTCTGTGCCTCACATAGGCTTACACAGACACACACTAAAACTATACAACAGGTCAAAGGTCATTTGGTACATATGAAGGTGGGCTGGTAGAAGCACATTCTTCATTCTTGAACAAATAATTCCATATTTCTTACATTATTTTCCCTTGGTTTACAGTGACTGACCCCTTAGCTCCTCGTGGTTTCGCCGTCCGAGCAGTTTGTTTTCTTGAGCATGAGCACACCACGAGCAGATGAACGGAACGCAGTCGTCCTAAACCAGGCAATTTCAACTTAATCTTCGCATTACCCGCGCGCTATGATCTTCGTATTACATATGTCATATGTTTGTGTTCACTCTGACATCAGTGGCGTTTAAGACCGACTCAGGGGAAATACCTATTTGAGCACACTCTGTCTGGACCAGGAAAGGAGTATTGACTCCTGCCAAAAACAACAGAAATACAAATATGTACCGTCTGTGAGGAATAATCACCTCTATCGGTCTGAAATCATGGGAACGCTAAAAGCTAATAGCGCAGCTATCACTCAGCAGGAGATGAGGGCAGCTGATTATGAGGGATGGCTGTGGTCATCCTCTGGAACGTCCCACGGGCCAGGACAATGACAGGGTCTTGATGAAAAGTTCTCTGATCCAGAACCGGGAGAAGGCAGCTCCGGGAACTCCTAGCGCTAACGGTCACCATAAAGCAATAATGACACGTTTGGATCTGTTGTTTTCCTCAAAGGAAGAGTGAGGCCTTAAGTGTAGGCTCAGGGCACAGGAAGCCAGATCTGAGGCCTTTGGGCGCCTACAGTAGGCCTACACGAGATGCTTTTATAAATGGGCTCTCTCGACGACCGCTTCCCAAATCCTCCTCTGTTTGTGTACGTGTGTGTGTGTGGGGGGAGGGATCTTGAGCTGTCTATCCTGACGTTACCCCACAGAATATTCCTCTCGCTCACCATCCATCAGATGAGGCCGTTTATCTTTGCAGCATGGACAGGGGAGGGCCAAACTGTTTGTTTAAATAAACAGACTGTACTGTGCTATCAGTGACGATCCTTCTCAGTCGTCAGTGGCAGACAGCAATATCTGACTAAGGTAGATAATCCCCCAGTTCAGTGCTCTCTGTGTGGGTGAGACTGTGTCAGTGTGTGAGAGAGTGTGTGTGAATTTATATGTATGTGTGTGTGTGTTTGATTGCATGGGAATGTGTGTGTGAATTTGTATGTGTGTGTGTGTGTATTGGTATGTGTTTGAGTACTTTACATGAGTATGTGTTTGTGTACTGTGTTTGTGTCTGAGAGAATGTGTGTGTACAAATGTGTGTGTGTGTTTGAGCACTTATTGAGAGAGAGAGTGTGTGTGTGAGAGTGTGTGCGCGCATACTGTATGTGTGGGTGGGTGTGTATAAATAGGAGTGATAGCATATCTGACTCTGTTCCAGGCGACATTCCTCAATGCGTTACTAGCCATGGCGCGGCCTTGTCTGCCTATCAGACCCTGAGGTCAAACATGCATCCAAAGTATTTAAGGTATTTTTTACCCAGCGGCTAACAGAATAGGACCAACAGTGGACAGCCCTTTGATGTGAGTGAGTGGCCAAAGATCCCCCCCCCACCAATCCCCCCCCGTAAGTTCTCCCGGGGCCAGTGAAGAATGGCTAGGCGTTGACAGAGGAGAGGTGGAAGACCTTGGCGAGAAAATGGCCGTGTCGCTCCTCGATGGGGATCCCCAGAGTGTCTGGTGAGAGGGGCCGTTTTGTCTGGCCGCCTCGCCGCTCCTCGTCCAACACGCGGCCTCACGCCGCACCCCACTCTGACAAATGAAGCTGGAGGAAGCCGGCCGCTATTGTGCGCCAAGACCCCTTCATCTGGGACTGAGATGGAGTGTGTGACGTGTGTGTGTGTGTGTGTGTGTGTATGTGTCTCTGTGTGTGTGGGTGTATGTGTGTGTGTGTGTCTTTTGTGTAAGTGTGTTTCTGTATCTGTGTCTGTGTGTGTGTATGCGCCTGAGTCTGGATGTCAGTGTATGTGTGTATGCGTTTGTGCGTGTGTGCGTGTGTGTGTCTGTGTGTTTGTGTTAGAAAGAGAGAGAGAGACAGAGAGAGAGAGAGAGAGTGTGTGTGTTAGATGTGTAAAGGACTGATGGGTTCTCACTGAAAGTTTTAAAGGCAGCCCAGCGAGGCGAAGCCTTTGTTTGCGGTAAACAGATTTAGGGACGAGTGGGAGAGTCCTCAGTGGAACAAAAGACAGGATCTGAATAGGACAGCAGCAGCTGCTCCTGGGGCTCCTAAAATGTGCCAACATACCTAAAGGGCACCATGACGAAACAGCTGAGCATTCACAGGCTCTATTAAACAAGTCCACACACACACACACACACACACACACACACACACACACACACCACACCTACATGTGTGTATATTAAGTTGCACTATGCTCTGGTATTAAATCTAACTCGGACACTGATTACTATTAATTCACCTATGTCTCCATGCTCATTCCCTTTTATGAATGCCACGCACACACACACACACACATACACAGACACACACACACACACACACACACACACACACACACACACACACACACACACACACAAACACACACACACACACACACACACACACACACACACACACATATTTCCTTACAGAGCCCCTCCTTTGGCTCTGAGTCTAACCTGTTGCATTTGTATTCCTCTGCCTCTCTCTCTCACGCTCTCTCTCTCTCTCCCTCTCTCTCTCTCCTCCTCTCCTCCTCCTCTCTCTCTCCTCCTCTCCTCTCTCTCTCTCAGTAGTGCTGAAGAGAGGTACCATTCTTCAGCCGCCGCTCAGTCTCACCATGAGTCCTGCAAGAGATCCGCAGCAGCAGCGGGACGCCCAGCGCGCCCTGCCCAGCTCCAGCAGCCTCGGCCGGGCAGCAGAGGACCTGCTGAGGACCTCCGCCTGGAGCTCAGGCTCCAGCGCCGCCCGGGGGGAGAGGAGGCTGCCCTCGGCCCAGCTCTGTGTGGGGCTCCTGGGGATGCTGTTACTGATCCCCCTCCCTGCTGCAGAGGCGGTGAAACAGAGCCTGGCCAGGGTCACGTTGAGCCACAAAGGTAACGTACGGGGGACTCTGCTGGAGCGCATATGGGGGGGACGGGAGAGAGGAGTGCGCTTTCTGTCTTGCTTTATGTTTGTGTGGCCCATTCTGGGAGTTCAGCGCCGGGGTTATTCTCAGGCTGCACGGCTCCATAGTCTCTTACTTGGCTGCGCTCTTGATTGTTTGTGATTTATGTGCTCTGTTGTTGATTTTGTTTTTGAAATAAATACATTTGGAATACCAGCGCGCGGGACGTAACTCACTGAAATGGGGGTTAAACGTTGAGAGCGCCTCGCAAAATTTATGATTAACAGGGATGTCCCTGCCGAGGAGTGCTGCATTTCATACGCTCAAAAGATACGGCACAGCATAGTTCAGTTCATGGAGTCACACACACACACACACACACACACACACACACACACACACACACACATGCTGTATTAATACTGAAACTAAGTTATACATGCAGTGTATGCACAGATACACTTTTTCTCCCTCTCTCTTATACAAAGATATACAATCCTAACACACACACACACACACACACACACACACACACACACACACACACACACACACACACACACACACACACACACACACACACACTTCGTCCCAGGCTCCCACAGTCACTTTGACACATTCATGGGCACTTTCTGCTCTCTTTATCTCTCTTTCTCTCTCTCACACACACACACACACACACACATACCACTGACAAAGTCAGCACATTTTCTCTGGTCCAGGGAGCAGGCACGTGGGAGTGTTTTCCCCGTGGCAGGTAGTCCATCCAGACCAGACACCACACAACGCGGCATGCATCCCGCCACAGGCCGTCGCCCGTGGTGAAACCAAAGCTCGCCGCCCCGCCAGCCAATCCCAGAGCAGCACCACAGGTCGCCCACGGTGAAACCAAAGCTCGCTGCCCCACCAGCCAATCTCAGAACAGCACCACGGGAGCGAAGGGTGCCTACGTGCACTGAGACATGTGCTCGCCCTCTGGCCACCGCCACCGCCGGCTCTCACTGTGTGCCATCTACACAGATCATATGGAATTTATGTGTGTGAATGTATACAACGTCCACGCATGTTAATGATGTGAGTGTTATTGTAACGTCCTTTTGCATTGCTGCTCCTGGGCTGTGTGTGGAAATAGTAGTGAATAAAAAGTGGTTCTGTTTATGCGACAGAGCACCATGCTATTTGACTGCATTTAAACGGGATGAAAAGGCGGCATCAAAGACGGCTCGCGGTTGCAGGCTAGCTTGGCTCTCCCTGTCTGAGGAGCAGGCTCATACTGTAGCTGTGCGTGGGTCTCCCTGTCTGAGGAGCAGGCTCATAGCTGTGCCTGGTTCTCCCTGTCTGAGGAGCAGGCTCAAAGCTGTGCGTGGGTGGTGGGATGGCGGCAGTGCAATTGTGTGCACAACAGTAATATATTATGCTGCGATGTAATAGCAGACACATAGAAAACGTTGTTTCTATTTACGGCTCTTTTTATGTTTGCTGTCAGAAGTGACTCCGTGAACGACACCCCAAGGCCTCTTAAGGAGCAAAAACAGCCCCCCCCCCCCCTCGAGATGATCCATTTACAGGGCCATTGTGTATTGTGTGCTGGAAGTATTAGAAGTAGGTTTGTGTTGGCATATTGACAAATGGAACTGTCGGCTTCAGCATTTGCGGATGCCATTTATAGCACGATGTGTGGTGGAGTGCCTGCCCCTGGCTATGATGTGGCTGGCATGGCTTTCAGCTTTGGTGCTGGCTTGTTTTGAGGGAAAGTTATTTGCCTAGTTGGTTGGTTCCACCGGCTGTGGTTCACACTGACTCATTGGTCTTTGCCTAGCGCGGTATGTCTGGTAAGTAGGTGGTACAGCTGATGATGAGGGAGTGGTGGCATTCTTGGCTGGCATACCTGCTGGTAATGACACTGGCACAGGACGCCGTTGGCACAGGCTGCCGTTGGTGTGGGTGGGCAACATCAGGAGCGGCTGCACTGATTGGCTACTGGTTTGGCCGGTGTCAGAGCCTTGGCTCCCGGCGGTGTGTTGCGGTCTGGTTCCTGGTGCGCTGCCTGATGCCTGTGTGTGTGTGTGTGTGTGTGTGTGTGTGTGTGTGTGTGTGTGTGTGTGTGTGTGTGCCTGCGCTGTGTATCAGAGCCAGAGAGATTGCAGTGGTGTTTACCTGCTCCACTGGGCCTTTCATGTGTCCTAATGGAGCTGAGGAATGAGCTGAGAAGCCTCTCCAGAGCAGCCCTGCCCTTATCACACCACACAGCCCAGATAGCACTGATGGAGCGCTGGCTCACACTGTTGATAATCAGCACCAATACTTACTCACACACACGCACACACACACACACACACACACACACACACGCATGCAAGCACACACACACACGCTCTCACGCACACACACTCATACACACACACACACACACACACACACACACACTCTCTTGCTCTCTCTCTCACACACACACACACAGATAAAAATAATGTTTTGCTCTCATGCACTCTAACACATGTACAGTATCTTTTCTGCATAAACTGATTTATGTGCCCACACACAAACATGTGTGTCTCTAGTCTCATGTCCACTCATACCTCGAGACCCATTTTCCCATACACACACACACACACACACACACACACACACACACACACACAATGACAGATGCAAAGACACACTGAAAGGCACACTTTAATAGGCAGTAACACTGCGTAATGAGTGCAGCCATGGAGACGGTGAGAGCTGGAGATAAACACTCCGTGCAGCAGAGTAAATATCTGTGAGCCGTGACAGAAACAAGCAGAACAACAGAAGCCAAAGAAAAGAAAGAAAGTCTCTCCTCACCGCTCGTCTGTGTGGCCTGACAAATATGTTGGTGGTCGTAAAAGATTTCACTGAGGTGTGTATTTTGTATGTGTGAGTACTGTATGTGTGAGAGAGACTTAATGTGTGTGTGTGTGTGTGTGCGTGTTTGTGTGTGTATGCCCCAGGGGTGGAAATACAAATTTGAAAATGTGAAAATGTATCAGCCAATAGCAGATTTCTGGTCAAATTAGCCAGCCACTCAATGTTAAAATATGACTTTGTGTCTGAAATCTACCAGCCACTCTCACATTTAACCAGCATTTGGCTGGTGGCTGGTGCTAATT
>NC_085003.1:15925822-15928322 GCF_963854185.1 Sardina pilchardus | reverse complement strand
ATTGGATCAATGATGTCAGACTGTACCAAAACTTACCAATGAAGGTAATTTATTAACACCATAAGGTATTAAGACGTGTATTAATGACAGCTAACTTCAGCAACAGCCGCCTATGGAACCAACAGGCTAATTTCTTAGCAGCCAGGCACGCAGTAATGGCGGTTTTGTGTTACTTCCGTGTTTCGCTGGATTAGTGTATATGTAGTCATCACCCCCTGTGGCATGTGTGTGCCCATGATCCCCCAAGCTTTGATCTGCTCTCTCTCTCTCTCTCTCTCTCTCTCTCTCTCTCTCCCTCTCTCTTTCGCTCTCTCTCTCTCTCTCTCTCTCTTTCCATGGCTGACTTCACTCTCGACACACGATCACACCGTACGGGCCAGCCTCCCATCTGTGGATTAGGCCTAGTGTAGTTGGAGACTAAAAGCTTTCCCTCAATGGAGATCCATTGCACTTCTCTTCTAGTCCACTAATAGGCTTACTCACTGTACGGGACCTGGCCCCACACGTCTAATCTACACATATCTAAATCATATACATCTAAACTATACATAGATATGTACAGTATGGGTATAGAGTGGACTGCCCAGTCGGAGAGTGCCCTGCTGTGAGATAGCCACCCTATGGCTGTGTGCTGTGTGCTAGTGTAAGTCTAATGGAGGCGTAGCATGACTGCAGATGGTGTGTGATTAGGGGAAAGTGAACAGATGCCAAATATACCGCAGAGGGGTGGCAGAGATAGAGAGATAAACGTAGAGAAAGAGAGGGAGTGAGTGAGTGAGTCAGAGAAAGTCAGAGAGGGGGAGTGTTAGAGAAAGTGGAGAGAGAGAGAGAGAGAGAGAGAGAGAGAGAGGGAGAGATGCAGGTTAATGAATAATACGGGGCCTCGCTGAGAGAAGGAATGCTCGTTTGTGCGGTGTGTTGGGAAGAGAGGAGGAAGTTAAATGCTTGAGTGGCCACGGTCTCCTCCAGGGCCCTGATCCCATCAGTGCTCAGCCCACAGGGCACAGGAGATAAGAGACAGGCACAGTGTCCTTTCTGCATTACTTACACACACACACGCCATTAGGGACACACTCATGCAGGTGGGATGACGGAGCCAGCGGGCCTGCATACTTCATTGTGTGTGTGTGTGTGTGTGTGTGTGTGTGTGTGTGTGTGTGTGTGTGTGTGTGTGTGTGTGTGTGTGTGTGTGTGCGTGTGTGTGTGTTTGTGTGTGTGTGTGTGTGTGCGTGTGTGTGTGTGTGTTTGTGTGTGTGTGTGTTTGTGTGAGAGAGAGAGAGTTTGTTTGTGTATGTGTGTGCGCGCATGTGTGTGTGTGTGTGTGTGTGTGTGTGTGTGAGAGAGAGAGTGTTTGTGTAAGTGTGTTGTGTATTTATTTGCACATGTGATTGTGTGCGTGCTGCTAGAGTGTGTTGGGAGAGTGTGAGGATGATAACCAGAGTTGGTGTGCAACTGTAGATGACGGGTACACATGTATTATACACTGATAAGTATGTTCTACTCAACAACTCCCAGACGGGAGGTCTTTTTGTGCCTCTTGTTTGTGTTACACTTGTGAATCTAGTGGGTAACGGATTGCTGTACTCTTGCCATGAGCTGATAACCCCACACCATGTAGCGCTGGAGCCCTGAGAGAAGCTAATCATTCCTGCTTTCTCTCAGAATCAAGTCAGAGCACATCTGTAGTCTTATCTGGCCTTATCTTAATTCTAATCCATTTTATTGCCGTGACTCATTTTATGAAACTGTGTGTAGCCTACATCACTCCTTGCATATTGCTGTGTGTGTGTGTGTGTGAGAGAGATTATTATGTGTTTGTACTTCCATTTGTTTAAAGTTATATACTGTTAGTCAGAGTGAAAGTCAACTTTTATCCCGGGAGGTGACTACTTTACGATGACTGATTGACTGTATAGGTCTGTTTCTATGTACCTTAGGGTTTATTTATTAATAAGTGTGTACCCTTTTATATGTGTGTAACTGTGTGTGTGTGTGTGTGTGTGTGTGTGTGTGTGTGTGTGTGTGTGTGTATGTGTGTGTGTGTGTGTGTGTGTGTGTGTGTGTGTGTGTGTGTGTTGTGTGCAGAGCTGCTGCACTCGGGCAGTGTGGTGCTGTTCCAGGGCCTGGGGGAGTCACTGCACTCACACACACTCCTGCTGGACGAGGAGAGGGGCAGGCTGCTGCTGGGCGCCCGAGACCACATCTACTATCTGAACCCAGATAACCTCAATGCACGCCCACGAAAGGTAACACACACACACACACACACACACACACACACCCACACACACACATGGATAGACATGTTTCAAACTGTTTTGGGCTGTGAAACCTATGGAAACATTCAATTGAAATCAATGAAAACATTGTGGGAAGTCGGTCATGCCTCAGCATCTCATTCTCAACACGCACACTCATGCAGACCTCGCAAAACATCTCAGCTATTCGACAACCACACCAAGTATTCAGAGATGTTTTTGTTGGTGAACGTTCTCTCTCT
>NC_085003.1:15915822-15920822 GCF_963854185.1 Sardina pilchardus | reverse complement strand
ACAGATAGAGAAAATATATTGTGACCTACACTTTGTGTTTGAAATTCCTTAAAACCATTAAACTGTCAAGTGTTTTTAAAAGTAACCTATTAACCTAAATATGGCTATATGGATGAATAGGCATACAGCAACTATGCAATTGTGTGTGTATGTGTGTATTTGTGTGTCAAATGGGCGTGTGAGAGAGTGTGTGTCTATGTGCATATGTGCATGAGGGAGAGTAAAGCTGAGAGAAGAGTTAGGTTAGGCATTTAAAGGCTCTGTGTTAAACATTAAAGAGTGCCTGTGTGAGTAATACTACAGTAAAGCTAAACTACATTTGGCAGCTCTGTAAACATTCCAGCCGTTCACGTCAGAGAGCCAAATACCCTGAGATTGTGATTCACTGGCACACCGGGGTGTGTGTGTGTGTGTGAGTGTGTATGTGTGTGTGTGTGTGTGTAGTTTTATGAGGACCATTTGGGTGAACTTGGATGGATGATCCCCCTCTTTATCGCCATGACATCTCCCTGACGCCAGCTCAAGTATTTAAACATGCTTGCCAGGTGGTTGTCATGGATATCTACAGGCCAAGAATATGTGCTGTTTATTCTGTCATGAATCGATTATAAAACTTAAACCCGTTATAGATAACCTTGTTTATCTGCTGATACCATCACGCCAGAGATGAGTGTGTGTCTTTCTGTGTGTATGTGTGTGTGTGTGTGTGTGTGTGTGTGTGTGTGTGTACGTGTGTGTGTGTGTGTGTGTGTGTGTGTGTGTGTGTGTGTGTGTGTGTGTGTGATTGGGGATTTGGAGAGGGGAAAAGAGAGTTGTGCTGTGTAGTTAGCCCAGCAGGGTACATTTAGAAATACATATACTGTCATCTGCATGGTTTTCCAATCATTCCATTCTAATATTAAGTCAGGATCAGCCATGATGTCAGTGCAGTATCTCTTAAAAGTAGAGGGCATGTTGGTACAGTTTCCCAGAGTGCATTGCCAATTGGCCTTGGCGGTGTACAGTATGAGTTCTGAATCTATCTTTGCATGCAATGACATCAACATGTACTTCCCTGTTCCCAGACCAGTACCTGTACGCTGGGACGGCCTCAGACTTCCTGGGGAAAGACTCCACGTTCACACGCTCGCTGGGACCGCCTCCTGACCAGCACTTCATCCGCACCGACATCTCCGAGGATTACTGGATCAACGGTGAGCGGTCATTCAGACAACAGCAGCAGGGGCATCTGCTGGACCCCCCCTCAGGCTGCTGCCCAATGCTTTAAAAGCTCATTATGAATTAAACATAATAATAATAATAGAGAGAAATAGTTATATTAATAGTGTGGAATATACATTTTCTGCCCAATTTTCAGTCCTTGTTCATTTTCCAGATTTTTAGGTTTTATTGGTGTCTAAAAAAACTCCAATGTCAGACTTCAAGTGCGTAAAACTCCCTAGTATGGCACATTTGCGCAATCCTGTTATTATTTTAACAGTTTCACAGTTTTATATGCTTTTTGTATTACGGCTCTTAAATGTCGAAGATGTGATTTATCAGTCCCTTATTAGTTGTACCTCAAAGGGAACAGAGCTATTCTTATGCCTTATGTGGAATTATATTCCAGAGTCAAATTTGATGGAGTTAATGAACCATTTAGGCATGCCTCAGTTAATAAGATGGAGAAAGCTAATTCTGAATGTGATAATGGCTAGCACTTGCACAGTAACACACAACAGGCACTTGCTTCTTTGTGGTCCCATTCTTCTTTGCTTGTGAGTAAAATCTTCCGAAGTGCCCCTTGCCGACCAGTCGAGACCTCCCGTGGGCCAACGCCCAGCCGTCTCCTGCTGAATCATGTTGAGGCCGTGTCCTGCCAAGTGTGTGTTGGGCCCATAAAAGCCCTTTTTTACGACACACACTCGCTGCAGGGTGGATTTGCAGCAGAGGAGCACCAGGGTGTGTGCCCTGGCCAAGCCTGAAGATGAGCACTGCTGTTGGGTTTGGAACGCTCACAGAGAGAGAGAGAGAGAGAGAGAGAGAGAGAGAGAGAGAGAGAGAGAGAGAGAGAGAGAGAGAGAGAAAAGAGAGGGAAGCATCCAGCTGAACTCACACACAGTGCAGTGGGGTTCCAGGCGGCTACTGGCTGATCAAAGAGCCGGTGGTGCTGTTGCTGCTGCAGGTGGTGTAATTCTCCACCTGCAGGTTAATTTGCCGGCTATGGCTGTGATGCTCTTGCCAGTGGTGGTAAGAAGCTAATTAAGGCTAGAATGGATGTGCTCCTGAAACCAAACTCCTCTCTAATCTTGCCCTTGGGCCCTACCATCTGGGGGAAGCCAACATTCTTCCCACATGGAAACCCAGTTCTATCTTGCCCCATCTTGGAACGATATGACGGAGCGGCTTCCCTGATAACTTTTTTTTCTAGCCCACAGAACTTTCCCAGGGCGGGCGTGTGTGTGTGTACTGTAAATATGCTCGTGTCCTTTTAACGCAGCCGACTGCAGTGTAAACAGTCACCGCTAGTTCACTCCACAATAGCTGTGTGTGTTTCTCGGCTCGGCTGATTCATTGTAGACACCCGATCCGACCCCTCGGGTCGCCGGCAGAATTTATTAACAAATGAATAAATCAGCGCAGCGGCCCGCAGGGGCCAGTGAAGGATTACAGTGTAATCTGATGAAAGAGTCAAGCCTTGACCCCGCAGGGACTTCCTCTGACCCACTCCCCCAGTAAGAAGGGGCTCTCGCCGAATGGACCGGCACGACCACCACCACCCCCCCCCCCCCCCCCCGGCCCCCTCCTCCCCTCCCTGGCCCAGGGGCCTTGGCCGGGGCGCTCAGACTGGAAACGCCGGACTCACCTCCGTCCGAAAGCCCTCGTTTGTTCATGTCGGATGTGTGCGCATGTGGCGTCATGCCCGGGGCGGATGTGTCTGCAATGCCGGGGCGGTTTTTTCCCCCCTCAGGTGTTGCTCGTCACGGTGAGGGTCCAAGTCTTTTGACTGCTGGAGCGGGGAAGAGAGGGGAACTTTCCAGTGCGGTCGTGGTCCCACAGTATTGCTGTGTGTACAGTGGAGAGGGATGGAGGGGCCAGTAGGTTAGCTACTTCCTGTCTGCAGAAAGAGACTAATGACATTCCAAAAAACTAGTCTCTCTCACACATGCACATACAAACACACTCACATACACATGCACACAGGAACTCTCTTTCACTCTCTCACGCACACACACACACACACACACACACACACACACACACACACACATGCGCATACAAAAAAAACGCTCACATACACATGCACACAGGAACACTCTCTCTCTCACACACACACACACATACTGTACACACACACACACACACACACACACACACACACACATGCAAACACACACACACACACACGGACAAACAGAAAAGTGTTCACTCATATTGACAAATTTATGGTGTGCCCATGCTTGCTTGTCCACGTAAAAAATTGCCCATGCAGGCAATTACCCCAAAACACAGTAGAGCACATATTCAAAGACAACTGCCTGCTGTTTAAAATATCACCTAATGGCAAGTGACTGATGTAATGACCCTCCAACTGTATTCACATCAAGATCATTTAATAGATTCACTGGAGCCTTTCATCCATGAATTAATGGTGCACAAGCATGCAGTAAGTACTCTAGCAGTCTGTGACAGGTCTCAGAGCTCATTTGGAAACCCAGACCTGAGCCTTCCTGCTCTGTTTGCTTTGGACAGCGCGGGCGGAGACTGTGTGTGTGTGTGTGTGTGTGTGTGTGTGTGTGTGTGTGTGTGTGTGTGTGTGTGTGTGTGTGTGTGTGTGTGTGTGTGTGTGTGTGTGTGTGTGTGTGTGTGTGTGTGTGTGTGTGTGTGTGTGTGTGTGTGTGAGAGAGGCTGCTGGCGTTGGCCGAGCCCAAAGGGAGGACTGCGGTGCATCAGTGTTTGTGGCTCCGCCCTAGCTGATGACACACGCTTTCCACTTTATTTCTTTTTTTTCACTTTCATGGAATCCTCATTGGGAGTGTTTTGGCCACAGCAGCGCTGGTGTGGTCGAGCTCTCCTCGTCCCCCTCCTGCCCTGACCGCTGATGTCTCTCGAGCGCTGCGCTTGTCCAACTGTCATCTGGTCGTCTTCTCTCTCTGGTCTCTGGTTATCCCACAGTGGCACCCTGTCCTGTCCTGTCCTGTCCTGTCCTGTCACAACATCCTCACCCGCCTCATGTCATGGTGCCCTCTCGCACTCTTCTTTCAATCACTCTTCTGTTTTCTTCTCTCCCTCTCCTCTCTTCTCCCTCTCCTCTCCTCTCCTCCCCCCATTCTGCTGTGCCATAAAGCACCTCCTGTCAGAGTGAAGGGCTCCCGTGGGTTTGGATTGGGCTTCCAGAGGCTGATGTCATGTTATTGATATTAGAGCAAACTGCTTTTTATTTCTGCTGCGCTCGTTCCCCCCTCTGATGCCACGCTGTCATTTATTCCACACACACACACACACACACACACACACACACACGCGCGCGCACACACACACACACACACACACACACACACACACACACACACACACACACACACACACACACACACACACACAGAAGCAGACTACAGTGGGCCCTTTGAAACTGACAGGCAGACAAGAGACACACACATGCAGACACATATGCGCGCACACACACACACACACACACACACACACACACACACACACACACACACACACACACACACTGAGGCACAGAGAGAGAGAGACACACAAAGGTACACACTGAACTACAAGCACAGACACATAGATAAGCATAGACGTACAGTCATATAGACAAAGGCACCAAAACACACAGAGTATATTTACATGTATGTATACTGTACATTGTCACACACACACACACACACACACTCACACACACACACACACACACACACACACACACACTCTCTCACACACACACACATACACACATGTACTCACGCACGCACACACACACGTTCTCTCACACACACACACACACACAC
>NC_085003.1:15893322-15910822 GCF_963854185.1 Sardina pilchardus | reverse complement strand
AGCGTCCATAGCATCAGACATTTCTGAAGTCTTATTTCCTTATTCCGTTTGTCCTCTCACAGTGCCCCAGCCGCACCTATGACCCGCGCATTAAGAGCACCAAGGACTTCCCCGACGAGGTCATCAGCTTCATCCGCTTCCACCCCCTCATGTACCGCTCCGTCTACCCAATCACACGCCGGCCCGTCTTCACGCGCGTCCACACCGACTACCGCCTCACGCAGATCGCAGTGGACCGTGTCAACGCGGAGGACGGCCAGTACGCAGTCATGTTCCTGGGCACAGGTGAGACAATAGCCAGTACGCAGTCATGTTCCTGGCCACAGGTGAGACAATAGCCAGTACGCAGTCATGTTCCTGGCCACAGGTGAGACAATAGCCAGTGCACAGGTGAGAGACTAGCCAGTACACAGTCATGTTCTGGCCACAGGGGAGACAATAGCAGAGACAAATGAACGAAATTAAAGTCACAGTGTTAGAGTGATGCAAAACATTCAGCATGATGCAGCATGATATTTGAATGCAGTTAAATAAATAACACATCTGAATTGCAGTTGAATTATACAAATAAATGGAATTAGAGGCAATATCTCTAAGTAGTTTGTATTCATTGTTATATTTAACCTTTATTGCCGCACTTTCCTTGTCAAATGAGAGATTCCAGAAGTTTTCATTGTCATGAACTCTACTGCCACCAGATGTCAGTGTTGATCAAGTAGACCATGCATGTGTGTGTGTCTATGTTGCTCTAGCAAGCCATTCCTAGATATAGCTAAACATTTTAATATCTATCTTTTTTATCTAATCTATCTATCCAGTCTAATCTATTTTATATGTAATCTATTATGTGTTAGATGTTGGATCTGTCCTGAAAGTGGTTAGCATAACGCAGGAGAACTGGGCCACTGAGGAAATTATCCTGGAAGAACTTCAGGTGTTCAAGGTACATTCACACACTATAAATCTTCCCTAGAACCTCAGTAAACTAGACGTGACAGCATCCTGCGCTGAAAGAAATAACACTGACATGCCCAGACCTCTACTCTGCTTCATACCCGAGAGCCACACACACACACACACACACACACACACACACACACACACACACACACACACATACACACACATACATACACACACACACATGCAGTTTTTCTCTTTCCCAATGTATGTACCGACATACAAACAAGCATTTCTTTCTCACTGAATAAAACTATGGGAAGAGAATTGGGACAATAAGGCTGTTTGTTGTTTTTTTACAGATTGTAAGCTTACCACTGATGCTGTATTAACCTACAACATGGTGTAAATATTAATTTGCTGTTTTTCTCAGTCGCTTAAGTGCATTTCTTGTGTCATCAGTAGTGTTTGCACAACAGTAAGCACAACACACCTGCAAAAGCAAGTCACTTGCTTGAGATACTTTCTGTCTCCAACATACTGCAGTTTACCCTGTAAAACCATTTTTTTCAATGAAAATACACAAGGCTGTATTTTTTTGGGTCTGGCATATGTCAATTTCAACAGTAAGAAGTTGCACATTACTACACGTAGTATTTTGTAAGAGATCAGACTGGATTAATATTTTCTGCATATGTTTGGAGTGCAGTTTGTGTGCCAGACCATGTCCTTTATGGTCATGCAGGGAAAAGACCAGACTGTTTTACAGTACAGCTGCTCTGTCCCAACAAGTGTAATAGAAATGGCTAAATTATACTAGACAGATTACATACTGTATAACTGCTTGAATCAGTATATGCAAATATGTTGAACCAGGTGTTCAACATATTTGCATATACTGATCCAAGCAGTTAACTAATGCCTAAATGTGTTTGGGTGAAGGACTCACAGAAAACCTGAATAATGCATTTTGACTGATATGGCATTAGCATTTATAACAAACAAGCAACCAGATGATATGGAGGTTAAACGTAGTTTAGGGAAATGCACCAAATTTACTGAAAAACTGTTATACACAAGACAATTGTTGATGGTATAAATAGTGTATATAAATAATGTATTCACCTTTCAGACCTCCTCACCAATTCTGAATATGGAGATATCTTCTAAACAGGTAGAGTACCACCACTTTTAAAGATCTCTCTCTCTTTATCCCCCTCTCTCTCTCCCTCTCTCCGTCTGTTTAATTTTGTGTTTATTTTGCTAGGGGCTCTAAAGTGGATCCATCCCTTTACCCCAATCAGCTCCGCTCCCTCCCTTCCTCTCTCTTCCTCTCTCTCTCTCTCTCTATCTGCCTGCCTCTTCATCAGCGGGAGGTCAGGGCTGGGTCAGGCTGGGCTGGAAAACTCTGCTCTCCCAGACGCTCCTCATTTCCCCTCAGCAAAAAAGTTCACTTCCATCCTGGGTCTTGTGTGCTAAGAGTGGCTACAGCTACAGCTAGCATGAGGACTCGCTTTTCTCTGGAGAGACTCTTGACACACCTCTGTGTTTTCGCCCTCCCTACAGTCACGCTCTCTTTCTTCTGGGCACTTATTCATCCTCCACGTTCTTTCCATTCTTTCACTCTTTATTGCTTTCCCATTGCGTCTCCTGACTTTTTCCTTGGCCGGCCCGGGGGTGCTCTCTCTGTCTTTCTCTCTCCCTCCCTCTCTCTTTCTCTCTCTCTCCCTCTCTCTCTCCCGCGCTCGGCTGAGGACAAGCCTCAGCAAATCAGCCCCAAATGGAGCCCGTGCACTCCTCAGAACTCCCGTGGCCCTGAGCTGCTGAGTTGTGTGTCCAAGGTCCTCCAAAAATGCTTTAAGCGAAGGCGCAGGGCTTTGGGCTAATCCACCGAAGATACCACACTTCAGGAATGCACTTGGCTTACAACACAAAGCTGACATGTTTTATGGAGGGTTAACATTTACTTATGTAATGACTGTGGTCCTATGTGGCCCCTCTTTGGTCCTTAACTCATGCCATGCAATACACTAATGTTTCCTCAGAAACAGTGCGATAGCCATGCTAAGCTAAAGATATTGCTCCATGTGCTACAAAGGGCATCATTGTCCATTTGTCAGTAGAATTAGTGTTTACAAATATAGTGCACATAGTCATTTTTTTTAGCAAACTCACTCAGATTAGCTAAGCTTGCACAGGCTATATATGGCCCTATTTATCTTGTTTTCAGCTCCTATAATACATGTTTGAAGGTCATGCTTGCGACAGAAGGAAACTGAATCCGCCACAGCATGTGATCCATTGTGTAAGACTTTCCTGAGGAAAGGCACAGTGGTTATTTTCGCATTTTCACACCTTTGTTTTCCTCTGCTGGTGACTGACGACTGCCCCCTCTGTCTCTATAGCAACAGCTGTACGTGGGCTCTGCGGAGGGGCTGGCGCAGGTGGCGCTGCACAGGTGTGATATTTACGGGCAGGGCTGCGCCGACTGCTGCCTCGCTAGAGACCCCTACTGCGCCTGGGACGGCAACCAGTGCTCACGCTACATCCCTGCGTCCAAGAGGTAACACACACACACACACACACAAGACACACACACACACACACACACACAACCAGTGCTCGCGCTACATCCCCGCGTCCAAGAGGTAACACATTAACGCATGCAAAACCCACACACATTCAGACACACATACTACACACACACACACACACACAACCAGTGCTCACGCTACATCCCTGCGTCCAAGAGGTAACACATTATCACACGCAGAACCCACACACATTCAGACAGACATACTACACACACACACACACATACACACACACACACTCACACACTCACATATAAACACACTCAGACACGCGTGTGAGCAAAGTTGTGTTGCACATACATGACTGTACATGCATGCTTACAGACATACATTCATACAAACATGCATGCATACACACATGCAGACATACTCTGCATTCTGTATACACTTTATACAAACAGACTTACTCAGAATATCCACCATTCTCTGTCATTATACAGGAGAAAGACGTTCAAAAATAACCTCAGAAACCTCCATACACACAATATACACACACTGGACTATACTGTGCACTTGAGAGCAGATAGACTCATAGACACCCTCAGACAAACACACACACACTCACACACACACATACATAGTAAACACACACAAATCAGCCGGCCAGTGTCAGAAGTATGCCACCAGCTGCCCACACACATGCACTTACTAACTCCATTGGTTTCTGCAGACTCCAGAGCAAATCTCCGAGCACACCTGCAGGCCAGCCTGCTCTCAGTATTGAGTGCTCAGCATGCTTCACCTCTAGCAGAGCAGAAACGTGATGGCTGACCATGTCTGTTAAAGTCAATGGGCTTCACAATGTGCTGAAAAGTAAATGGGCCAGAAGCTCAATAGCTCCCAACAGTGATGAGATTCAGGTTCAATGGCCTGCGCATCGTCCTTTATCTCTCTGTCTATGTGTGTATGTGTGTGTGTGTGTGTGTGTGTCTGTCTGTGAGTGAGTGTGTGGGTGACTGAGAGAGAGAGAGAGAGAGCTTCTCCATATATGCGTGCGTAGTGTAAGTGTTTAAGTGAAGGTATGCCTAGTAAAGCCGCCGCTATTCTGTGTTCCAAGTCAGCCCGTTGTCCTGCGCCAGCTCTCTCTCCTCTCTCATGCCCTCATGTGTGTGTGGATAGCGTGCCATACTTCATACTGCGCCTATAATAAGACCTTAAAACCTCCTCCTCTCCTCTCCTCCTCCCTTCTCCTCTCCTCTCCTCCTCTCTTCTCCTCCCCACCCCGCCCCTCTCCTCTCCTCCCTCCCTTCTCCTCTCCTCTCCTCCTCTCTTCTCCTCCCCACCCCGCCCCTCTCCTCTCCTCCTCCCTTCTCCTCTCCTCTCCTCCTCTCTTCTCCTCCCCACCCCGCCCCTCTCCTCTCCTCCCTCCCTTCTCCTCTCCTCTCCTCCTCTCTTCTCCTCCCCACCCCGCCCCTCTCCTCTCCTCCCTCCCTTCTCCTCCTTTCTCATCTCCTCCTCTCCTCTCCTCCTCCCTCCTCCTCTCCTCTCCTCTCCTCTCCTCTGTTGCTATATTTCAGCCCTCTCTGAACTCGCCCCAGAGCTTCTGGTCAGTGTTTCTTACAGTTCACTAAAGGGGAGCAAATGAAATATTTACTGTTTGTGGCCGCGGGGTGTGAGTGAGTGTGTGTGTGTGTGTGTGTGTGTGTGTGTGTGTGTGTGTGTTGGGAGGATGATTGATTAGAGAGGTCCTAGAGTTGGAATGATGAATGGTTGCTGTCTCATATGTTTTTCTGGATGTTTCTCTCGAGGTGTTGCTCAAGGTAACCTGCTGACACAAGCAGGTCATTTGTGCAGACACTTTGCTCTCTCTCTCTCTCTCTCTCTCTCTCTCTTTCTCTCTCTCTCTCTCTCTCTCTCTCTCTCTCTTTCTCTCGCTCTCCCTTAGAAACACACACACAAACACACTCTCTCCTTCTTTGTCGTTCTTTGTCTGTGTGTCTAACTCGCACAAAGGAAACTCACAAAAACAGAAACGTAGTTCGAAAACAAGCGGCTGTTGGTGCTATTGTGTTTCACAGAATGAGACAGAATCTGTCATTTTCCTGAAGTCTCAAGTCTTTGTCTCTGTATTCAAACAAACATTTGTCATGCATTTTCCCCTGTGAGTATTTGTTTGTGTCTGTGTGTGTCTGTGCGTGTGTGTGTGTGCGCGCTTGCTTGTGTGTGTGTGTGTGTGTGTGTGTGTGTGTGTGTATGGGTGTGTGCCTGTATGTGTAATCTCTCTGGCTTCATTGTTGCAGGAGAGCCAGGAGACAAGACATAAAACATGGCGACCCATCCAGCCAATGCTGGGACACGGAGGAGGGTGAGCACTGTTGTCTTTCCTGTGTTTGTGATTAGTGCAGTCGCCAGCTCTCTCGCTGGGTTACAAACACGGACACGCTGCCACACAAGAGTACTGATGTTTCTTTCTTTCTTTCTTTCTTTCTTTCTTTCTTTTTCTTTCTTGTGTTCTGTCTGTCTTAGGTAAGGATGTGGAGGAGAAGCTGATGTTTGGCGTGGAAACGAACTCCACCTTCCTGGAGTGCGTGTCCAGATCGCAGCAGGCCCAGATTCGCTGGCTCTACCAGAAACCCGGCTCTGAGCTGAGGGAGGAGGTGAGATCATGTTTCGGGCACGGTCCTCAAAACTCTGGACAGCCGTGTCACTCTTTGTTGGTGATCCAGGAGCCATAAGGAGATGCACACCAGCGCACACACACACACACACACACACACACCCACCCACACACACACACACACACACACACACACACACACACACACACACACAATCAAAGACACAGAGACAGATACGGACACTCATACGCTCTGTCTTTGCACACCAGCGCGCACACACACACACACACACACACACACAGAGAAAGACAGACACCGACACTCACACACTCAGTCTTTCCCGCGGGCTCTGTGCAGGAGGTGTTCTATGTCCAGCCGATTGACAAAGCCACTCATTTTCTTCCCCAGCACTGAATTGGGGTCAGGTGTAACCGCAACTTTAAAGCAGGGGGGATGGAGATAATCACTTATGACACTGATTTATTAAACATGTGCGAGGCTTACTTCTCAAAATATTTCTTTAGGGAAATCAGCAAGGACCTTCAGCATGGCCTTTTGGCACAGACCTCCTCTTTTTATAGCCTTTTGGGATGCACTGCACTTGAATGGATAGTTGGAAGAGAGTTTGGAGCAAGGAGCTGAAATGAGTTTCCGAGCTGACATATTTGCTAGATGTTACAGTGTATACGTGTGGACTATTCATCACTGTAATGGTAGATGGTAGAGTGTAGTACTTAAATGACTCGGAGTTTGTCTGCAATTTCAGACGATAAATCTAACGGTTAGTGACGGAGAGAAACAGGGGTTAGTTTAAACCCCAAAGCCTCTGGCCCAAAAAACTTCTGAGCTTTGAAGTTCTCAAGGTGAATGTGTTTTGTAACAAGGCTGATAACAAGGTGGACGGTACAGGATGCTGTCCATCTGTCTCTCTCTGAATAGCACAAAAATACACACAGACACACACACACACACACACACACACACACACACACATACACACGCACTTTAGTGGACAGATGGGAGGAGCGTTGTCAAATATTTCTTCCCCTCGGTGGAAACAGACGTTCCCACAGTAGCGGTTTGTCACCTGTATCAGCGGCGTGTCACTTTTACGGCCGCTGCACTTGCATAACCCTCTGAAGTGGTCTTATGTAACACGCCGCAGACAGGAACATGCGGAGCACAGGCCTGTTTTTTATGGACATGATCCCGTTGACCAGGCCAGCCCCAACGAGCACGGCGCACACATGTGCCCCCATCCCCGATCCTCACCCCAGATAACACCCTGCCGCTCCGCGCCCCCACCTCCCCAGAGGAGCGGAGGGGAGGACAACAAAAACAAGCGCCGTTCTCCTCGTTCTTGTGTGAGGAACGCTGGAGTTGTCTGCAGAGAGAGAGCGCGGAGGTCAGGTCGTTGGTGCAGAGTTATTGGATTCCCTTGTCGTAACAGACAGCTGGAGAGGTGAGCCAGTTTGTTTGAGGAGCAGCGGAAAAAGTCCAGTAGAACTAATATGTCCAAACCAAACACGGCGGAGAGATGGCCAATCGCGCTGGAAGATGAAGGAATCTAATTCAAAATAACAGCACGGAGGCTGTGTTTGCCAGCCTTTTTTTTTCTAGCACATTCTCTGTTGGTCTCGCTCTGCCTCCCCCCTCCTTGGTGATCAGTGTTTCTTTAATTTGTCTTTCCCTCCCTCCCTCACTTTGTGATACTTTTATCAAACACTCTCTCTCCCTCCTCATTCTCTCCTTCTCTCCCTAATTGACACCCCTTTTTACTCATTTGCCAATGTCTCTCTCTTCCCCTCTGCTCTCTCTCTCTCTCTGCCTTATCTCATCCTGTCTTTTCATCATGGCTCTGTTTTATGAGGAGCTGAAAGGCCCATGAGGTCCTTTGTTTTTGTTGGAGGCACTGAAAGAAAGACAGCAGAGCTGCATCTGACAGACGGAGGGGCCGTGGCACATGTGTGTTTGTGTTTGGCGGGGCGGAGGCAGAGGCAGGATGGCACTCGTCTGCTGAGGGGATGTGGGGAAGGCCGGTCCTCAGCACCTCCTGTGACGCAGATGCACACGCCTGTCCACACTCCCGCTTCACCCTGCCGTCTTTCCCACTCACTCACACACACACACACACACACACACACACACACACACACACACACACACACACACATACACACACACACACACACACACACACACACACACTCCTGCTTCACCCCTCTGCGTCTCCCACTATCACTTCCTTCCTTCTTCTTTTGAAATGAACCAACCGGGCTGCTTTTAGGGCCTCTCCCACCCACCATTGAAAACACACACACACACACACACACACACACACACACACATACATGCACACACACACACACACACACACACACACACACACACACACACACACACACACACACACACACACACACACACACACACTCACATGCTCTCACACACATCCTTTTCCTCTCTGGCTGGCCCTTGCTTGTGGCCACACATGTTCCTGCACACTCACAGACATGTGCACTCTTACAGTACAGTGAGCTCCAGATCCGCTTGGTCTTCCTCTCCAGTGATGTCCTAACATATCCTGCCCATGTGTGATGATACTTTGACAATAACACACACACACACACACACACACACACACATTTATTACTGCTAAAGTGCTTGTGTGTGCATGCGTCTGTCCTGCATGAGTGTGTGTGTGTGTGTGTGTGTGTGTGTGTGTGTGTGTGTGTGTGTGCGTGTCTGTGAGTCTGTGAGTGTGTGTGTGTCTGTGTGTGTGTGTGTGTGTGTGTGTGTGTGTGTGTGTTGAGGGGGCAGTGTGGACACACAGTGTAATGGGATGTTAAGCTAGTGGCTGAGCGGTGACTAAGCAGGCAGCGAGTGATGTCCTACAGAGAGAGAGGGCCTGTCATTAATACATTCACACACACACACACACACACACACACACACACACACACACACACACACACACACACACACACACACATTAATACATTCACACTTACCATCCGTCCGTGGGCGTGGACCTGGGAGAGAGCTCACACTGTTTGTGTGAGAGAGACGCTATCAGGCCATTTATTATGGGTTGTCGTACGTGTTAAAAGGTTGGGATAACACACAGTCACGCGGCTTTGGCTCCATAATGTGGAGCACATTCTTAGCCATTGTGTTTATTTTAACCTTCTCTTGCTCTCTCTCTCTCTCTCTCTCTCTCTCTCTCTCTCTCTGTCTCTCTCTCTCTCTCTCTCTCTCTCTCTCTCTCTCTCTCTCTCTCTGTCTCGCTCTCTCTCTACATAGTGTCCTCCAGCTGCATCTGCCACCTGCAGTGCTGGCTAAAAATATTGACAGATACACAGACAGACACACACACGCACACACACACCTGCTGGATCTGGCCATCTCACCCAAACATCCTCTAAAGCAGAGCGGTAGCTGGGATGGTGTATTGGCACGCTTACTTAAACAAAGGAAACCTGTGTTTCTGTGTCGCATTAAACTCTTATCCCTCATGCCAATACACAGGCCACAAGGCCTGAAGTCAAATGTGTGTGTGTGTGTGTGTGTGTGTGTGTGTGTGTGTGTGTGTGTGTGTGTGTGTGTGTGTGTGTGTGTGTGTGTGTGTGTGTGTGTGTGTGTGTGTGTGTGTGTGTGTGTTTGTCTTTGTGTGTCTTTGTGTGTGTGTATGTGTGATTGTGACAGCTGGAACTATTTTTCCCTGTCTGTCCTTATTTAGTGTGACTTCCTTCCGGGGCGTGGATCTGCCGTCAACGAGCCTCACATCCCCCCGCCCACTTTTGGGATAGGCAGAATGAAAGGGGCGGGGGTTGGGGTGTGTGTGTGTGTGTGTGTGTGTGTGGAGGGGGGGGGGGGGGGGCGGGGTTGTCTGCTGCTTGCCAACTTCATTTTCGGCTGCTGTCTCCCCCTCTCATTCCTACTTTCATTATTTTCTCATTACTTTGTGTCATCCCAATATGCATGCCTCCATTCACTGTGACTTACAATTGCGCTCTGATGAATGAGCCATTCTAAAGTTGTCTAGTCAGAATTCCCCTTCCTCTTTGGGTCAGGAGCTGTTGATTAAATCTTTCTTTTGCTCATACATTCTCATATTTTGGCTTGCCAACAACTTATTGTAAATTAGCTTGGGAAGTTTTAGGAAGCAATGAGATTGAATGGATGTCAGTGTGTTGGAGAGTACAGCAAAAATTGCTTGCAACTGTAACTATAGGAACAAGAAAATATGAAGTTCTAGAAGTTATTCCTGTAAACTTGCACTGCGTAGGAGGACATGTAGGCCTATACCTTTAGGACACATCACAAGTATCATCATCTATAAGTGGAAGATAAAGTGCTCTGTAGTGGGTAATTGAAGGCCACATGCTTAGCATTGGGACACACTAAATCTTCGATGCTGTAGTTGTATATTCTACTACTGAATGGCAAGCAGCATGTGAGTTCTGTTCATCCATTTATCGACAAGCTGACCTGAGACCAGCACTGAACAGCATGGCACCTCCACACACCACACACACCTCCTCCTGTGCCCGTCATGGCACCTCCACACACCACACACACCTCCTCCTGTGCCCGTCATGGCACCTCCTCACACCACACACACACCTCCTCCTGTGCCCGTCATGGAACCTCCACACACCACACACACACCTCCTCCTGTGTCCCACGTCATGGCACCTCCACACACCACACACACCTCCTCCTGTGGCCCCCATCATGCCACCTCCACACACCACACACACCTCCTCCTGTGCCCGTCATGGCACCTCCACACACCACACACACACCTCCTCCTGTGTCCCACGTCATGGCACCTCCACACACCACACACACCTCCTCCTGTGGCCCCCATCATGCCACCTCCACACACCACACACACCTCCTCCTGTGCCCGTCATGGCACCTCCACACACCACACACAACTCCTCCTGTGGCCCCCGTCATGGCACCTCCACACACCACACACACACCTCCTCCTGTGCCCGTCATGGAACCTCCACACACCACACACACACCACACACACCTCCTCCTGTGCCCGTCATGGCACCTCCACACACCACACACACCTCCTCCTGTGCCCGTCATGGAACCTCCACACACCACACACACACCACACACACCTCCTCCTGTGCCCGTCATGGCACCTCCACACACCACACACACCTCCTCCTGTGCCCGTCATGGCACCTCCACACACCACACACACCTCCTCCTGTGGCCCCCATCATGGCACCTCCACACACCACACACACCTCCTCCTGTGCCCGTCATGGCACCTCCACACACCACACACACACCTCCTCCTGTGGCCCCTGTCATGACACCTCCACACACCACACACACCTCCTCCTGTGGCCCCCATCATGGCCGCCCGGAGCCCAGAGGGTTTACCAGAGTAAAGCGTTGATCTGGTGAGCGCGCCGTTAAAGATGCCCCTGTCCACCGCACGGGTCAGCACGGGGCTGCTGCGCGTGGGAGTTGTGTGTTACGCTCCCTTCCCCTCCTGGTTCCTGTTTGATGCGCGGCGTTTATGTGGCAGTGATGGGTTTTATTGGCGGTGTGGCGGTTTTTCACGGGGCGATGGCTGCGGAGGGCCTCACGGTGTGTGTGTGTGTGTGTGTGTGTGTGTGTGTGTGTGTGTGTGTGTGATGCGCTTTGATGGAGCACTCAGGTGCATCCAGGGCTGTGGTTGGAACAAAGAGACAGAGAGAGAAGGAGAGAGAGAGAGAGAGAGAGAGAGAGAGAGAGAGAGAGACAGAGACAGAGACAGAGAGAGAGAGAGAGAGAGGAGGGTGGGGTGTGTGGAGTGGGGAGCGCATCCAATGCACACAATATGATTTGCTATGAGTCATGCTCCTACAGTACCTGCACGGACACATAGTTTTTATATAGATGAATACAGGTGCACGCACAGAGACGCTCTTTCATTCTCACTCTCTTGTACACACACGCACGTGCACGCACATGCACACACACACAAACACTCACACACAAACATGCACGCAGGCACATACACAGATTACACAATTTCTCCAATCATGCATAGATTTTATTGTCGTAATAAAATATAATGATGCATGACAATAATGGTTTTGTTACGCAAGTTATGTGTGTGCAGGTGTGTGTTATTATGAGAGAGAGAAATAGAGTAAGAGAGAGAGAGAGTGTGTGTGTGTCTATGTGACATCAAATACGTCAAACTCTCTCATTCCCTTTCACACTCGGTCAGCAGACACCCTCTCAGCAATGATTGGTATATTTGTGAAAACCCAAATTGGATTTGCTGAACTGCTGAAGGTGTGAGATGTAATTTAGCCCACCACGAGAGCTGGGGCTCATATGGTTTGTGTTTGGGGGAATTACAGCCCCAACGTCTGTGTTAAAGTGCACATGCCTCCACTGATGAGTGGAACGGCCTGGAGATTGAGAAAGCGCCTCTGCTCAGGCAAAAATGAAATCCCTATCGGCTACATTGAAGTCACTGTGAATTATGGGCCCATGCTAAAAATCACTTCTCCAGGTGATTGCCTTTGAGTCAGTGTGTCAGCCTCTGATTGAACATATTTCCGCAGCATGTCGGGACTTTGAGACTGCACTGTTGAGTGTGTGTGTGTGTGTGTGTGTGTGTGTGTGTGTGTGTGTGTGTGTGCAGCATGTCGCGTCTAAGAGACTGCACTGTTGAGTGGAGTGAGGATGCAAATGCAATCATCCCTTGGATGTGTAAAACAGCTCCTATTCACAGGCTGCTGCCCAGTATGTGTCTTTGTTTTTTGCAATAACTTACCCTGTGTGTGTGTGTGTGTGTGTGTGTGTGTGTGTGTGTGTGTGTGTGTGTGTGTGTGTGTGTGTGTGCGTGGGTGGGTGGGTCAGAGTCAGGTATGCTTTGAAGCCCCCTCCCTCACACTCTTCAGTGCACAGCTGTATTGTTTTATCCTCTGACAACAGCGTGACTCAAGATACATCAGAACCATCATGGAGAGAGAGAGAGCCAGACAGACACACAGAGAGAGAGAGAAAGAGAGACAGAGAGAGAGAGAAAGAGAGAGATGAACAGACAAAGGGAAAAAAGTTGATGTCAAGAATTGTATATCACAAGGTATATCAGAAAACCAAACCAATAATTGGTTATCAGTACAGTCTTCAGTTCTATTATTGAAGTAATACAAACTAGTGTCTTGGGTAGAAAAAACTAGAACACTAGTCATTCATTTTGTGTATTATCATCATGACATTTCAGCTGGTGAGGCCAAAAAAAAATCCAAATTCTAAATCCAAGTTGCTGGCAAAGTTTGAAATGAAGGACAAGAGAGATATATAATAGCTAAAGTTTGTTGGAGCCGTGCCCTGCCTGGGCTCTCTCAGAATAGCTGAGCGGCGTCCAGAGGCAGGCCGAGGGGAGCCGGACGAGCGCAGCCACGAGGACGAGGACGAGCGAGAAAGATGGATGGAGCTGGGCCGAGCGGCAGCGGCGCCTGTGAGACAAGACGGAGATCGATCGATCAGGCGGCGGGTGTTTTTTTCGCGTCCGTCAGCAGGACCTGGCGTGGGTTGCGTTCACCTTGCCTGCCGTTCCTCCTGCGCTCAGCATCTTCCCTTTTTGACCTCCGACCCCGATCGCTCGACATCCTTCCTCTTCCAGAAATCATTAGCATGACAGACACACAGCTTGTGTATAGATTAGCGCCACCCTTGTGTCCTTAGCCACAGACATAAATACAAATACATGTACCCCATGCACGCACGCACAAACCACACACACACACCACAATCACACACACACACCACACACACACGCCACATACACACACCACAAACACACACACACACGCGCACACGCACACCACACACACACACACACACACCACACACATCATAAACACACACACACACACACACACACACACACACACACACACACCTTGCAGATAGATTAGACTTGGGGGGATTGTTCTCCATGTGATGGTTAATGTTTGTGAAGTCATGGTGCACTCCAAAACAAGGGCAGGTCAACTCATTATTTGGTTTCAAGAGTTCCCGTTTCCCCTTTAACTTTCTCTTTCCCCTCCATCCCTCCCTCTCCCTCTGCCTTTCCCTTTCTTTCTCTCTCTCCATCCATCTCACTCTGTCTCCCTTTCTCTTAAACAGAAGGCTTGTTGATCTAATTGCAGCTTAATGAGCAGTCATAGTAGTTAGTAACAATTATCCACTGGCAGAAGCCCAAACTCCGAGGTCACCCGGGCAACCCTTCGACCGTTCCGCTGACCTCTGACCTGGGCTGGGAAGCCTTTTTTTTGTCCTGTCCTAATTTGCTGTGTCATTGTGTCCGGTGATTTATGAGGCGCAACTCAACAGGTGACTGCTGTGTTTCCCATTGAGAGCACCAGCCGAAGGAGAGCATGCCAAGGTAGTAATGGCCCAGTTGCCCGCGCCGGAGTTGTTTTTCACATCAGCAGTCTAGTGGCCTCAAGTGGGCTGCTGGAGATACTCTGACCTTGCTGTTGTCATTGGCGCTGTCTTGTTTTGGGATACGTCTCATGTGGATTGCCTTCTTATTTCATTATTTACTTATTTATGTATTTATTTATTTATTTTTGTGGGTCGGCTCAAATATCTTCCCAGATATGACACACTGTAAAGACTTTATCCTGAGAATTTGCCTCTTGAGTCGTGCGAAGAAAGAACAACATACTATGGAGTCAAATATTTTGAATGTGTTGAGATGTATTTGGAGTAGGATAAAAAGAAAGAATTAAGACTGTTAACCAAAAAAACGTTCACTGGAAAAATGTGTCGCTGACTGACGACTGTGTTTGTCTGTGTGTGTGTGTGTGTGTGTGTGTGTGTGCGTGTGTGTGTGTGTGTGTGTGTGTGTGTGTGTGTGTGTGTGTGTGTGTGTGTGTGTGCGTGCGTGCGTGCGTGTGTGTGTGTGTGTGTATTGCAGGTAAAGGCTGACGAGCGTGTGCTGGTGACGGAGCGGGGGCTGCTGATTCGCTGGCTGCAGCGTGGCGACGCGGGCTCCTACCTGTGCACGTCCCAGGAGCTTCGCTTCACGCGCACGCTGCTGCGCTTCTCCGTGCGCGTGGTCCAGCAGGGCCAGCTGGACGCACACCCCTCGGCCCAGCGCGGGGGGCCCCCCGAGGACCCCACCGCCTCCGTGGCCATGGCGGCCGAGGCGCGCCAGCGCTACAAGGACTTCCTGCGCGTGCTGAGCGGCCCGGCGCGCTCGGTGGACGAGTACTGCGAGGCGCTGTGGTTCCGCGAGAAGCGCACGCGTCTCAGGGGCAAGTGGAAGCACATGCAGGAGGTCCGCAAGAGCCGCAACCGCCGGCACCACCACTGAGCCCGCCGGGCTCCAACTGTGGGCTCAAACCGCCGGCACCACCACCTGGGACCAGCCACCTGTGGGCTCAAACCTGCGCCCTAAAGACTATCTCAAAACGTTTAAACCAATTTAAGCAAATAATGCTTCTACCTTATGTTACATGTATCCCTTATTGCATTGTAACTACATGAAAACAGTGTAACATTAATGGTTAATATGTAGTTGTGCTTACCTAGCCCTAATCTTAATCCTAGCCTTAGCTCTAGTTTATGTAAGCACAAAACATCAGAGTTCTGTTACTCCGTTAATCTGTTTTACAGGCCATTTCCAAAAGTAGTTACAATGTAATGAGGGAGAATTATTAAACCATGCTACGAAGAAGCTACACATTTGACAAACGAAAATTCTGTTTGTTTTGGACCACAGTTAGCTATTGAAATGGCTAACAGCCCAGCTATTTTACGTTTGTAAGACATTGTCTCTGTCATATATTGTTGTAATTCCTTCCACTGTGGCATATATCCAATACCTGTGGGTGCCTAAAGTTTGTTTAGATAGCTAAGCTATTTGTCATATGCTAATGTGAACTTTTTCCTGGTAATAATGTACCCATGGAGACCCCCATGGGATGTCTGCTCTGACGATTGCTACACTTCAATTTACAGTTCATTTGTAGAGTGAGAACACGCATATCATTTCCAGCCAAGAGTCTGCGCTTTGAATGTATTTCTGACTGCATGAAAAAAAGACCCGCAGCCCTCTAGGATAACAGTCTGCTTCCCTTGGGTTAACGCACCTAAAATTAGCATGCGCTATGGGGTTTTAGAGGACCACAGCCTCAGCACAGAATGAGGGTTAGTGAAGACAAATGCCTCAGGGGTGAACTGACTGCAGACTGATTTGAAGGGGGGAGGGGTGTTTTACCGGAGATCTGAGCTCATGTGCTGAGGTAGTCTCGCTATTTAGAGAGGAAAGCTGTATCTTTATATTGTAATGAATGCTGTCAGGTTGTTGTAAATGCCCATGTGTGCTTTTACAACCCTTACAACCCAAGTCATGGGAAGCTCTGCACAGTGAGGATTTGGGATTTGGATCAAAAAACGTTCAGGACGATCGTACATTTTTGTGTCCGTGATTAGGATTAATCTTTTTCTGCCTTTGATTACAATTACTTGATAGCCTTACATTGACTTAATGTTTCCATCACTGGTAAGAACAAAAAAGTTTTTTTTTTTTCTAAAATCAAAAGCAGACGGCCTTAACCCACCTCTGTCACATGGCGCGCAATGAAAACACATTCATGTTGAATGTCTGTAAATATTTATGCCACTTGTACAGGAGGAACTGCATGCTATTGTTCTGACCCGCATACATGTAGGGCTCTATTGAAGCATAATGACCGCAGCAGAGACGGCCGAGGACTCCATGTGGGAGCTGCTCATTCAGGACTGCACACTGAAATGGAGAAGCAGAACATGAGGCGTTCTGTTTATGAACCGGGCATGGGTCCAAGCAGTCGATTTAAATTCCACCTCAGTGGCTAAATTGCTTTAAATGACAATGGACACTCCACCCTCCATCTCTGGACAATATGCATAGATTTAGGTGGTGCAAAATATCATATATATATTTTTTTGTATAGTGACTGATGTTTCTGTTTTGTAGGTAAACTGTTCATGGCATTATTTAAATTTCCGTTGGAGACGTAGATATGTAATTAAACTCTTTTTTTCCCCCTTGTAAACATGTTGTTCCATGTTTTGTGTGGTTTGTTTTGTGCATCCCTGGTGAATCTTGCAACAGGAATGTTGACTTGCATACTTTCAAGTGGTATTCATCTCACTTCTGACTTAGTCACTGGATGTCTAAAGAGCATATATGGTGAGTAGGTTGTTGCATCTGCATTCTGCCCACATGGACTGAGGACAGAGTAGCAGAAGCTCTCTTCTCATCTCATGACTCCAGTAACAGGCCAAACAAAGTGTGGCGCTGTGAAATGTTCCATGATTGATTTAAGTAATATTGCAATTGACAGGCACTGCGCTGCACGCGCCCTTTTGCCAGTGCGTTAAAGCGGCCGCAGATGTGATTAGTGTGTGACCTT
>NC_085003.1:15883322-15885822 GCF_963854185.1 Sardina pilchardus | reverse complement strand
CTTTTGGGTTGCAAGACAGACCGAAAAAGGAAATTGAGAGTAATTGAAAGAGATGCACAGCGAGGGTGAGAGAGGAGAGAGGGAGGGAGGGAGGTTGGAGAGGAGAGACTGTTCACTGAGTTCACTGTTGATCAGTAGAGGTTAGAAAATTAAACACAACTCGGGCGAGGTCAAAAGAGCTGTTTTGGGAGCCGTGCCCTAAGCTGATTCATGTTACTGTTGTAATACTCACCCCGGCTCTCTCCTCCTCTGTTCCTCTGAATGAAGGGCAGAGCGCTACACTGACTGGATTTCACGGCTTTCCCCAGATGCACGTCCATCCCAAGCTGACCTCTGGGTGGCTGGCAGTCAGCCTCAATTGCAAGGTGATTATGTCAAATCCTGCCTGCCAAAAAAAAACAAATCCAAAAAAACACCAACAGGACCTTCAACCTCGCTCATATGGTTTATATTTACATGGAAAGCCACGTGTCATGTGACTGCAATCAGGTCTGCTGTGATTGGGCGAGAGGTTAACGGCGCCGTCTCTGTGTTCCGCATGCCTGCTCATGCCACCCTGGCACTCGCTGAGATGGCAGGATCCGCGTGAAATCCTCTGCTTCTCTCTGGATGTCATCCTCAGCGATGTCTGATGGGAGGCATATTGCAAAATGAAGCGGGCCCAGGGGTAAATCTCTGTGAAATTTGGGCAGTTGACTTCCTTCCCAGGGCAGCAGGGCATAGTGCCATGTCCTGATCTGACAGTGGAACTAAACGCCTGAAAAAAGGCAAAAGCCTTCATGTGAGCCACTATACGATTGGATTTAATTACTCCCCTATCTCCGTTTACACTGGCATGAAATCACAGGACAATTACAACCTTGCAGGATTTCCTTCAACATCTAATCAAATTGGATAATTTATTAAAGCAATAAATAAAGATGCTCTGCGCTTGTGGTAAACTGAGATGGTAGAGATGGAGGGCTGGGACAAGACTCCCCAGGCTACAGCGTGTTTGTGTTGGCTTTTCACTGCACACCCTGTGGAAATGTAGTGACCTTGGCTGAATTTGTGTGTGTGTGTGTGTGTGTGTGTGAATATCATTAAGACTTATCTGGTGTCCTCGCTATGCGCGCTGGTGTTGTAATATTTGTGCTAACGTGTGAAAGCTGTTTTGGTGTGGCGATTGGCTATGGCAGCATAATGGGGCCTTGATGCTATGTTGTGGTTCGTGTTGCTCCTCCGGAGCTGTCGGGGATGTGAGAGTGGCCTTGAGCACGAGGCCCAGTGATGCGAGACTTGGCTTTGGCAGCGAGAGCGCTGCCTATGGGGCTGGTTGTTGCGAGGGCTTTGAGGTTCATCTGGTCCTTTCCTGGCTTGTGGTCTCTTTCCATGTGCAAAGGGTTAGTTGTTGTCCTATGAGTGCACTTGGATGCCCCTCAGCAGTGTGTGTGTGTGTGTGACTGTGTGTGTTTATAGGTGTGTGTGTGTGTGTGTGTGTGTGTGTGTGTGTGTGTGTGTGTGTGTGTGTGTGTGTGTGTTTGTGTGTGTGTGTGTGTGTGTGTATGTGTGTGTGTGTGTGACTGTGTGTGTGTTGAAGACGACTGTGAGTAATTATGAGCAGGACAGGACACAACTCGTAGAACTTCCCCCAGGGCTTCATCCTGACCAGAATCCAAATCAGTCTATACCAACATGTATGCGCACACACACACACACACACACACACACCAGGTAGTCAGTATAAAGCACATTTTACAAACACTTGAAAATGTACGTATACTTTGAAGAAAATACACATCACACTTGATTTGTTTTCATATTGGATGACAAACACACTCACACACACACACACACACACAGACACACATGTTGAAAATGTATTTCACTCTCTCTCTGACAGAAACAAATGCCAGTGTACCTCCCCAAGATGGAAATCTCAGCGTGGCGTGGGACAGATGAAGCCTATGGCTCTTTTCCTCTCTTTCTTACTCTTTCTCTCTCTTCTCCCCCCTCTCTCTCTCCCTCTCTCTGTCTATCTTGATGGGAGTGGAGTTTATGTTGGCTCAGCTTGGTGCCATGCTTTGCGGTATTTAATTGGAAAAGTTGGAAATCAACACAGCAGGTCTGATTTTCCCAGGCTTGGCATCCTCCCGTCGTCGTTAATCAGCGAAGGGCCTGCGCCACAGTGCCTGAACAGGGTTGTGCGTGTCAACATCAAACTTCATGGATCAGGCTGATTCTGTGGCCGCGTCTGTGAAAACCTGCTTTAATAGCGCTACGCCTGATGGTGGCGCTGACATTTAATCTCGTTTAGGGCAATTTAATAGTAGATAACCTTTTAATGTGGGATCACAGAGGGTTTTGTAAGCATTTAATAAGACAGATTGTTACTGTCTGTCCGTGACAGTCCAGTTGTTCACTTCACTGACCGTTTCCTCAGCTCAGACCACAGACAGTGAGTGTGTCGTTGACGGAGGAGAGGCAGCTGTGGGCAGAGAGACTCCGCTGCCCGCCGGTG
>NC_085003.1:15835822-15880822 GCF_963854185.1 Sardina pilchardus | reverse complement strand
GGAGTGAGCAAAATATGACTTTACTAGGAACAAACCGGGTTTATTGGCCAACACAGTGGCTTTCAAAATATCTCGCGAGTTAACAACACCCATTCAGCTTTTATATAAAGACCTTCATTATTCTCAGTTTAGCGAGTGGTGTCACTGACACTGAACGTTTTCTGGATTCCTTCTCATTACTTGGTTCAATACTAAGATGAGGCTACAGGAATAGCCAGTAAGTAAGCTAGCAAGTTGGTCTAAGTGACCACAATAGCCATAACACTGTATCCATATAGTTTTATTGTTTGAAATCGGTCCAGGAGCAGATTGTTGTAATCACATTATTCAGTGGAGAGCAGAGAGAGTGAGAGAGAGAGAGAGAGAGAGAGAGAGAGAGAGAGAGAGAGAGAGAGAAAGAGGGAGAGAGAGAGAGAGAGAGAGAGAGAGAGAGAGAGAGAGAGAGAGAGAGCAGGGGAAAGAGTTCATGAGATGAGATGGGGAGAGGGAGGGGAAGAGAGTTCTAGTGTCCTATTGATCACAGATACATTTCTTCTGCATAGCGGCTGAAAGGTTGAGTGCAGGGCTTGGCTAGGCTATCAGGTTTACCCTGCATGGGGGAAGAGTATCACGCCATAGCCTAGCAGCGTGTTTCTGTAAAAGACCACAGAGTCGGTGTCAGATGCTATCACTTAAGGTCCTTAGAATCTCTTCCCTCTTCTCACTTCTCTCTCTTTCTTTCTACCTCTCCCTCCATCTCTCTGTCCTTCACTCAGAATCTTCTCACCTTCTCTCCCTCTACCTTTCTCTTGAACTGTCTGAACTGTGTCAAAAATAGGCCATATGGAGAAAACCTCATCACAGTTTGACTCAAAGTGCTGGGGAAAAGTGTGCTGGATCAGATAAGGAAGCAGGTTTTTAAGCTGCTCTGGATTGCCTGCATCCTCCAGAAGGTGCACTTGCGTAGTGGACATCGGAAACTGCGTCACCGAGACATGCCTTCCCCCGAGGAGCCGTGTTTTTACTGGATATGGTGAGTTGGCTGGCTTGTTTTAGTTAGGAATGCTTATTAATGTGGGACACCTGAGTCAATCTCCTGAACACTGAGGCTCTGCCTCAACAACTAGCATCAGTGACAACCATCACTGACCACAATGGATTGATTATAGCAACCTGCATTTTGCATTGGAGTGTTGAGCTGCAGTGTTTTTCTTCGTCACAGAGACCTTTTTTCGGCTTTGAGTAGTGTGACTTAAAAGTGTCCTTGCCAGTGAAAAAAAAGTACTTAATCTGTTTGAATATAGAGGCACACATGGTCTATTGTTAAATCACAAGAGGCTCATAAAGAGAGACTTGTGCTTTGGCGGTTGGCTGTGAATGGTTTGCACGGTCAGTATCAGTCAGAGTAATCTCATACTCTCTACACAAAGTGGAGAACAGTGAAAACCAGTTGAGCCACCACCGGATCCCATGACTCGCTCTAATGGATCTCAGGTTGGGCCAAAAGAGACGGGGCTGGGATTCCCCCGTTTCTCACTGTAGAGGTGTTACTGCTATCACTGCAGGACACTTGACAAACTCCCTTTTGAAGGTACTGTAAGAGGCCCTCTAACTTTATCTGAGAAAATAAGTGTTGTTAAACATGATATTTGACATTAAGTGCTTCATCATGAATGGCTAAAATGTAAACTTTTTTCATCAAATATTATTTTACACTGGTTTCATTGAGAAACACATATACATGTTGGATATGTTTGATATTACACTGCTTACATTTTGAGGGAGTTATATTTGACAGGCTCCCCAACAACTGGGCATTAGATCAATCCGTTGGAGTTTGAAGCCATGTCCCCCAGTTTAATCCAAATTCCTGATCTGTTGAGCATTTAAACGTGGCCAGATGTGGAAATGTGCGAAAGGCGGCCCGAAATGCGAGGCATTTATGTGTTTGCGCGGAGACAGTCGGAGGGTCCGAGCACTCTCAGCTGAGAAAGACGTGCCTGTGCTGTCACAGTAGGGGCATTTCAGCAAGATCTTTGATCTCCTCAGGGGCATACCAAGTGCCAAAAGCCCCCCTACCAACCCCTGAGACACACAGAGAACACTCTGGGGAAAAAAAACAAAACAAAACAAAACAGAAGAGAACTTCAACACCATGATGCTATTAACTCTCCACTGACACACACTGCCTTGTGTTCAGTGTCCACCCATTCACTCATGAGGGAGGATTTGCTGAAATGTGTGTGATTGAGAACTGAGATAAGATTTCTTTCATGATTGAAGCTTATCGAGAGAGAATTTCTGATGACCACGGCTGTGACATTAATAGACTGTCAGAGAGAAGATATTAATGAGACAACTGATATTGGTCATTTTATGGAATCCCCCTTTCTTTAATGCCTTTTCTTTTTCTGTCTCACTTGCACACTTTCTGTAATAGCATCAGCTGAGGAAGATAAGAAAAAAAAGTTGTAAAATTGAATTATCCAATTTTTTTTCCCCCAACCATGCCCGCCATACACAAAGCTCCATTCTACTGTGATGTGGAAAGCCTCCAAGAAATCTCTGCAAGCGAAATGCTAATTGGTTGTAAGTCTCTTTGCGTGCCGGAATTTGGGAGAAAGTTATATAAGACTCCAAAGCACAGCTGAATACACAACACAGAGCAACAACAATGGCCCAGCAGGCGCTGGAAGCGTGGTGTTTACCCAGGTAAATGCACCGTGCTGGGGCAGCTGGCTCTGGGCTAGGTAGCAGGTGAGGCTGGGTGGAGTCCACTGGAGGTAGGCTTGGACATTTCAAAAGCGTCTTCAACAGATTTGTTCAGGCAGACTTTTGTTTGGCTATTCGGGGCTGGGCTTATTGGATTATATCTTAAATAGCATTATGTCTATAAATGTGGCCTTTTTATTTTCGTTTCTATGCTTAATGAAAGGTGGTTCCCCCGCAGGAATTACTGAGTCACTGCTATTTCAAAAGTTTTTATTTTCTTTTGATTACTTGCTGAATGCGAGCGCTAATTTAGCTGAATGTAATATGTCAGAGCCCATTTAGCTATGGTAGAGCAGTTGCACGCTGTCCCTCCTTAGGGACCCAGAGAGCTTCATGGTGCATCTGGAACTCTTCAAATGGGCCCAGCAGAGCACTGCAGAGGGGCCATATTTCACCTACTGTATGAATGTGTTTGACCGAGGTTCAATGAGGATACTGACCTTCTCTTTGATTGAGGGGGAAAGCGATGAATGTGATTTTCTGTGCTGTAAATTACATTTTGAACAGAGACCTTCTGCACAGGTGCTTGATTTTGGTCTGCCCTGTGTTTTTCTCATTCCGCACATACAGAGAGACTTTATTCTTCTCTTCTCTCTCTACACACACACACACACACACACACACACTGTCGTGGTGCTTTGATAAATATACTACTGTACAACACACACACACACACACACACACACACACATGCTTCTACATAATGTGGGACCTACAGTATACATCAGATTATGAGGTTCCACTAATACATTTTGCATATTGGCTTACTCTTGGTTCTTGAGAGGCTCAAACCAGCGCTCCCCCGAAACCTTTCAAGCACAAGGATTTGTTGGCTTTCATATAGCTGTTTACATTTGTCTGTCTCCAGCTCTCCATGTACTTACTTTTAAACAGCACACACACACACACACACACTCTCTGTCTCTGTCTCGCTCGCTCTCTGTCTCTCTCTTTCTTTCACTGTAAGCCGTGCCAAATTTCTGAGACATAGGAGACAGGCGCAGAATGAGAGTTAAACTGTCGGACATACAGACTGCAGAGAGAAAAGACCCCAAAGCCTTTTTCGCTTAAATTGTCCTTTTGTTCCTCTTTCTCTGCCACCAAAAAGTATCCATCGTTGGACCGCTGATAGCGTGTAATGGGATTTCGAGACTTTTCTTTGGAAGCTAAAAGTATTTTCCACTTAGGGTAATATTGCATCATCCAACGTGTGCTCCATTTTCTCCATTAGATTGTGAACCATATTCACAGCTAAATGACGCCGTCCTGAGTGGCTTTTGTAATGCAAAGCAGCACTCCACGATGCGAGCCGAGATGTTTAGCGGGGCTCGGACGGCTTTTGTGTTGAGGGTCAGACCCCTGATGAGCTAGATTTCAGGCCTGTCTTCGGCCGCGGAGCCTTTCGGAGCAACTCATTTCCTTTAAATGGGCCTCCAGCTGACGAAGGACTGTCTCCCTCAATGATGAGATGACACATCTTCAACTGAGGCCTTGCAGCCCAGGGACACAAAGAGAGCAAGCAGAACTAACAAGTTCACACAAACTTGAATAGATAATGGCAGAATGATTTGGGCAAGAGCAAAGAGTGCCTTTCACCATGAAAGCAAAGTGTTGGACTTGGTCTGAGTGTTCTTACATTTCCCTCTTCCTTTGACATGGCAAAGGGATTAAATTGGAGACGATGTGATGGTATTGATGTGAAATAGGGATGATACAAGACAGAAGTGCAGGAATAGAACAGGGCTGCATTGTAGTGGTGCTGTATAGGCATTTGCTTTCTCCAACCACAACACAGACACTGACAAAAATGTGACAAAGCAAAGTGCAGAGGAGGAAATGGCAGTTTAAATACTGCTGTCATGAGTGTTTGCTGGCGAGGCCAAAGACCATCTTGAATTTATATTTCATGAATTCATCCCAAACAGTAGGGCGGTGTCATCTCTGTGGATCCTGACATGGAGGTCCCCGAACAGACAGAGATTGTGGAAAAGTCTTGAAGAAGGCGTCAATACTGTCACACTCCACATTTGTCACACTTTATTGGTCTTCGAGATGAAACATATGTTTCCTTTTAAACTCTGAATAGCGTCTAGCTAATCATAAATCAGCGGCAGCAGTAGTCAAGGAGATAGCTCAGTAGTTGTTGTTTTGTCGAAGAAAGAGTAGCTGTTTGTCTTTAATAAACACAGTAACGTTTGGTTTCCTTTACCTTGCAAATGTCCTGCTCATATAAACTCATATAGCTGAAACTGAAGAAGGGAGAACCCCGAAACGTCTTGTTCACAGGCAAAAATAAAGAGAAAATAAAGAGAAAACAAGTTATATGGCTAGGAGTGCTGTACTCTCGCTTTCTTTGCTTTATCTCGTATGGGCACAACAAGCACCCAGTCAGCTAAAACACTTCGTGAGTTGAGCGCGTTCTATGCACTTCACTGCTCATATAAACGGCACGCCTGTGTAAATCTGCAAACACCCAAACAAGCGGAGAATGCAGCGCGGTCCATATATGAGTTACACTACAGTGGGCTGAAGTGTCACAAGTTCTCCTGCTGGCAGCTCTGATCTCTGTGAAGCCTTACGTGAGCCTGTAACAGTCACAGTGATTTACACAGGCATATGACTAACCTCTCTCACCATCTCTCTTTCGTCTGCTCTCCCTCTCTCTCTCCTCTCTCTCTCTCTCTCTCCACCGGGTGAGTGCATGCTGCTTTGCTTGCAGTAATCTGAAGCAGATGGTAGTTGCGTTTGAAGTGCCGCCTGATGCCCGTTAGTCTACCCCGCCGCTGAACCTGAGCCCACCGCCGACCAGACGTCTCGCAGACACCTAAGCTGCGCGGGGCACGCTGCAACCTGTGCGCCCCTATGCCAAGCCCTGCGCCCGGCTCCGGCTCCCTCGCCTCATCACCGCCTCGCTCCCGACCGCCGGTGCTCTCTCTCCCTCGCTCGCCCGCTCGCTCGCGCGCTCCTCGCCGCCTGCAATTACCCACAATTCAAACGGCACTTTTGACCCGTGTTTTAAAGTGTTGCTGCTCCACAAGCTGTGAAAACGGCCTTCCTGGTGAAGAACTACACTTATGTGTCACAGGTCAATGCTCAAGTTCACAACACGAGCAGGGCTTTCTGTCTTTGCTGCAGAGGCGCTTTTTCCATGGACTTCTGCGAGTCATGCTAAAAACCTGCTACATCTGCGCCGGACTATGGTTACTGACGCACTATTGTGCTCTCCCAGCACAACGAAAAACACCTGGTGTTTCTCCGATAGGTTGGCTCTTTAATGTCTGACGGTCTGACAGCTCATAATCTTACCAAATACCGGCTCCATCGTATAAGCGTACACAGATGTACACAAGCTGTGTGTTCAGTGGGTTCAGCAGACACAACTCAGAGGACAAAAATGTTTTTTTTGTTTTTCCAAATTTCATTTGGCCAATTTCATTCATAGGCAGATTAACAAAAGCCCTCACTGTCTGTGTTGTCTGAAGAGAGACTAATCGAGTGTGATGTGTACAATAGAACGTTGTTTACTTGTAACCTTTGGTTACAGCAACTAAGAATAACAAGCTGGCATACAACAAGGAATCGCGCCAGGAAAGTATTAACTATGCTTGTCAGTCATTGGAAAATTATGCTATTTTTTAGTAGAACATGCTGTAGGCAATGCCAGTGTCAATGGTATGGTTCGCCTGGAGCCAATACATCAATGTGTACATTCACAGCGACTACTCTAAGTGGCTGCGGAACGTCTTGTAAATGACTAAATGCACAACTCGCATATAAAAATGTAAATGATTTTGCCAAAATGCCTTTGATGTCTCTGTGGCTGGTCTGTGTGTTTCAGACAGGTGGTTTTCCACCATAAAAAGAAACACACCTTAAGTATAGTCATTTGTAAGGCAGATATCTCATAAAATGCAGTTTGTCATTTCATCACTGCTGGCATGGGCTTTGACACGGCACTCAGGTGTGTATGTGTGTGTGTGTGGGTGTGTTTCTCTGTAAAAGTGAAAGCTTTCATTTGGCAATTCAAAGCAGACATGACACAAAAAAGTCATTTCATACTCAGGAAAGCATGAAGGGTAATGCCGTCGTCTCCCTGCCAGCCTCCGTGCCAGTGAGTGGCTACGCTGGGCAGCCTGGCGCGGCCTGCCGGCCGGCCAACCCTGGCGCGGCGCAGCTTTATGATAATGGCCGCAGTGATGGATGGATGGGTGCAAATGGCTGAACGACGACATCCCAGCCGTTGGATCATGTCTGCTCTGGGAACAGCTTGGAGAGACAGAGCGCGTCTCATTTAGATGCTTAAGTGTTTTTTTTTTTTTTTTTTTTTCGCTCGCTTTTCATTTTTCTCCTTTGTAGATGAGTGCAAGTGAAGACAAAGAGAGAAGGTGAAATGAAAGACGGCTTCCTGAGTGAGAAACGGGGGCGGCGAAGGGATGCTGATGCTGAGCCGGAAATGACTATTTCATTAGATCCGTGGGATGCATGCACCTCAAAAAAAGGTTCAAACTTTCTCCTCGCTCACAGTTCTGGCAGAGAGTCTCAGAGTCCCACAAACCAAACAGGAACACCTATGGGTAATATAACAACAGGAAGCTCTATTTTTTCAACTCTCCTCCAACATCGGATGGCTATCCTATTAGCGAAACATAACAACAAGCCGAAACAGACCATGGCTCATACTGTATTGACTGTTCTATTTTCTCCCCGCCCTGCCTCCGTTTTAATGGAGGGATTGACTTGCTGGGAGCCTTGTTAGCGAAGCCTGAACAGACACTAATAGGTCCGCTGGGAGAGGCGGAAATCAATATTTGTGTCATCTTTCCAAAAGCTGAAACGTTCTGTACACAGCACACGATCTCCCCAGAGTGTGCTCCGCATATCTTATGCAAAAATTATGCAAATGAAGCGCTGTCTGTGTTGAGCTTAACAGGCTCATTATCTGAACAAATGAAGGTGAAGTGCTGGTGTGTGTGTGTGTGTGTGTGTGGGTGTGTGTGTCGTGGGCGTGTGTGATATCCTGAATCATTACTCATACTACGGTGCATTCTAAATGTGACATGCAGCTGGAGTCAGTTACCGGCGTTGTCAGGGGCTGTAATCCCAGTCAGTGGTTTTATTCGGCTAGACAAGATCGCGTTGTTGATATTGTGGCAAACACAGTCTGACAATCATTACCAGCCATTGTTTAAACACACAAACATTCTGCTCTGAGTGCAAGGTCAAGCCATAATCCCCAGGAAGACCTGATGGACATCACGGCTCTTGGACATGTTTGCCCATTTGACCCCTAAACTGCGGAAATATCATTCTTGTGCAGTGTCCATAATGGTTTTAAGTTTAAAGTTTGAGTTTCACTGACATGGGAGGCCTGGCAAAATACAGCATTATGCTAAGTAATGAAAAAGCACTCCTTTCCTTATTGTATATTCATACTATGGTCTCTCATTGAATCTTATATGTAAGTATGCACTCTTTTATCCAGCCAAAATAGCTGAAAATGCAACCAGTAGTCTATCTGTGTTTATGCATGAGAATGGCTTGAATGGATCGTTTGTACATATTGTTTCCTTACATACACATGTGTGTGTGTGTGCAAGTGCATTTATGTGCACACATTTGTGCTTCAGTGTGTGCGCGCGCGCACACGTGTGTGTGTGTGTGTGTGTGTGTGTGTGTGTGTGTGTGTCCGTGCCCATAGGCCACACTATTAGTCAATAGCTAGTCACAAATAAGTGTGCATGGCCGCTACAGCAATCCCACAGTGAAGGTCATAGCTGTCAGGATGGGCAGACTGGCTCTCGGCTTGATAGACTCATCACGTATAATCACTGTATCGACGGGCCATTCTCCTGCGTTGGGGCATTAGAGGGAAACTGATGTTAGCTGCGCTGGCCTCAATGCTATATGCTCCTATCGCTAATGTGTTCAGAGGTCGCACACAGATATGTCTGGGTGGCTTTCTTCTTTTATGGGTAAGATGAATGGGAATCGACTTGAATGACAGGTGTGTATGTGTGTGTGTGTGTGTGTGTGTGTGTGTGTGACCTTGTGCATGTACACACTTGTGTATGTTTGAGAAAGTGAGAGAGAGAGAGATTATTAATAGCACAGGTCTCACCACTGCCTTCCACCTCTCTCTCTCTTTCTCTCTCTCACACACACACACAAACGTGCGGGCACACACACACACACACACACAAACACACACACACACACACTGGTGTGTGATGGTGTGAAAAATGGGCCTTGCTGCCCAAGTCCACACAGGATAGTGGCGACAAGACACACTGAGGTTTGAGGGTGATGAGGTGAAGACAGCCAACAGCAAACGTGGATTGTAGTGAAGAGTGCGAATTTATTTACAGTGCTATAAAAAACGTGTTCCAGGCAATGCCAACAAAATACTTTTCCGAAAAAATAAACAAAAATCAACCAACCGGTTTCTCAAGGTTTGTAGCACAATTCTGACACTCAGTTACTCTGTTCCAACCTCTCAGCAAGCTGATACAACAGTCTCCCACCCAGAGGGAAGAAATCCCTCGCTTTAAATAAAGCCATCTATTACCACTAATTGGTCAATACCAATATAACAGGGTAATTTGTACTATATAATACTTCCACAGACATTACATAGAAATTACAAACATACATGGAGCATAATTCACCATATTTGCATATATATAATAATAACATTCTAATATATTAATAATTAAATAATAATTACATGTCAAATACAAAATATCTATTTATATTGCGACAATAGCACCCCCTGGCCAAATGAGGACTTTCCTCTGTCCCAAACAGAGAATAAAATAGCCAGAGCCATTGTGCTCGTGTTTCTTGGGGAAACAATGTGATGCGGGACCAGGAAGTGAAAGTAAGAACGGTCAGTGTATTGTTGGTGTTTGCGTGCACAATGTATGAACTAGGAGAACGGAATGGGTTATGGAGCAGAATCGACGGGTACCTCGTCGTTCGCTATGATGTTTGCAGATGTTTGGTGAGTAACTGAAAGATGTGTAACTACCGATTGCGTATGAATGAATTGCGTCGCGGTTGCCAGCACCGCGTGTAATTGCAAACATTAAAAGCTAAGTGTATGCGTGCGTGTAAGCGTGTTTGATCGTGTAGGAGAAGGTAGTCAGTTTAAATGTCGCGGGGAAAGACAGGCGAGCAGGGGAAAAGGAGGGGCTACTTTTCCACATTTCCCTCCTCCTCTGGAGGCTCGCCACTGGGGTGGCGAGACAGAAAATCTGCCACCACGTTCTGTTTGCCAGCCCTAAACTGCACATCAAATCTAAAGGGCTGCAAAGCCAAAAACCAACGTGTTATACGTGCATTAGTGTCCTTCATCTTGCCCAGCCATTTTAAGGCTCTGTGGTCCGTCTCAAGGACAAAGTCTCTACCTAGAAGGTAGTAGCGAAAAGTGTCCAAGGCCCACTTTATGGCCAAGCACTCCAGCTCAACGGCGGAGTACCGTGTCTCCCGGGGAAACAGCTTGCGGCTTATGAAAGCCACCGGTCGTTGCTGCTCTCCCTCACCCTGGAGTAGTACAGCCCCCAGACCTACTCCAGAGGCATCAGTCTGTACAGTCCATGGCTGAGAAAAGTCTGGGCTCTGCAACGCTGGAGCGCTGCACATAGCGTCTTTTAAATCCTGGAAGGCCTTTTCATGCTGCTCCTCCCACTTGACCTTCACCGGACCAGACTTTCTGGTCAGGTCGGTGAGAGCCACAGCTCGGCTCGCAAAGTTAGGCACAAACCGCCGGTACCACCCAGCCAGCCCCAAAAAGGACCGGATATCCTTCTTGGTCTGGGGCCGCGGGCAGTCGCGGATAGCCTCAATTTTGTCCTTCTGGGGTCGTATTACCCCACGACCTAGGATATGACCCAGGTACCGCACTTCCTGCTGTGCCAGAGCACATTTCTTGGGCTGGGCAGTCAGCCCTGCCTGATGGATGCGACGTAGCACCTCAGCAAGATGCTGCATGTGCTCGTCCCAGGTAGCACTGAAGACGACCACATCGTCTAAGTATGCGCCCGCAAAGGCACCAGTCCCGTCCAGCACACGGTCCATCAACCGCTGGAACGTCGCGGGCGCCCCCTGCAGGCCAAACGGCATAACTTTGAACTGGAACAGACCCTGGGGTGTCCTGAAGGCTGTGCAGGGCCGGGCCTCCGTAGCCATGGGCACCTGCCAGTAGCCTTTACACAGGTCCAGGGTGGAAATGTAGTGCGCCTTACCCAGGCGCTCGATGAGGTCTTCCAGCCTGGGCATAGGATAGGCGTCAAAATGTGATTGGGCGTTTACCTGGCGGAAGTCGATGCAGAAACGGATGCTGCCGTCCTTCTTTGGAACCAGGACGATAGGGCTGCTCCAGGCACTCTCTGACCGCTCGATCACTCCCAATCTTTGCATCACCTGCAGCTCCTCCTGGAGGGCAGGTAACATTCGCTCTGGGATTCGGTACATCCGCTGCCGAACTGGAGTAGAGTCCTTCAGCTGGACGTTGTGTTCAGCCATGGATGTGACTCCAGGCTGGTCGCTGAACAGGCGGTCAGGAATGACAGCCCGCAACTCCTGCTGTTGTTGTGGGGTGAGATGGCTGATGTCGATCTCCCCCGCTGGATGGTCTGTAGGGAAGAACTGCTCCGGGGTGTCTTCCTCCTCCTTCACTGCCTGTACCAGCAGTTGCTGGCTCAGCGGCACCTCTCTCTCGTGCCACTCTTTCAGCAGGTTGATGTGGAACACCTGCCGCTGCTTTCTCCTCTCTGGCATCTCCAGCTCGTAGGTGGTGGGCCCCTGCTTCCTGCTGATGCGATAAGGCCCCTGCCACTTGGCCAGCAGCTTGTTCTCCTCCGTAGGCAGGAGTAGGAGAACTTTCTGGCCTGGCTGGAAGGTTCGCTGCCTCGCTTTTTGGTCATACCAGCTGGTCTGAGTCTGTTGCGCCTGCTGCAGGTTGTCCTTCACCAGGTTGGTCATCTCCTCCATCTTCTCCCTCATGGTGATGACATAGGTGAGGATGTTGGTGGTACTCTCCTTTGGTGACTCCCAGGCATCAAGAGGGCCCCTCACCTGTCTGCCAAACAGAAGTTCAAATGGGGAGAACCCCGTTGAGGCTTGGGGAACCTCCCGGTAGGCAAACATGAGGTAGGGGAGCCAACGGTCCCAGTCCTTGCCGTTGGAAGCCACAAACCTCCTTAGCATGCCCTTCAAGGTCTGGTTGTACCTTTCTACCAGACCATCGGTCTGGGGGTGGTAAGGAGTGGTCCTAATACCCTTAATCCCCAATAACCCATAGACCTGCTTCATTGTGTTTGAGAGGAAGGCTGTTCCCTGATCAGTCAGTATCTCGCTAGGGATCCCTACCCTGGAGAATAACTGTAACAATACAGTGGCAATGGCTTTAGTTGTGACCTTTCGTAGGGGAAAAGCTTCGGGGTAGCGAGTGGCGTAATCACATATTACCAGAATATATTGGTGGCCTGCCTGTGTGCGTTCTAAGGGGCCAACAATGTCCATCCCTATCCTGGAGAACGGCACATCAATCACGGGGAGAGGTTGTAGTGGGAAAGGCTTGACTTTGTGTTTGCTTGTCAGTTGACATGTGGGGCATGTTTTGCAGTGTCGGTGTACATCAGTATATATGCCTGGCCAAAAGAATTTGCCAGCTATTCTTTGAAGTGTTTTTACACTACCCAAATGACCTGCCCAGGGAATGTCATGCCCTAAGGTCAGTATCTTTGGCCTTAAGCTACGGGGAACTACTAGCTGCTCAGTGCTGCCCCCTTCAGGCTGGTGATATAACAGGCCCTGTTGCACAAAGTAAAATTCTCCTGAGAGACCTTTTGCCTGGCCTGTGCTCACTCCTTCAACCTCTGTAGCCTTACTGAAGAGCTCATTTAGGGACTCATCTTGCCTCTGCAGCTCTTTTAAATTCTGGGGAACTTCCCATACATCTTCCCTCTCAACAGGAAGTGGTTCTGGCTCTGAGTCAGCCATAACCCTCACAGTACCCAACAGCTTTTCTCTTCTGCGCTGCTGACGGGTCTTTGCTACTTTAGCGTTCTCTGGAGAACGGATCTCCACTTGGCTGTATGGCATCAGCTCTAACAGTCTCTGCGTGTCAGTCTTTGTCTGAGACCTAGTAGCAACCATACTCACTGGCAGAGTAGACTGCACCAGTTCTGGCAGTATGGGCACATCCTGGCCCAAGACAACTGGATGGCTCAACCCTCTGACCATGCCCGCTTTAAGCTTATATGTCTGCTCTTGCACCTCGAGACAGATATCTGCTATAGGGTACTCATGTTCATCACCATTGACACAGCACACTCTGAGGCATCCTCCTGTTAGCATTTCAGGCTGATCCACCAGGTGAGGTTGCACGAGAGTCTGGGTGCTGCCTGTGTCAAGAAGAGCCCTTGCTGGCCTGCCATTCACGGTTACCTCTATGGTCTGCACCTTGCCAACATACACAGGGTCTTTAGGAACTAAACACATGGAGCTCTTTGCTTTTCTGACTGGACATTCTCTGCTGATGTGACCTGGCTTACCACAAAAGTGACACACAAAGCTATCTCTACTCATGTGAGGTGTAGTTGAAGGTGGGCTAGTAGGTTTAGCATGAGTGTTGTGCTGTGGTGGGTAATATTTGGTGCTTGGACACCTACTCTGCTCGCTAATTCTAGGACCAAAACCACTCCCATACCCCCCAGACTTACTTTTAGTCACTGCTCTGCTGGAGCTTTGTTGGCGGAAGTCCTTTGGTCCACGGCGAGCCGCAAGGAAAGCGTCCACTAGCTCTGCTGCTTTGTGTCCTGTTTGTGGGTCGTGCTCCTTGACCCACACTCGCACATCTGGAGACAGGGAGCGCAGGAACTGCTCCAAAATGAGGGTCTCCCCAATCTCCTCCACAGTCTTTTCAACCGGCTTAATCCACTTGCCGTACAAGTCCTTTAGCCGGCTGTAAAACTCTTTCGGGGTCTCCCCCGGCTCTAGGGTCGGGTCTCTGAACCTCAGCCGGTACCCTTCTGCATTGATCTCATACTTGGCCAAAATGGCCTCCTTCACCTTGAGGTAATCCAATGCGTCATATGGATCCATGGCTACATACGCAGCCCGTGCCCTACCGGTCAGATAAGGCACCAGGAATATAGCCCAGTTTGCATTGGGCCACCTGTAGGCTGTAGCCAGTCTCTCGAAGGTGGTCAGGTACTGCTCTACGTCGTCACCTTCCTCCAGCTTTGGCACGGCTGCTCTGGTCCATGTTGCCGGAATCGGTGCCATTGGTGGTGCTGCTGGCATCAGCGGGTCTGCTGGTGCTGCTGGTGCTGCTGGGGCCGCTGGTGCTGCTGGTGCTGCTGGAGCCACTGGTGCTGCTGGTGCTGCTGGAGCCGCTGGTGCTGCTGGTCCTGCTGGGGCCGCTGGGGCCGCTGGTGCTCTGCCTCCGTCACCTATCTGCTCCAACTCATCCCGGAAAGTGTTGAGCTGCACCTGCACATTCCGCCACCTCTGCTCCTGCTTGAGCGACTCACGCTCCTGGGTCTGCAGGGACTTCTGTAGCAGGCTATACAGAGCGGCGATATCTGGGGTCTCACCAGGGTCAGTCACCGGCTCTCCTCCTGTGGCACCTTCCTCCGCCTGCTCCTGCAGGCCCTCCCTGGCCAGCCGTCGGAACGACATCTCCTGCCGAATCTGAGCCCGTCTTCCTGGCCTCTTTCTCAGTGCCCCAGAGGGCGCCACGATCCCACTTCTGACACCAACTGTGAAAAATGGGCCTTGCTGCCCAAGTCCACACAGGATAGTGGCGACAAGACACACTGAGGTTTGAGGGTGATGAGGTGAAGACAGCCAACAGCAAACGTGGATTGTAGTGAAGAGTGCGAATTTATTTACAGTGCTATAAAAAACGTGTTCCAGGCAATGCCAACAAAATACTTTTCCGAAAAAATAAACAAAAATCAACCAACCGGTTTCTCAAGGTTTGTAGCACAATTCTGACACTCAGTTACTCTGTTCCAACCTCTCAGCAAGCTGATACAACAGTCTCCCACCCAGAGGGAAGAAATCCCTCGCTTTAAATAAAGCCATCTATTACCACTAATTGGTCAATACCAATATAACAGGGTAATTTGTACTATATAATACTTCCACAGACATTACATAGAAATTACAAACATACATGGAGCATAATTCACCATATTTGCATATATATAATAATAACATTCTAATATATTAATAATTAAATAATAATTACATGTCAAATACAAAATATCTATTTATATTGCGACAATAGCACCCCCTGGCCAAATGAGGACTTTCCTCTGTCCCAAACAGAGAATAAAATAGCCAGAGCCATTGTGCTCGTGTTTCTTGGGGAAACAATGTGATGCGGGACCAGGAAGTGAAAGTAAGAACGGTCAGTGTATTGTTGGTGTTTGCGTGCACAATGTATGAACTAGGAGAACGGAATGGGTTATGGAGCAGAATCGACGGGTACCTCGTCGTTCGCTATGATGTTTGCAGATGTTTGGTGAGTAACTGAAAGATGTGTAACTACCGATTGCGTATGAATGAATTGCGTCGCGGTTGCCAGCACCGCGTGTAATTGCAAACATTAAAAGCTAAGTGTATGCGTGCGTGTAAGCGTGTTTGATCGTGTAGGAGAAGGTAGTCAGTTTAAATGTCGCGGGGAAAGACAGGCGAGCAGGGGAAAAGGAGGGGCTACTTTTCCACAGATGGTTTGAGGTACTGTTCGAGGTGTCCACTCTGAGAGCTGATAGTGCTGGGGCTCATTTTCCATTTTGTGTGAAGAATCTGTCAGTCCATCATTCCACCACTCCATTACAGCAATGCCCCAGCACATCACCCACTTCAACAGCTCTCTGGGATAATGCACCAGGCTCAGAGAACACACACTCACACAGTCATACACACACACACACACACACACACACACATGCACACACACAAATACACACCACACACACACACACACACACACACACACACACACACACACACACACACTGTCAATGCTGTCGACCACAGATCTGAGGACTACCTCTGAACATACACACACACACAGACACACACACACGCACGCACACAGTCACGGACTGTACAGAGCACCTATTCACTGAGCAAAACAGAGAGAGTGAGAGAGCCATGGAGAGGGACATACTTTTTTTTTGTTCTCGCATTGCAGGATCCTGGCAGCGAGTCCCCATACATTATCTCCTTCTATATGCCGTAATTATGAAGTCTGTGAGCATGACCCTGGAGCCTGTCCCTGCAGGAAGGATTACTTTCCTCCCGCTCCACTCCGCAGCTCTGTGGCTTTATAATGGAGCCTCAGTCAGTGCGATAAGGGGCAGATAAGCACCTCCCATCCAGTGCGAGACCACAGAGAGAGGCACAGCTTATTAAAACTCAAAGATTTCTTAGTGCTCATTTGAAGGGGCTTTCGTAGATTAGCTCGCTGAACCAGTGAGCCACTTACTGGTGGCCTCATATATCTCGGGCGAGAAAAGGACCCTGTCTGGGGCCGACCAGCGATCTGGGACGCACAGGAAGCTAATCTTTCATCCCAGAGCAGGAATACAGATGAGTGACACTCACATTCTCAAGACAAGCTCAAGAAATCTTGGCCTGGTTGCTTTCTACTTTCTATGCTGCAGCAGAATCAAGTAGAATTTGGCAGTGAATGTAACTTTAATGGAGACTTTGTATTCGTACCCTGATCAAAGAGCGCTGTCTTAGTTGTCAAGGAACGTTTTCTTTCTTTCTTTGTCTTTCCTGATGCTTGTGCTAATGCATAGGGCTTAGTTTGTGTGTGTGTGTGTGTGTGTGTGTGTGTGTTTGGAGGCAGCCCTCAGATCAGTGGTTGACAGCAGGCCGCGAGAGAAATAGAGCCATCAGGTGACAGGTCAAGATAAAAAAGTGTCAGGTGAAACCTGACTATTGCACAACTCCAGTCTAACTCTGGACCCATCCCAGTAAAACCTGAGTGACAGTAAACGCCTCACACCGACCCCGATATCAAACCACAGCAAACCGGCGCCACTCTTGCGCAGATATCTCTATCGATGACGGTCAACAACGCGTGGCATACGGCCGAAATTTCCACTGGACGACGCTGACGAACGGCCATGACCCTGACCAATTAACCCGGCCAGCTCTGCGGCGATGACTGATGCGCCCCGTTCCCATGGCACTATTTACCCGGGCTCAAAATAACCCTCCGAGCACAAACATGCCGGGCCTCGGCATTCCCGCGGTAAACGGAGACACCAGGAACATGTCCGTTTATGAAGACGTCCACTCCAGCGGGCCGAGGAACTGTTTGTCGGCTGGTTATCGCCCCATGCCCGTGTCCAGAGGCTTAAGGGCGCCGGGCAGGAGGGTTGTGGAAATGGGTGGGGGCTTGCTGGAGGCAAGGGGGCTAAGTTCAGGGCAGGGCTATTAATAACTGCCCCCTCCAGGGGCTTTGGGAAGGGTGTTGGCTTGACGAGGTGGGTCATCTGGGTCTGGTGGTGGGCATTTGCGCTCAGCGAGGCCGTCACTGGGCTTTATCGCTTCTCGGGACGGCTCAATCGGGGCACTATAAACCCTGGCGAGGGGCGGAACTACTCACAGACATTCCTGCTGAGTCGGTATTTTCAAAAAAGTCGTCGAGGACAGACAACTCTATTAGCTTGGAGACAGCCATGTTCCGGGCAGGTCTCCATGTGGTCTCAGATGAGTTGATACTGAACTATGTGCGAGTCCAGAAGAAACATTTGCCTCGGCTCTCCCGGCTTTGACTCCTGTGTGTTTTAGCATAAATGCATTGTGTATTTTGTTATTCCACAGAAAGGGATATGATGATTAAAGACCAGCTAAGCGGTTTTGTCATGCTAGCCGGTGAGTCAGTTGCTGTACCGGTGACATCGAGTTCCCTCAACAATGATTTTCTTTTTCATTTACCGAAAGCGAAGTCAGGCGTCTCAGATCCTGTTCGTGTTCCTTTTCATCTACAACAATGTGCCTTGGGTGTCTATGGCTTCCTGTCCTCAACTGACACACTGACATGAACATTACCTCCATGATTGATGCTAAATCGGCCCGCTTCTCTCAACAGTTGTAACCTAAGCCGAAACACGGCCATGATGTGGGTGGCTTTAATAAGATTTTATGACCCACGTTTTGCATGGATCTTTTTTTTTACGGCTACAGTATTAGCAAAGAGCGGGGATCATTCATTAGCGATTTACTACCCTTGAGCCTGTCACTGCCGTACCCAAAGCCCAGGCAGCGCAGCTCTGGCACGTAGCACAGCACAACAGCAGGCTTGCGTTACAGACCACACCGAGAGCAGGCACCTTCCTAATCCCCCAGGCGTGTGTCTTACCACATTTCCCTGTAAGAAATCTGGGGCATAAGGGCCATGTGTGTGTATGTGTGTGTGTGTGTGTGTGTGTGTGTGTGATGAAGATATGGATGCCTGAGCGCTGCAGTTGTTTGGGGGTTGTTTGCCAGAGCACATGTCATAAAAGGGGGCTTGTGGAGTTGTTTGAAAGGGCTCTGTTATACTTCTGACCCTGCGTCTCGCAGTGGAATTCAGCCTGTCACTCATGAGTGCCTCGTTTGGGTTTGACTTTGGACTTTGGACTTTCTCCACTATTCATAAGGCAGCAACGACGAAAACATAACCGCATTATACTGAATGCCTTCATGTTATACATATCTGTATAAAGGTCACTGGTGCGAAAGACACAGCAGGTCATGGACAGAGACATAAAGTAAGAAGAAAGAAAAAGAAACACATCAAAAACTGCGGCCCTCAGCTCGACTAGACTGTGATGGCAAGAGGACAGGACACACAACCCTAACCAGAACATTTCCTGAGTTTGGGTAAACATTTATCCCCCTCTTCCTCTGGCAGGCTGGTTCATCCATCAGAGAGAGAGAGCGATAGAGACAGAGAGAGAGAGAGAGCGATAGAGACAGAGAGAGAGAGGAGAGAGAGAGAGAGAGAGAGGAGGGAAGCGCTGTAGACCGGAGGCTGCCTCATACACTGACAACAAAGTAGCCTTTACCCTTTAGCACACACACATGGCAATACGGCAGCTCATGTTACCCTTGGCGCTGATTGGTATCTATCTGAACTCTCACTTTCTTTCCCTCTCGCTGAAGAAGCTCCATCTGCCCTTGCGTGTGCTGGCATGAGGGTTGTCTGGCTGGTAGGAGGCTTCTGAGGGCTGGGCTGGGGTGGCATGGGGTGGGGTGGAGTGGCGTGGGTGTGAACGGAAGGGTTCATGGGGGCATCAAAGCATGAGGGAGACCTGAGATGTTGAGCCATAATGACATTTTTGTGTGTGCACACGGCTTCCTGTTATCTCGTCTCGGCCAAGTGAGGAGGGGAGGGAGGAGGGGAGGGGAGGGGAGGGGAGGGGGGGGCAAAATGCCTACAGTTGCATCATTGAGAATAAAAGACTTGAATCCCTGCCTGTCTCGACCTCCATCGGCACTCAACTTGTCTTTTGGTTTCATCTTTCTCTTTGTGTGGAGGTGCGACAGAGTTTGGCACTAACATGCCCGTGTGAAAGTAACAGAGCCGGCTGTAATGAGACTGTAATGCTTTGAAGCACACAGTCTCAGTTAAGCAGCCCAGAGTCAGGCCGGAGAGAGAGAGAGAGTTGTGCTGTTTGTATTGGGCACCAGCCGTCCCCTCAACTAGGTCTGTTTTACTGAGGGGAGCCGGGCTGTGGAGGTGTGGGAAGGGAGGGGGGTTGGTTCGGAAATATGAAAGCTCTCTCTGGTAGCTTGTGGCTCTGGGTGATTTTACCCTTGTTTGACATTGTAAAACCAGACAGAACATTGGACGCCTTGATGTCTCCATTACTGTCTACGCTAATGCTTTTAGGCACTTTTTTTCACCCGTGAATGTTTATGCAACTCCTCTCATCTTGTAGATTTCTCTTTTTGTGTGAGCCTGATACCATTACGGGCTCCGTGGTTGTGAGTTAGCGTCGGTGATATTTAGAGAGAACGACGGCGTGTCCAAACCCCCCCCATGGCTCAGAATGCAAAGCACCGACAGAAGCAGTCTGTAAGATGACCCAGAGCCCCGGGGTCCTGACAGTGGAACGATAATGAATATGTTTTTAACTCGAGCCGGAGCGGCTGGCAGCCAAAAAATCACTAGCAGCGGTGAGATGGTGTGGCGGTGCCTGGGGCTGGTCAATGCGAGCTCATTTCTCCAAGCTACCGGAGACCCGTGTGTGAACCACCCCCTCTCCATTCCTGAGCTTCCAAAGGTCTCCGTTTATTGATTCTTGCATGAATGATCTTGTTGCGGCTCACAATCGTTTTAGCCGTGTATTATTTTTCATTAGCTCATAAAGGTTATCTCGCTGCAATCTTTGGGTTGTTTTATCTTCCCTACAAGACCGCAATGACTACATTCATTTGGAGTGGCATCTCTTGATTAGCTTGACCATTATATTCCACCACGAATGCTACAGATTCTCTGTGTGCTCTGCTATTTCAGGCGAGCACACAGCAAAGATAGTGGCCGTGTTGTAGTAATTGAGTGGCGCGTGTTGTGTAGCCGAGCTCCCTGGCGTTGGTGATGTAGTAATTGAGTGGCGTGTGCAGTGTAGCCGAGCTCCCTGGCGCTGGTGATGGAGTAATTACGGTGGTGCTATTACCAGGCAGAAGTGGCTGTTAGACAGAAACCCAACCCTGGCCCATAAATTCTCACCACTCTGACAGGGGCTATTCACGTCTCAGGCTGTCGGCTAGGGTGGCGTCTGGCAGCAGCGATTCCTGAGAGGCTGATACTGGAGTTACAAATAATATTTACGAGTCTGTTTTTATTTTCTAACATGCAATATTTATATTGTTCTGTGTCATCCACTTCGTCTCCCGGCTTACGGGCATTTTAGAATAGTTGTAACCATGCAGTGTTGATGGCTATGAAATGCATTATGAAATATACACATGGCTATGGTGAGCTATGTGAGTTATGGCCGAAAGCGTTTGAAGCGGTCCCGACCAAGATCCTGTACACCTCAATTTGAGAATGCTAGTGACCGGCGTACAGTAAACACAATCTGGCAGTGCTGAATGGATCCAGCCTAGTCCTCGCCTCACCAGCAATCCAGTGGGGATTCCCCCTCAAGTCTCCCATTTAAAGGACCCAAATTAATCAAGGTGCAGGTAATCAATTCTGACCGTTGACCTGTGAGGTACTTGAGGGAATACGCAGCCCATTGTTCTCATCTCGCCCGCGATCGATATCTGTGTATGGGCCTGCGGAGCGACCGCTCCCCGCGTCCTTGGATTCTCTCTCCCCTGCTCCGGCTGCATGTTGAAGGCCCTATTCATCACCTCTCCGGCCCGGGCTCTGGGAAGTGTCTCTGGCACAGCAGAGCGCGGCGGAGCGCGGCGCAGGGATCCCACCAGGCGAGGGAGCGTCTGGACTTCGTCTGCGCTGCGTCAGACACTCTCTCTCTCTCTCTGCTGCGGCGACTGCTCGGCCTGCGGAGGTTCACATCCTCGCACCGGAAAGGGGGGATGATGGACAAAGGTGTTCCCCCGTTGCCTGGGTCCCCGGTGGGGCCGTGCTCTGAGCAGGCGCTTTATTGTGTGGCTGTTGTGCGGGGTGCCGAGGGCCGCAGATGTTGGTGGCGGACTTGGTGCCGGACTGATGAAAAGCACGCCACACAGAGCGCGCTCGGTCAACAGGAAACGTGGAGAATGGACAATGTCACAGGAACAGCGCAACATAATGCTCTCTGTCTCTCTCTTTCTCCCTGTTTGTCTGCCTCGCATTCTTTCTGTCTGTCGGTCTGCTTCACACTCCAGCACCTGAGTGTTCTTGGTCTGTTATCGTGCTCCAGTCCCATCCAATTTTCTTTTTAATGCACCCAATTTCAGTCAAGTGATGTTGTTCTTCTTTAAGTACAATCTCATTTGAGCATGCAAGACATGTGGATGTCATCCAAGCATTGTATCATTACTGGACAAGAGGGAGGCTAGCGGATGGAAATTAAGCTATATCAGAACAGATGTCTTCTGCACTGCATACTCTTCCCATGTTTGGGGGTTTCATTGTTCATCTTACATTACTTTATCAACGGATGAATAGCTCTCACTGATGAGTGAATCAAAGACATGCTGCCAAAATGACTTTGTAAATCTGCATCTGGATTTGTCAGTGTTTCAGCCAGTGTCATTGAGTGCACTGTGTTTGTGTGTACTGCATGTTAATGACTATTTGCGTACATATAAATCCATATGTGTCTGTTGTGGATCTGCAAATCCATATGTGTTACAGAGAATGCGATGCAAGGTGATTGGTCACTCTGTGCTGAAATTTCAGGGACATTTAAAGTTTCCGTAATGATGTGTGAAGTGTTCTCAGGACTCGTGCTATTTCCTTCTAGAGGCTGCTGGTCCCAACACAGAAATCACCTCCTTGGAAACTGAACCACACATTGCAAGTCTTCCTAGAATCCATTTCATTCAACAACACAGGTTTACATTAAACAACACTCAGAGAAAATGACCTCCTTGCTGTCAGAGCATCTGTTTGGAGGTAAGAAAATGTAGTCTGATGACTCCATGTTTGAAGTTTTGTTTAGATTTGTCCACCTTGAATGGGCTTTGTGATGGTACACTGAGTTGGCACAGATGATCCTACACACACAAACACACACACACACACACACACACACACACACACACACACACACACACACACACACACACACACACACACACACACACACACACACACACACACACACACACACACACACACACACACACACACACACACACACACACACACACACACACACAGAGCAGTGCTCTTGTATTCCTTCCTCAGCACCAGCAACACAGCCTCAGAATCGTTTCTGGGACCCCGACAAATGAAGCACTCACAAACATTTTGTTTTCTGTCACAATGGCCCGGTCTTGCCTCGCATTGTTGCCGTTTCCAGGCCGTTTCCGCTCTGCGCTGTGACGCTCTCACGCAGGCGGCCCGTGCACGCGGCGGTGTTGGGGGAAACACAACAGACCAGTGCTCCACTCTGGCCCGCACCTGGTGCTCGTCTCTGCTCGGCCCTGTTCTAGCGGGGGGACTTGTGCTTAAAACACCACTCCGCCCGCTTCAGGAAGTGCTCTTTTGCTCCAAAACGACATCGCCGCCCCCTTGCGCGAACGCAACAAGATGTCTGGGTTGCTTCTCAAGTTTAGCCAGATGACCGTTTTCCTGTCGGAGGGCACGTACGGATCGGCGACTCTGAATAATGCATATTTTAGAAAAAAAAAAGTCTGTCTCTTTCGATTTGTGCAAGCCGCTGGCGCGTTAGCACAAGAGCTTTCACAACACACAATCCAGAACACACACACACATGGCAGCTCTGTCCATTTTCCAACAGGAGAAATGAGACCTGAGAGATTTCCTCTGTCACTCTGCACTCCTGGACACCAACAGCAGGCTGAAACACTAGCCCGTTCGCAGCCAAAAAAATGGACCTCTTCTGTGGTTGTGCTCTAGCTGGAAAGGGTCGTGTCTTTGGCCCATTCACTTCCAAACAAGCCCAGTCAGGCCCACTCCACTATCTGGCCCTCTGAAAAGGATCACTGACGGAAACCTGGCAGCGTCCGGGCTCTCCCGCTCACTATCTCCCCTACTGTCTGTTATTCCATTTGTGTCCCCTCCTTTGTCCACTGGGGCCAAAGAGCATAGTTCAGATATCTTTAGCGAGATCAAGCTCCCAAAATGGCCGTCCCGCTGGCTTTCCCAGTGACTGCTAATGACCCAGAGCCAGTTAGAATAACCTCCCCCTCCCTCGTCACCCTTCCCACACACACACATGGCGGATAATAGTTTTACCACTTGCGCTGGGTTCACTGCAGTGGCCCTGCATGTGACAGAGGAGCCACTGTTCCGAGGCCTGGGGAAACTGCCGCCATGGAGCTAGCTTTCCAAGCAATCACCTCAACACTTGTCACAATCATTTCTCTCTCTCTCTCTCTCTCTCTCAGTCTCTTCCCCCCTGCATCTTTTTTTCCCCTTCCTTTTCTCTCTCTCTCTCTCTCTCTCTCTCTCTCTCTCTGTGGAGCAGGTGAAGCGTAACACTCCTCGACGCAGCGCGTGTGACCGACCGCCTCGGCCGGGCTGGTAGCGGCAGGCGTGAAGTTTTTCCCCCTCCGTCCTGCAAATTGGACGTCGTAAATTAGACGTCGCCTTCGCGCTTCATTTATCGCGTGTGATTTACGGCGGCTCCTACCTTTGTAAATCTCAATCGTGTGCGCGGCTGCAGGCAGCGGGGTGATTCACGGAGGTGGCTCGCCCAGAGCGGACCCTCTCTCCCTGGTCTCGCCCGGTCTCGCCCGGTCCGGGGTCAGCCAATAATGAGGTCAGACGGGGAGCACATGTGTGGCTTAAGTAAAGGAGAGGGGAGTAAAAACAGCTCCCGAGTGGCCTCCTGCTGCTAACCACGGCCACCTGTGCTCAAGCAAGCAACAATCCCACGAGGCAACCCAGGGAAAGTGTGTCTGTGTGTGTGTGTGTGTGTGTGTGTGTGTATGTGTGTGTGTGTGTGTGTGGGAGTGTGTGTGTGTGTGTGTGTGTGTGTGTGTGATGCATGAGAGATTCTCCCACAATCCCCTGTTTGCACAGTTCACTGCACCATGAGTTAAAAAACAATAACACTATCCATGGATACATATTTTCCAACTCCCAAAGCTCGTTCCACCATTTTCCACTGTGTGTGTGGTGCTGGTGTCCTCCCCTTTCCTCTCTCATTTCATCCTTAGCTTCTTCTCCTACTTTTATTTCCTCTTCTACAATTTCACCCTATATTTTTGGCAATAGATCTTTTTCATCTACACATATAACAGAGTGATGGGGAAAGAGAATTGTGAATCTATTCTCTGAACTTTCAACTCTCTCCCTTTCTGACCTTGCGGTGGTTTAGTCCACACTTGGTCAGGGTCTGGAGACTGGGAGCAGCGGTCTTCTGGGGGAAAGGCGTCCATTATTCACACAGTGAATGGGCCATTTCCTCCCCTCTCTAACAGTAGCCAGTGGCGTGCATAGGACCTTAGAAAAGGGGGCTCAGGGGTCTCCCATGCTGGGCCTGCCTGAAAACCGACTCTCTGTTGCTCTTCACGGTCTGTTTTGTAACAAAACGGCCTCACGTGTGAGCTGTTGACTTTTCAAACTGTGAGATTGCTAGAGTAAACCACAGATAAAGACTGTGACGCTGTTCAACTGGATCATTAAATTCAGCAGTCCTTTCAAAGGCTACCACTATTCCCATAGCCTTACGACAGTGTAGTATTCTACTTTATTTAAACAAAGGTTGCTGATTTGTGCATGTAGACATTTCATTCAAGATGGACATGAGTTAGATCAAATAGCATCCATTACCAGGCAAAAGGCAGAAGCTGTGTTTAGAGTTTCATCGTAGAGCTTTGCTTCATGCTCTCTGTCTTAGTTTGCGCAGGTCTCGCCATGCTATTTTCAACCTCTACAGCAGGACCAACTGTTGAGAGTGAGCTGACCTCCCTCTGCCATCTGTGTGACTGGCTATATGTCCGCACCAGCTGCGTTTGGCGCTGGTAACTTGGATGGCCATCAGCTGGTAGTGACATTAGCCCAGCCCCAGCCCTTAGCCTGCCCAGCCCAGCCCAGCCCTCAGCCCCGGGGTCTAAGGCCACCCCCAGGCATGGGCTGTGTCTGATCTCAACCAGACAGACCTCCCTCATTGGCACTTCTCTTTTTTCTCTCTCTCTCTCTCTCTCCTTTCACTGGTCGTTGGCCTCTCTTCTCTTCTCTTCTCTGGCCCCATGTGTTTTCTCTATCCCCAGGTGCCCACCCATGGCTCCGCTGCCCTCTCCGAGTGGCCTCTCTAACGGTGATTGATCACCACTGATCACCAAAGGGTGTAACGGCTGATCAGAGTGGTCAGGAAGGGGCAGTACATCAAGAAGGGCCACACACACACACCTTTAACCCTTTTAATCACTCATTTAAACACGATCATCCGAACCAGCTCGCACTGCGGCTTTCAGTCAGTGTTGTAGAGCAGATTTCACGAGTGATCTCTGGGAATACAGTACACAATGTTGATCCAAAGAAAAACAGTAGAGATACACCCAGCTCCTATTTATGTCCGACAGGATGCGAGCTGAAGACCCATGAGGGAGTTTGTACTGACGAGCCAAGTAGCCATGGCCCCAAGTCCACTCCGGCCATGAACTTACGTAATTTCACGGCACACGAAAGGTACAGTGCCAAATGCACAATCGTCAGTGCACACCTACACTGATATCATCCCATCTCACCCTCCCTGCTCCCACTCCCAGTTTCCATCTCCTGTTTGATTGCTACCTCAGCTGCGGATGTCCGTCAGCAACACCGCCCCCCAACACACACACACACACACACACACACACACACACTCCTTTACCTCTGGCTTCTCATCGCTCTGTTTCCTGTCCTCCCTGCCATCCTGATATGATCCGCTTCCTGTGACCACTACTCAGCTGTGTCATCTTTCCAAGGTCAGCGTCCACATAATCTGGGTGGGCACAAGTTCAGTCAGTCGCTGTCAGCTTTTCATTTGTCTTAGTCATGGTTGTGCAATAACTCATGTGTCCACAGGGTCAACCCACAAGATTTAGGGCTACATGAAACAGACTGAGTATGCTGTGATGTGAAATATATGGCTCTAGTCACTGATGATGGTTAGTGCTATAGCTTGCGCTTGGCATCAATCATTTATAGGTGAGTGCACATACTAACGCCATAGTGACATGTAGGTCAATGTTGTCATGGTGACATGAGATCTTGGGAGTGGTCCATCCTAAGATGGAAGGATATCCTGTGCTTTGTCCGTTTACTGACGCATGTGTGCTACAGGGTTTTAGATTGGTCAAGGACGGACATTGACTCAACATCACTCTTGCAAGAGCAGTGGTTGATTTATTCAAGTGTATATGACTTACACCATCCAGGTCAAGAAATAGTGACCATTTACTCTCTAACCCACACACGCACACACGCACGCACACACACACACACACACACACACACACACACACACACACAAACACACACACACACACACACACACACACAGCGACCGAAAAAATCCATCAAACATTCATTACACCCTGTTCTTTCTGAACGCTGCCACTGCAATGAACCAGTTCCAATTTCCCCCAATTGATTGCCCCGCTTCCTCCAACAATAAACACGGAGAGGGGTTATTCAGATGGGATGCTGTGGGATGGATCTACGTTTTTCGGCAGCAAGGTTCAGCTATAATGACTCGCAGATGGAAGAGCGCGGGCTGAAGAAAGCAGCCTTTCTCTGGACAAGGACCTTTGATGTGCCTGACCCCTGCTCTTCACCTTGATTAGCGTTTGCTTTTATATGGGAGCAAAAGCCTTTTGAGAAAACAAATGGCTTTTTCATTTGTAAGACATCTAAATAAATTCACTGTTTGAACTTATTTTGCCAGGAGAGGATAAAGAGCACCCCTCCAAAAAAAAAAAAAAAAAAAAAAAAAAATCACAAGAGCAAAACATAACCTTGGAGACTAAATGAAATTCCGAGAAGTCTGCTGACTGTGTTCTCAAGGTTGTTTATCTTTGTTGCCCCAATCTTCAATTCATATTGCCAGCGGTGGCCTCACAGGTGCACAGCTGTCAAATGACAAGGTGACATCGGCCCATACCTGCCTTGCCTGAATTTGTAAAGACATGTCCGCATGACAGCTAATTTTTTGGACATGAAATGCATTCTTGCCACTTACTGATCGCTCAGCACCTTGGAAATGATGATGGAGATTTTTTTTTAAAAAAACCCATTTTATTTTCCTCCCTTTTATTTGTTCGAGTCAAGGTTACGAGCCTCGCCACAGAAACCACTGGGGAAGACGAGACGAGACGAGAGGCGAGCCTGAGACTTTGCCCTGCTCACTGCAAGTCTAATCACCCGCATTAAAATGAATGGATGGTGAAGGATAAGCGAGTCGAATTATGAGCTTTTCTCTCATCAGCCTCATTTCCTACCCTAGTATCATTCCCCATGTTCGCCACACCACAAAGAGCACACACACACACACACACACACACACACACACACACACACGGCCGGGTAAAAGGTCACCGCCATTGCTGTGTGTTAGCGTGATGTTCAGCTATACGCGACCCCGACAGATGAACAGTAGCAAGCTCATTTTTTTATGTGTGTAGTAGGGCAGTAATGTCAACTCTGGAGTTGGTCGATTCTGGGTATTTCTTTATTAAACCGCCATTTCTTATTTGTCAAAAAATGAAGCCAATTAAAATTATATAACTCCAACCTCAGTGAGGGGCAAAGAAAATCAACTTTTACGGCAATTTTGTTTTACGTTGTTTTTCATGGCAATTTGCACAATGCAGCTTTAATGAACTTTAGGCATCTCTGTTTTGCCTCGAGGGCTGGTTTTGATTTTAAATCATTAAATGTTGGTTTCGATCTTGTAAACTGTTTCTGTTGACTGCCCCTCCTCTGACAGCTTCATAAAGAAGATGGAGAACGGAGCAATGTTTGTTTACTCGACTAACTGCAGTTGTCGTCATTTTGTTCTGCGTTTGTAATTATTGTACCAGACAAGACTTCCTATTGAGGAACTGTCGTCCCTCACTTGTTCCCACTGTGAAAATCGGCGGCAAATGAACCTCTGACGTGTATGAAATTGTCTCATTTTTACTGAGTGTTATACAGTTTTGATTACTTTGTGTTGATTAAAAGGGCTGCACTCCAGTGAATCCATCAATCCAAACAGCCTATTTTTTCCCTTTTGTAGAACAAGAGTGGGAACCTAGTGGTAATAGCCCTTGAATAAACATATTCAAGCATGCATAGGATTGAGTAATCATTGCATAACTGATAGATAAAATGAGACATGAATTAAGATCAAGCTCTAAATCTTACTCCAGACTCCTACTCAAAACAGTGTAGTAGGCTACATGGGGGCATTTACTGGCTACTCTTCTTTAATTCCTATACATTACAACATTAAAGGTTTACTTTCTTTCATATATTAGACTGGCTGAAACAGCAGCCGATAGGATATAAAACAGAGCAAAATCAGTTTTAGCCAATAGGCTAAATTGGAAATCCATTGGTGTAAATATAGTTTACATTGGTGTACATATAGTTTACATTACTCATGGGTCATCTAGATTGATTTAAAGCAACAGTAAGGAATTATAGCAAGCTAACAAAATGAAAGCAGAATCCTGATTAACATTTAGCCTTCCAATAACAGCACAGTTGGCACCAAACTCACTCACATAGGCCTAATTAGCCTTGCTAACACCAGACTGCTTCTCAAATCTCAGTGGGCTGAATGCCTAACGTCACAAGACGAAACTGGAAAACAGGTCTAGTCACATCTGCTTGTCAGCGATAACACTGATTCTGACACAGACTAAATAAGTTGTATAGGCTTAGGCTATTGCCTAGGCTACTCAGTAGAATTGGTAATCTCAGCCCGATCTGCCGGCGACAGGATTTCGCCCTGCAGCTCAGCCAGGCTACTGGCTGGACACCTGCACATTTATCACTCCTGCTTCCTGTCCACGTTTGCTGGAACCAATCACAAACTGACTCATCCATAGGCGCACCCAGATCGTTGGTCTGATTGGTTGAAGGACTATTCATGTATGCGTACAGTCAGCGCAGACTCCCCAGACTCATGTTCAACCTAAAAAGATTGAGCTAGTGTGGTGATAGTCAAAGATCATAGAGCGCTCTGCTCTAGAATCTTCTGTGATAGTCTCCTACTTAGAGCAGTTAGGCTACACTAGTGGCGTGATAGTTTGGATCACTAAATGCTGCTTCTAAATGTTGATGCTGAAAAGAGCAGGCAAACAGTGTTACCAATTTGGCAATAGGTGAATCACTGTCAGGATCCATATTGGTTATCACTGGTCAAGTGGAGACCTGTTCTGGTTTAGCCATGTGATATTCAGCATTCAGTCCGTTGAAATTGAGAATTCACTTTACTATCTTAAGTAGGCTAAAGTGGCCTAACCAGCAGAGAAATTAAAATGCAGTTGTTTACTCATTCCACAAAATACAAGTCCATTTAACACTGAACTACTAAATAGTTAAACCCGTTCACTGAAAAGTTCACCAGACAGACCACATTCAAATGTGCTAACAGGTTCTGGGCTCACCTGGGCTTTAGCATAATAGTTGGCCCATCAGAATTCCTACTTACTGAATGTTTGCCTTGGTAGCTGGCCATGGTCCTGGGATTCCTGTCGCAGAGATTGCGTGTGAGCAATGGTTTCCAACACCTGGGGAAATAGGGTGGGAAGGTTATGCTTAATGTGAGCTTAAATCAGTGAAAAGGAGGATAAAAAAGTGGGGTGGGATGGGTGCTCCGCTGCCGGGGCTCGTAAGCGTGGCGTGATGGACAGGTAAGAAGAGTTTACTTTAAAATAGAGAGGAAGTGGAATGAGTAATGTGGAATGAGTAATGCTTGTGCAATGTGCACAGGTGCAGTAGCCTAGAGTTAACCAATATCTAGGATAATGTTGCTGTATGCTGCGCAACACTGACATTAGCCAACTATGGTTTTGAATTAATCATGCTATTCGGAGAAATCGCATTGACCTATGTCAATAGCAACATCACAGCTGACTTACTTTGCCAGTTAGCTCATGAGCTAGGTCAAGCATAGGCTAGTCAGGGTGTAAGTAGGCTACTACGCTACCTAAACACTATAGCTGCTAGTCTAACTCAGCAACAGTGGTCTGGTAACGTAGGTCTAGGCGTTAATGTTAGTTAAGCCTATCTACCATTTCCCTTTGATGTACAGAAAGTGCTTGCATTATCAGCATGTTTACACATGGTTGACTTAACTTAGCTAGGTCTTCTCACCGTGAAGTTAATGCAAGCAAGGATTCCAGCCATGGAAAGAACGACAGAGTTGCTCAGAAATTGTTAGTAGGCTAGGCTACAATACGCTAAGTGGTTTGCCAAATGGAGAGATAGGCTATTGCACGGACTTTCTATATTAATTTCACTTCACTTTCAAGTCAAGTTTGATCTCTTTCTTTATCACATTGATCGCATGCACTGTTAAGTTCAGTTAAGCATTTTCTCATGGTGACATTGGACTGTGAATAATAGTGGAAAGTTCTAGCAACATGATGTCAACAATTTCTCTCAGAAATACCCATTGACAGAAGAGCACACCTGCTGTCCTACAGTAGTCTAGACCTTTAGGGAGGAAGTGCACTGTGTGGTGAGGGAGTCTTTATGGTCTATCCATAATATAGCCTTTAGATCCTGAGTAGCGATCTAATAATGAAACCTGTAAACAGTGGGCAGAGCACAAAGAGATTACTTGTTTCCATTGGAGTCATTCCTGACAAGCTGTGAGTCACTCTGTGAGTCATTTTGGAAGACTTAGAACCTTACATTAAACCATATTTCAGTAGGCTAGTGTGTGTGTGTGTCTCTCTGTGTGTGTGTGTGTGTGTGTGTGTGTGTGTATGTGTGTGTGTCTCTGTGTGTGTGTGTGTGTGTGTGTGTGTGTGTGTGTGTGCGGCTGTGTGTGTGGGTGTTAGTAGAGTACGCATGAACACATGGGACATACTGCACTGTGACGAGAAGACAAGGCTTTGACATCTGATTCACATTCATACCTGTTCAGGCAATGCAGAATTTCTTAGGAATGCAAACTAGATTCTCTCTGGGGATCTCCCATCGGTGAAAGAGGCCAAGTGTTTCATAGCAGCTCTCCCTAATTGGAAAGATATGGAAATAACCTGGTAATGATGACGTAAAGTCTGCCATACATCGACGTTTGCCAGGCTGGGCAGTATGTGGAATGGTATGCACTAATTACGAACTCATTGGTATTCTGTCCCTCACCAGTCTGTGTGTGTGAACTGCTGTCTATACTGTAATTTGCGCTCGGGCCAGCGGTGTGTGTATGTTGTCAGAGTTGAGCTGGACAGCATGAATGTGAGTGTTCTCTGTAAATGCCATCAAGAGGGTCAAGTGATTTCACACTTAATGGTTTTGCACACACACACACACACACACACACACACACACACACACACACACACACACGCATATGTGCGCGCACACACACCCACACACACACAACCTCACAGGCATTCCCGTGCACACTAGGAGCTTTGGTTTCATTCAAATTCTCCGAATCAGCCACACTTCTTCAAGTCTGAGAGGAAAGGACATGTGGTCACCTGCAGGAAGAGTCTGTGAAATCTCTCTCTCTCTCTCTCTTTCCCTCTCCCTCTGCCTCTCTATCCCCACCCCCTCTTCTCACACACACACACACACACACACACTTTCTCTGCCTCTCTCTCTCTCTCTCTCTCTCTCTCTCTCTCTCTCTGTCTCTCTGTTGATGTGTCTTTCCCAAACAGTGTGGTCCATATGTACATCTGGTTTGTGTATATGTGTGTGCACTTTCATAAAGCAAGAGGGGGGGGAGGGGGGTCTTGAAGTGACTGTTTCACAGCCATGCCACAATGGTTACAATGGTGCCTGGCTACATACACCATATGGGCATGTCTCTCTGTGTGTCTGTGTGTGTGCGTGTGTGTGTGTTTGCTTAATGCACGTATTGTGTGTGTTTGACTTGATGTGCTAGTTAAAGAGTTATGGTGGGGGGTCAACTTTCCCACCATTCTTTGTGGGTTATATTCCAAACCCCACTGAAAGCGGGTCTACCGCCATGATAGAATTTGGTCTACTCGGAGCCACCAAATACCACAAAACATTAATTCCTCTTTCCATATCCCTCCCTCCCATCTCTCTCTCTCTCTCTCTCTCTCTCTCTCTCTCTTTCCCTCTCCCTCTCCCTCTCTCTCTCCTTCTCTCTCTCTCTCTGTCTGGCTCTCTCCAGTGCTCCAAATGACTCTCTCTCTCTCTGAGACTGAATGTGCCCCCTTCTTTTGCAAGATATACGTCTCCGTGTGAATGAGACGAGCTTCACAGGGTATTGTTTGTGATCACCCGCACTCCACAGGGAGCAATTCACATCTCTTTCTGCAGGATGGCAATGTGAATGGCTCATGCAAGCACTCCAGCACACACACACACAGGCACGTACACAGATAAGCAGTGAGGGTCATTAACACATACAGTATACCCCTGTCTGTGTCATTCTCTCTCTCTCTCTGCGGATTACGCTAGCACACTTCACTAGTGCACCGGGCTCTCTCTCCCTATCTCCCTGAGATGAGTGGAGGTGTACAGATAGGTCTCTGTGGACAGGCAGGTGTCAGTGTGATATGACACAGTAGTGCCGTGCTCAGGTGTTGCCCTGTTATCAAATCCCCCCTGGGAGCCATTCTGCCTCTTAATTTAGAGCCGTTACCAAGACAGTACTCACTCCATGTGTCTCTTTCAGAGTACCAGTGTGTTTTTCTGTCTGTGTGTGTGTGTGTGTGTGTGTGTGTGTGTGTGTGTGTCTGATTTTATGTGGTTACTGATGGTACATCCTGGATGCCCATGTGTTTTCCATGTTGACATGCGCACGCATGTGTATGTGTGTGTGTGTGTGTGTGTGTGTGTGTGTGTGTGTGTGTGTGTGTGTGTGTGTGTGTGTGTGTGTGTATGTGTGTGAGTATATACCTTATTTTATGTGGTTATGGATGGTACATCCTGGGTACCCATGTGCTTTCCATGTTGAGACGTGCACGCGTGTGTATAAGTGTGTGTGTGTGTGTGTGTGTGTGTATAGGTGTGTATACGTGTGTGTGTGTGTGTGTGTGTGTGTGTGTGTGTGTGTGTGTATGCGTGTGCTTGCGCATGTGTGTTTGTCACAGTGCGAGGAGCTGCCATCGAGGCACCCCGATAAATCCGCAGCAGAATGTGAGGCATGATGTGTGACATGTGGAGGGGCGCTCAGCTCGGCACGGATCGGCGCGGCGCGGCTCTTCTGCAGCACACACACAGCGCTCATTGCCCATTGTTCTTGTCTTGCAGCGCCTGGGAGAGAGAAACCTCACACCCGTGAACCAGGAACCACGGCTCATGTGAACCAAGGATCCAGGAACCGGGAACCAGGGCTCACCCACGCTCCTCAAAGTAAGCAAGCATGTCTTGTCTTCCTGCTAAGTCAGTCTGTGGTGGTTTAAGGTGCTACTGGCAGAAGTTCCATTCTTTTTTGAGGAAGAATGAAACGGAAATGCTTGTTTTTCCCTACTGGCTTACATTCAGCATTGATTGTGGTGCCTGGCTTTAGTTACATTGTGAATGTGATAGCAGATCTGCATAATAACCCAAGAGAGTCTTTGACAAGCAATCACATACTGTGTTGTGAAAGAGAGATAACATACATTACATAGATTGATTCATTTGCTTAATATACATTTTAGTACTAGACAACCTTTTTTGAGGGACATTTTCCTTCAATTGAGCTTCTTGCTTTATAGACAAATGGAATTGCTCTATAATGTTATCTGTAATTAACGTGTCATTGAAGTAGGCTATCTTAATTCTGAAGTACTGATTTTCTGGTGAACACAAACGTAATAGCCACTCAGTTCTGTGTGATTGAGAGCCTTACCAAATGTGTGCACTACAGACATGTTGGCATGGATCTTATTTCATATTTTATTTACTTCCTTTTATGCCAGAGTACTGTCTGCACACTGTCTGTCACGGCGGTATAATGATTACTAACTTAATTAGATTACAAACAGTTGATACTCATCCAGTGATCGCAATGCTCACTATTCTCCCTGTGAGCCGGCAAATTAGACGATGAGGCCCCGATGTCTCCGAGATCTGCGAGCGGGGGCCATTCTATCCCCGGCTAAATGAAATGCCCCGGCTGCTGCCTCCAAACTAACTTTCGACAGCTGCTCTTATTGTACCAATCAATCAGTGTGTATCGCCTCTCAAATGGCACCCCGCGCGCACGCTCGTGTTTTCCAAATGGCTGCTCGGCGTGAAGTGAAGCCGAGGCGACAGCGTTCCTTGAGCGAGCAGACGACCTGGTGCGGGATGTTCGTGCTGTGCGCGCTCGCCGTACATTTTTAATTACTGTTTGACTCTCGGAGGTAATTACCTAAAAGGAGCGTCATGTTGGGTGACACAGACCGAGAGAAGGCTAGAGAGAGAGAGAGAGAGAGAGAGAGAGAGAGAGAGAGAGAGAGAGAGAGAGAGAGAGAGAGTGAGAGTGTGTGTGTGTGTGTGTGGAACTGAAGACAGTTAGCCATGTGTGTCTATGCCTCTGTCTGCCCATTACTAGGGAAATAGATATCATCCAGCTGTTCATTTCTCTCTCCCCCCTCTCTCTCTCTCTATCACTGTCCTTGTCTGAATGTCTCTGTGTGCTTTCTTCGTCCTCAAACATGGACACTGATTTTTATCTGCTTGGAGTGCATTTGTGTCAAAGATACTCATCTTTTTCCATAAACATGCGACTGTTACTTGTGCACATTTGCAGGAGATAATTGTCAGTATTTTAAGCTGTGAATGTGTTTCGTGTGTACGTGTGCAATTGTGTGTCTCGCTTGCGTGTGTGCCTGTTTCCGTGTTTGTGTCACATTCTGCAGTATCCTTTCCGCTCCTGTAATTTGGCCCTCCCGGTGTGTTTTTCCCATTAATTAGCGGCGGTGGGCGAGAGCGACGCGCTCCACTCCCGGTCTCCAGACCCTGGCGTGCTGACCCTGGCTGCCATTACAATAATGCTGACAAATTTCCCTTCCTCTCTTTCCATCAGAGCAGCGGTATTACGTTTCAGCCGCTGTCATTATAAACGGGGAGAAGAAAGGTCGTCATTACACCAGTGGATTTACCAGTTCTTGACTTCAAATACTTGAGGGCCTTTATAAAAGCTACATGGAGTGGAACGGCCAGGTTTCTGGAGAGCCAACCGCGCTCTTTTCCGTCCTCAAAAACACACATTCGTTAGGTGCGTCAATAAAACAAACTGTGAATTTTGTTATTGCAGCTTGCCCATAGGATTATATTACACAAGGTGGCATGAAGAATTTGAACATGCTGATTTTTGGTTTGGTCGAATTTATTTAAATTGTACCCCCCTCCGCCCCTCATAGTGCCAGTATGGCTGAGGGGCTGTGCCGTCTCTGGCACCCTCGTTTCCTCACCCCGCTCCGTATTAACGCCCCTCTCAGAGCGGGATTTCACCCTCGTGCGTTGGCCGGAGCCGTGGCCTCGGTCGATGCGTCTCCGTGGAGTCCTTTATGATGCGAAACTACACCTTTCACTGGCTGGCGTTCACCGCAAGCATGTGCTGTGTAGGTGTGGAACCACTCTCACCGGCACCGGGCTCTCCAATCGCCTATAAAACACAATCACGCTGGAACAGGGGCCCACGCTCTCTCTCTCTTAATCTCTCTCTCTCTCTCTCTCTCTCTCTCTCTCTGCGTTTCTCGTGGGTACATTCATTTCTAGGGCTACAATGCATGACATTCATCGTAAGGTCTGTTTCCTATTTTGGCTGTAGTTCATTTGTAACACTTTTATATATCCATAGCTTCTATTGCCACCATTTCTGTGAAACCATGAGGTGGTAAAATGAAACGGAAAAGGAACAAATTGGGGAAAAGTAAAAGAGAAGGGATTTAAGAGCTATATCTGCACTGAACTGATTTCATGGGATTAAGGTAAAAAGTTTGGGGATTCACAATAGGGTATTCAGCACCCAGTCCACCACCAAGAAAAAATATGTAAAAATTATATATATATATATATATATATCACACATACACACACACACACACACACACACACACACACACACACACACACACACACAATATTTATTGTTATCTGGACTGGAGCTGTGCAAGCTGGATTCTTGGGAGCTGGATTCTTGGGAAAAAAAAAACATTTGTACATAATAAGTATTCAAAATGTCAAAGTACATCATTTATGCTTAGTTTATGCATAATTTAAGGGTACATTTTATTCCAGAAACTCATTTATCCCAGAGAGTATCATGTGTTCCCCTTTCTACATTTCTAATGATACGAGGACTTGAGGTCTACTGTCTGAGGAAAGGCCCATGCAGCTAAACACTAATGTTCCTGCGTTGACTTCAAATAGGCCTGGAACTGTTTCAATGCATCTCCACAATGTGTGTACTATTCCAAACATACAGTATATCAAAGTTATGGCAAGCCTACTTTAGGGCAAATCAAAGGTATTACTTTACATATTATTCCCTCCTCCTAATTATTACAAAAAACATCTTCAAAATGGATACTTTAACTTGCTTTTTCATAGTATGATGGAAGACAACAATAGTATTAAGTATTTTTATAAATATACCTTAGTATTTTGACTTGAGGTGATTAAAGTAAGCAAAAGCTGTACACAAGTAGAAATAGTGTAACTTTATTTGTTATATGAAGATTTAGTAACTAATAACAAGTTTATATTTACCACAATACACAATACCATTTGATGAAATCTTTCTTATGTCATTATTAAATAGTCTTATTCTGGTGACTAGCAAACTTGCTTCAGACAATATATGAAGCTCAATTAAGAAAATACAACCAAAAAACAAATACAAGTTTTCCATTTATTAAAATGTCAAATTACCTGTGATTAAACATAATTTGATAGAAAAATACAATGGAGTATTTGAATTAATTAATTATTTGAATTATAAATGTCAAAATGATTTTTTACTTCATAAGTAACCTACAATACAATTTATTTGAAAAAAGTACATGTGTATGTAACAGTTAAGCTTTATGTAACTACCCACCTCTGCATAAGCTGAAGCACTAGAGTGTACAGTAGTGTTTATAGATAGGTTGGACATGATATCTATCAGATAAATCGTCCCTGTCATCAATACATTCCTTGACCATTTTCCTCTTTCCTATCTCGCTCAGATACATGTACGCACGCACGCACGCACACACACACACCAGCCACCCCCCCCCCCCACACACACACACACACACACGGACACACACTCACACACAGGCAGACAGACAGACACGCTCATAAATGGATAAGCAATGTTCACCACTGTCTAAACAACCATCAAACTGTCTCCGATGCGAAAGCCAACTGAAAATGGCTCAGATAAAATCCCAGCCTGAACACTGTCTGTCTTTTGATCGGTGGCCAACCCTGCAGGCTGCTTCATAGCGCTCATTTCGCCTTCTGCCTGCCTCGCCCGAGAGCCGTCAAGTTCTGCTCCCACAGAAAATCCTCATGACACCTATATAAACATCCCCAACACACATCTGCAACATGTTTACCATCTCCATTTCGCTGGCACTAACACATTCACGCTTCTCCCTCATTTAGTTGGACAATGAAAATGTCCACATCTTTGAGCACAAACATGGCTATTCCTCCACACAGCCGGCTGCTGAAATGTTGTGGGCCTTATTTGCCAGCGGAGGAAACGTGGACATTTTCACTCTTTATTAATATAAATGATGTAGGTGGCATGCATGGAGGCACTTATGCTATTTTAGGTAATTGCTTCCACTTCTGTGGAAACGGTGTGAGGGCAATTGCCGAGAGGGGTAATTGAAAGCTGAATGCTCACACCAAATGTGTTGCTACTTTTGCACTACCAAGGCCTGTCAACTGTGTGGCTGAACAGAAGCTAAATGGGTTGTCATGGTTTCTGTCAGGAGAAACTGAGCCACTTTGAATCACCGTTGGACGGGTGAACAACCCGGTCAGTTGTACTAGTGCTCTGAAACACAGCCGGGATCTTTTAAGAAAGCTATTTTCCTCACAAAGCTCTGAATGTTTGCCAGCACACAGCATGCTTGCTGCAGAAGGAACCTTTAATGGTTCACACCACCCTCTGTGGACACATTTCTAAGCTAGGGGGAAATATGGCCACATGCTTCCTTACTGACCTCAACGTTGCTGCTGACTTCCTTAAGATTCCTCCGAGGTGTTGATGTCACCTGGGAGAGGTCACTGCGAGGTCGGAGGTCGTGAGATAAACTGAGCGCTGTGGCGTTGGTCTGACATGAGCATCAGTCAGGGCATATCTCTCCTCTCGTGTCAGACGCAGGCCCCAGGCGAGGCGCTTCATTCGGTTAGTTCTGTTTGTGAAATGCATTTTTTCTGACACATATCAGGCCACGTGGATCGGATTTCAGAGTGAAATGCTTCTCATATGGCTGGTGTGCGCGGTCCTGTGGGAAGAAGAGGCTTGTGTGCTCGGCCCATGTGCAGACGAGGCTTACATGTGCCGGGTTCATGTGAAGACTGTGAACAAGTGTGTGTTTGAACTGGTTGAGTCTTGCTGGAGAGATATTGCACTTGATTCAGCGCAAGTGAGTCACACAGATGAATGGTATGTCCACCGTCAGAGGAGATGGTGGCTGATCTTGTCATTTCTTTAATCAAGGGGCATATTCACTGTGAGAACGCAAACTATTTTGTCAAGTCAAGTCTAGTTTATTTATATGGCACGTCTCATACAAAGGGCTCATTCAATGTGCTTATTTAATGTGCTTAGAGCATAAACGGGCAATAGTTAAAATCGTTTAAAAAGTAATTGCATACAAAATAATAAATAATAATAAAAAATATAAGACAAAGACACATAAAATGCACAAGTTAGAATAAAAAAAAGATAGATTCAGAATTTTAGTAGTAAGTGCATTTGATTAGTTAGCAAAGGTCATCTGAGAACAGTTTGGTCTTAAGTCTATATTTAAAACTTTTAACTTTTTTGATGTCATCTGCAAGTTGCTTCCAGAGCTGAACCACATAGCAACTAAAAGCTGCTTCACATGTTTACTTCTTACAGCGGGTTTTGCTAACAAATCTTTCTGCTGAGACCTGAGAGGTGTCTGATAGGTGTGCTTTACAGTAAAGTCAATTCTGTGACTTACTGGAAGCCAGTGCAGCGACTAAAGTATTAGAATGATGTGCTCAATTCTTTTACTTTTCGTGAGAACTCTAGCTTCTGCTTTTTGTATCACCTGAGGCTGTTTGGTAGTCATTTTAGGAAGGCCTGTGAAAAGCCCAGTATTGCCGTAATCAACCCTGCCCTCAACCCTCAATCATTTTCTATCATTTACTGTGTTGCTATACATATTGCTCAAAAAATATATGAACTCATTCATTCCATTATGTAAAGCCATTTAGATGACAAATGGCTTAAAGCCTATCAGTTACGTTCAAGCCTTTTTATGCGCGCTAAATGCTAAGCTAATGACAGCTGTATTAAGTATTATGTATGACACTACAAGTGACAGCTATATTACTTGTGCTGCTCCATAGAGAGAAAATGCTGCTCTTCGTCAGCATCAAAGACACATTTTCAACGGCCAGTCAGAGTGATGGATCACCATGGGTGAGCACATACACCTGTCATACACTTGTCACCATTACTGACCTCCGGGGTGTAATTTTATCTGCGGGGGGTCATCGCAAGAATGACACTCCGCTTATCTGCCCCATCGCAAGAAGTGTTTTGTGTTGCGTCGCTCCCGCTTGCCAAACTGGCCCGAACAAATGACATCCTTTTAACATTCCTGCCCATGTTGTGTGTCTTGTGCGCTGGCTGTTCCTTCTCAGGCCAGTGTGCGTCCTGCGTGTTTGGACACACACTCACTGGTGCGCTCACCCAGGACAAAGCCATCAAAAGGGATATCTGGCTTTCATTTCAATGAGACAGCCTGTTCCTGCTTAAGAGAGGGGAAACGTGATAAAGGGGAAGTTTTGTTTTTTTCTGCGCCTGCTTTATGGCTTCAGTCTCCAGGCCTCGCTTCTTAGGAACAAAAAAAAAAGGCTTCAAGCATTACTTGCCCCCTCTCATCCTCATAGCCCCACTCTCTCAATCTCTGAATCGACTCTTTATTTGCCCTGACGTTGTTTTATCCTTCTATAATATTAAACACACTCAGGAAACTACCCACCCACATCCCCCGGCTGCATTTACAATTAAACAAACACACGCACGTGCACACACACACACACACACACACACACACACACACACACACACACACAGACACACACATTATGGAACCATAAAGACACAGCATGGTTCCATTTGAGCACTGTGACCCCTCAGGTGGACTCGGTTCTAGGCGTTGCTTTGTTTGCAAACTGTGGCGGAGTATCAGGTTTCCTCTTTTGACCGAGTGCAGCCCAGCGTGGAGACAGGCAGCAGGCTCTGGGGGTGGAGGAGGCCAGCCAGGGAGGGGAGCCCACCGCCGCGGCCGCTCCCGCATCCGGGCTCGGGGAGGGTCAGGCTCGGGGTGAGTGCTCTCCAATGCCAGGGTCACTGGCTGGCTGGGTGGAAGGTAGGGTGGGGCGGGGGGAGCGAGGAAGGGAAGTATGGGTGCGTACCCCCCCTTTACCCCAACCCTCTCCCCCCACAACCACCTAAGCACTCCCACAGCTCTGAATGATGTTCACCTCCGTGCCCCCCCCGCCCTCACTCACTGATCCTGAACTGTAATTGGGGGGGATCTCCGTGCGGCGTGACGGCCATGTCATCACCTGGTTTTGTCAGGAGCAGGCCGAGGACTACGGCTCGGCCCTTTTAGTGCAGTCTGTCCACTAGCTCACCATTGTGTTCCTCCCCCTGAGCGCCACACTAATGGCTTTGAAGGGTGGCGATAAAAGCAGCCACTGATTGATTGATTGAATGATTGAGCACGTGATGGATGTGTTTGTGTTGTTTTTTGTTTTAAAACTGAAACATTGATGTGACAAGTTTGTCTCTAAGTAGCTGCTGACTAGGTAATGCAGGTTGGGCTTCCTGCTCGGCAGCAGAATGACTTATTTGCAGATGCACTCACCGGTTAATGAATAAATCCATCCGTCTGTGTTCTGAAGAGACATGTTGAGAGAGGAATGCTATGTTACTGGCCGTAGGAGTATGATGAAGTTAAAGTCTGTTTTTAACATTTCCTAATCTTTCAAAGTTCCAATGGAGTTGTTCCTGTTCAGCAAATATACACGTACATGCAAACTTTCAAAGTATGCCATCCAACTTGAAATAAAGGACTCAAATCTAATTTCAGCGAATTATCTATTCTTGGGCATATGGTGCAGTATCAACTTGTAAAAACGCAGGGAGTGCTAATTAAGATAACAGCAATGAATGCAAATTAATTAAGATGTGAATCACCTACTCTTGAGATAAACTCATTACAACCTCTTCCTGGCTTAATGAAATCTAGTCACTTTTTGTCTGTCTTATCTGGGACAACACAGCCTGGCAACACAGTGTTTAAAACTTCTTCCAAGTCCTGCTGGCAGAACAGGGGGTTTTAAATCAAGCCTGTGTTCCCAGTTCCCACCCCAGCCTTAACACCATGCAGAAATCAACCGCAAACTCTTCAGCTTCTTTTGATGAACAATCGCCAGCTTTGGAGTACATCTCCAGAACGATAAAGGAAGCCATTTCCCAAGTCCCTTGTTCTGCTGGCATCCAAGTTGTAAGCACCTTCCGTTTTCTGACGATTTTCTTTTGAAAAGGCTGTACTCTGATGTAATTCACCATTGAATAGTCTGAGAGTCAATAGAAGCGTCTGCCAGCATATTTGCTGAACCCACTCAGGGTGGTCTCAGCTTGCATATATGAGAAAGAGTTCTTTCTTTTTGTGTTATAAAACATAGCATAAGCCATGCGGTTTGACCCATGTTAATATCTTGGTTAATTTTACTTGGAAATAATGAAATGAAAAGTGCTAGAAGAGGTTTACCACACAAAGAGTAAACATTTATTTCTTACTGTATTTTTTAATTATTGCCAATAAAAGGCTGCATTCCATCCACCAACATATGCTATTACCATTATGGACAATTTCCTGTCAGGACATTCCTACACTTGTAATAGCTCTGGAGGATTAAAAAACGTATAATTAAAATGTCTTGCATAGATGAAACCCATTACATTAATCTCACCACGTAGCCTCGTCGGTTAGCTAGTCTAACATGAAATATGCTCGACCCCAGAGAGAGAGCGAGCACGAGAAGTTCATGACTGCTCAGTCTGTCATGCTGCGTGTCTGCCACTCCTCTGAAACTCTACTGGAGTCCCATTGCGTGAGTAACATGCACTTTCAAGTGCTACACAGACACACACACACACACACACACACACACAAACAGGCTTGTGCGAATGAGTGCACACACCCGAACGGATATCGCCGCCACCACCAGCCCCTTCATCGGCTGAATCTCAACTTGTCCTTAAAGACAATAGACATTGAACATGACCCATTTAACGCTGGCTCAGGTCAGAGTTCTCTCAGCGAAATTCATTAGACTGTGGCAAACAGGCCCGGTAAACACAATCACTGCTCCAGGGAATACAAAAAAAAGACAGAAAACTCTCCAATGCATTATGCAACACCACTGCAGAGCATCCCATGTCTTTGGCCATTGGTGCCGGCGTGCATGGGACTAACAGTTCTACTTTTCTTTCTTACTTTTTATCCAGAACGTTACAGCAGATGTCGAGGCTGGATTTTGTTCCACACTCTGGGTGAGGGTTAGGTGTTTATTTTTGCATCGGATCAAGATTGATTTGAGCCGCGGAGCGCTGGGGCGAGCTATGGAGGCTGGAGTAATAACAGGCATGCTCTGTTGTGACAGTTCGGAGTTCTTGTGGCTCGCTCTCCTGCAACAGAATGAAGCCATCAAAGCAGCGCCCGCACAATCGCTGTCTCCTGTGACTGATTAAAACACTCTGTGTGTCCGTTTGCTTGTGTGTTTGTCTCATTACCTCTCTCACCCTCTTCCCCTCACTCACTCCCCCTCTCTCTCTCTCTCTCTCTCCTTTTCTCTCTCTCTCTCTCATTCTATCATTCTGTGAAAGAGTGTCGTGGGGGTGACAGCTCTTTGTCTGTGCCAGCCATGGCTGTTTGGAGCGGGGCGCGGGTACTCACAGTGCCCCTCTTCAGACGCCCCTCTCTCCATCTCTCTCTCCATCTCTCTCTCTCTCTCTCTCTCTCCATCTCTCTCTCTCTCTCTCTCTCTCTCTCTCTCTCTCCCTCTCTCTCTCCGTCTCTCTTTCTCGTGGACAAAAGCGTGTGAGAGCCCCACACGGCTCCTCCTATAGAAAACCATCACAAGACATTTAAACAGATCTGCCGCCAGGAACAGATACAAAAACGGCCAGAGAGGAGGGACGAGTGGAGGGAGGGGCAGAAGAGGGGCTAGTTAAGAGCAGGCAAACAAACCCACAGAGAGAGAGGGAGAGAGAGAGAGAGAGAGAGAGAGAGAGTAGAGAGATAAAAACATGGGCCCCACAACGAAACGATTAATCAATTTGGCAATCACGGGACGGGCGTAGAGGCGCGGGCCTCGTCGGGTCAGTGGACGGAGAAGGGCAACTGTTCCGCATGGAGGATTCCCTCCCCTTTAATGCGGTGGACGAGGCCTTTCCCAGGACACTACTGGGCAGCGCTTGGCAGCGGCCACCGTGTCACCACGCCACTGCAGCTAACGACATGGCATCAGTTTGGGCTCTTTTTTTCCCTCCTTTTTCTGGTGCAAAGCCACGGGAGGGGCAGCCAGTACCTCTGTTGACCACAGCTCCACACACACACACCGCACCCTGGACCACTGAACCACTAAACTGCAGCTCCACAGTCCACACACACCGTACCCTGATCCACTGAACTACAGTACAGTCCACACACACCGTACCCTGATCCACTGAACTGCAGTACAGTCCACACACACCGTACCCTGAACCACTGAGCTGCAGTACAGCTCCACACACACACTGAACCCTGAACAACTGAACTACAGTACAGTTCCACACACACTGTACCCTGAACAACTGAACTACAGTACAGTTCCACACACACCGTACCCTGGCACGAGAGCTCCCATCTCCCCATCTCTAGCTGGTGTTTACGGCTCCCCTTGAGCTGCCGTGAGGCCTGGGGAGGGGGGTGGCCTGCCGGCTCTCTTATCTCCGCGGTAATCAGAGAGCAGAGCACCTCCGCCTTGCTAATGCTAACAGCCCTCCACGTCCAGGTGAGAGAGCCATCTCCCACCCCAGTGTGAGGTGCCGAGAAGCCTTTAGGGTCACACGCTGATCTGATCACACCTCTCTCTCTAGCCCCTTTCACATTCAGAAACGATACATTAGCGTTTAAGAAATAGCGGGTTCAGGGGATTTCGCAATGTGAAAGGTAGACGTGTTCTGGTCCCGGGGTTGTCTGAAGCCGGTTTCAGAGGCGAGTTAT
>NC_085003.1:15828322-15830822 GCF_963854185.1 Sardina pilchardus | reverse complement strand
ATAGCCTGGAGCCGCATTGCTCAACTCAATGCGCACAATAGTCAATAAAATCCAATATGGTGCCTGCCTCCCTTAACTCCCCCCTCACTAAATGACTGCTCCTGTCTACCCTTGAACTGCATGTTTCTGAATAGCCTGTAGCTTGTGTAGCTCAGGCCCTTTTGGTGCTCTCTCTCTCTCTCTCACACACATACACGCACACACACACACACACACACACACACACACACACACAGGCGAGTGGGGTCCAGAGGAAGTCTTTTCACTGTTCCATCCGTCAGCCGTCTGGGCTAATACACTTCCCCTTTATTGCCGGCCGATAATCCCTCAATGGCTGGATTATGGCAGTCAGCCTTCACACCTAACCTCCTGTGACATATGCCCATTGCGATTCATGCCATAATCTGTGATCAAAGAACAATGGGGGAGCTGTTTCTCTGTTGGCTCCATTGCCTTTCTGATGCAGATGGCTGCTCACGCTGGTTGTCTCCCGCTAATAACCACATAGCGCTGATCAAGCACACATAAGGCCCTCTCACACTTTAGTACCTCCACTGTCATCCGTGCTTGTGGCCAGTGAAATGCTTCACCATATGGCAGAGGGAGGGAGAGGTCATCGCGCTGATGTTTTTAGTTATTCGGCTCCAGAGGTCTCCCACACAGCTCCCCCTGTGCCTGGGAACATGCGCCCGTCAAGAGGCAACTCTTACAACTTCACTCTCACTTCTCTCTCTCTCTCTCTCAGAGACACACACACAAACACACACACACACACACACAGACGATGAGTGTGCTGAATACTAGCTCTGCGTGACTGGGTTTTTTAGGGTGCCTTTCTCCTCAGTAGTATGGAGACAGAGGGGTGTCTGTTGTGGGGGCGGCGGCTGTGTGCAGGCCTCTGTCTACCTTTTGCTTTTTCTCTCGTCTCTCTGAGAGCAGAAAGTATTGCACTCCCAGGCATTTCTGCCTTTCCCCTGGAGTTATTGTTATGTCTACTTCAAGGAGGTGTTCCATTACATGCCAGGCAGTTGGTAGGATGGTCTCTCTCTCTTTCTCTCCCCCTTTCTCTCTCTCTCTCTCTCTCTCTCCCTCTCTCTCTCTCTCTCTCCCTCCCTCTCTCTCTGTCTCCTTTCATTCTCTCATACCTTCTTTCTCACGTTCTTGGGTTAGCTGATCCGTGTTGTGGCCTTGGCGTGCCCTGGAAGAGTTTGTTTCCTAAGCGGAGCCACAGCGCCGGAGAAGTCGGAGGGACGCTCCTCAGTTCTGTGCTCCAGTGTTGTGTTGCCAGCCCCAACGACTCTTGCTTTTCTCAGGATCTCGGGCCAGCACACTTTGATGTTGCTGCTTTTAGGGATGAAATTAAAGGCGTTATTGAATCACTGTCATGAAACACTACGCTGTCACAAAAATGACTGGTGGTGAAATGCATCATGACTATAATCATTAAACATATGATTACTGCGTGATGCCATAGACTGCAAGTGCACAACAGCAACCTGACATGAACGTTACGGCAGGGCTTATGTTATGGGAAAGGCAAGGGTGCCATTTTTGAAGGGTTTTTGTGGAACCACAGGGATAGTGTGTGTGTGTGTGTGTGTGTGTGTGTGTGTGTGTGTGTGTGTGTGATGTCTAGAGGGCTGTCAGCGTTCATGCTTTGACGTAGGGGCAGGGCTGCAAAAATAAACTCTGAGATTGATTGATTTCAGAGGCCCCGATGACAACGCTGCTATTCAGGGCTATTTTGCTATTCCGGCTTTTGGAGAGGAGTGTGTTTAAAACACCCCAATTCCTCCACTCATCCTCTTTTTCCACCTCGTTCTCTTGCCTCTTGCCTAGGCGTGGAATGTGTGAACAAAGTATGTGTGTGCCTGTTTGTGTGTGTGTGTGTGTGTGTGTGTGTGTGTGTGTGTGACGGGGCTGGCTGCTTGGAGAGACACCCTGTGCTATGAGCTGTATCCGCACATTTGTTACCCTTCCTCCAGTTTCAGAAATCGATGATGCACAAGATCCATTACCAGTCGTCGGTTTTCATCTGGATTACAGGGAACCCCATAACCCTCCAGCTGTGATCGCAGCCTGGGACTGATGGATCATTGTGTTTGGGAATCTCATAAATCACGGGGAGGGGCGACTAGGAGACAAGCAGTAGTCATTTCAGCAAGGGTGGAAGGGGGGGGGGGGGGCGGATTAGATGGGTATTTAAATCATTAGATCCTCTGTCTTTAAAGAGGAAGAAAGCACTGGTGGAGATGGAGAAGAAGAATTGACGGGGGCAAAAAGGTGGATTATCATCGTAAGATTTGACAGGAAACTGGCAAGAAGTTTTGGTAAGGAAGGAGAGGCTTTCCAAAAAAACACTTTAATGCTTTTTGAGGATCATCAGATATCCAAGCATATTCCAAAAGCTCGCACAGAACATGAGAGGCAAAAAAAAAAAAAAAAAAACAGTAAAAGGGTCAATTTATCACCCAAGATAAGAACGGGAACCGTTAAAGTT
>NC_085003.1:15815822-15820822 GCF_963854185.1 Sardina pilchardus | reverse complement strand
TGTGTGCTGACGCTCGTCCCCTGCAGCTGCCCTCGCCACTGTACTCGCTGTACTCTAGCGCTCAGAGACGCCATTGTGTAACACCCCCCCCACACACACACACACACACACCGCGAGAAGGTCACGCAGACACGGCATCTCTAGAAACAAGTCCATCAAACGCTACATCAAATGCGTTTGCAGATGGAGAACAGACAAAAGGGTGCCCTGAAACCTTTTTACTCACCATGAAAGGTATCCTGTAACTTTCACAAAGAAAGAAAAAACGCACTGATATGGTTCAGCTTTTTGCCGGAGGGTTACATATATTCCGTATGAAATGAGAGACGGCGCCCGGGGCGGAGATGTGTGTGTGTTTTTTAATGTGCCCGTGTCTTTTTTTTTTTTTCTTGTTGCCTGCGAGTGCGAGTGTGAAATCCACGCCTGGTGTCGGTGTCACGACTGTGGTTACCAGGGAACAATGGCGCGTCTGTAGCCGACCATGGGAGACCTGTGAAGATGGAGCGCGCACGGCAGACGGAGTATGGGAGGTGGAGGGTGGGTGGTGTGTTTGTTTGGATGCAGCCTCCACCTCCACCACCACCAACAACAACAACTACAGCTTCAGCCCTCTCGCTCCTTAATCTAGCTCTCAAATCTCAAGTAAACATGCTCTCCTGTTGGGTTGTCATTATCATCACTTTAGCCTCTCTCAGTATTCTCCTGCGTGCCCTACCCCAACCCCAACCACAAGCGCGCGCACACACACACACACACACACACACACACACACACACACACACACACACACACACACACACACACACACACACACACACACACACACACACACACACACACATAAACTAGTAACAGTAACAGTCCAAAGACCACACACACACACAGAGGGTACTTAATGACAAAAACAGAGGAAGTAGCAGAGAGTGAGAGGGGGAGAGAGAGGGATGTGAACTGAGGGTGAAGTAGAGGAGAAGAGATAACAAGGAAGTGATGGATGCATGAGGAGACGGACGGAAGAAGAGAGGGGATGACAGAGTGACGGCGTGATGGTTTTCAGATGGGACGTGTCTCAGTGCATGGGGTCAGTGAGGACAGACGGAGAGAGAGAGAGAGAAAGAGAGAGGGTGAGAGGGAGAGAGAGAGAGAGAGAGATGCAATTACTGCTTTGGCAACATTGTAAAATTTTACATTCATGCCAATAAAGCTATTTGAATTTGAATTTGAATTTGAGAGATGGGGCACAAGTCATCTCATGTCATCCATAACACACACTTCAGTTTCTGCCTCATATCTTCAGAGCTCACACAACACAAACTCTGACCCTCAATAAAGCTCCCTTTAAACAGGTGAGACAAACCACAGCTGATGGCTTCCACCTAACAACATAACAAACAACCTAACATAGTGAGAAATGAACGAATAGCGGAAAAAATAATACAATTATATAGAATTTGCATGCACTTTTATTAAAAAAAAAAAAAAGATGGAAAGATTTGTTGATCTTTTAGACTACGTGGTCAGCTCTGCGTCCCTGGTCCCAGGCTGCGGTCTAGTCTTGGCGGTGCGTCCGTGCGTCTGTGGCCCCCGTGCCTGGCTCTCCTCTGGGGGCGGCAGTAGCCGGCGTGGGACTGGAGCGGCTCCTCTCCCTGGCAGTGCTGACCGCCACACACCACAGAACACATAACAGAGCAGCGCTGACCACACCACTGCACACAACAGTGCTGCGCTGTGCTGCGCTGCGGCGCGGCGCCCTGCTAAATGGCCCGTGTGGATGAATGAGTCGGCGGGCGAGTGTGACAAGAGGAGAACACACAGGGGAAATCAGGCGGCCGCTGTGATTCAGCTGATCTGGTGGCACGGCCCATGAATGATGCATCAACCTTTAGTCATTCATAAGGCATCTATAATGCAGCGCAGGCCACCATTAAGGCTCTATGATGCATGGTGCGGTCAGCAGGCGGACGGACACACAACCAACCGAGTCCACGTTTTTATGCAGCCGAAGGAGTGTGTGTGTGTGTGTGTGTAAAGTGCGACTAGAAAGGTCATGCGTTGAGAGACATACCGTAGGCCAGGTCATGACTTGCCATTACTAATACTAACATCTAAATGTTTTCCTTTAGCATTCTTTTTGTCCCCTGCGGGGGACCGTATACAGCAGGGTCCCCTCAGTGCTGCAGGTGTGTCTTTTGTGTCCAGCGCGTTCATTAAGTCCATCTAATGAGTCGCGAGGCTTACGGTGAAGTTGCTGCTCTGTCTCTCTGCTCAGATCACTCATCAGTCATAAGTTTTGCAGCGCCGCCGGCCTTTTCTCAGAGGAGAGGAGAGGGGGAGGGGAGGGGTGGGGTGGGGGGGAGGGGAGGGGTGAGGTGGGGTGGGGGGTCTCCTGATCAAAGGCAGCAGTACCACTACCACTACCACTACCCCCATTCCACAGTTGCAGCTCACAGAAACATGCACACAAACCAGAAAGCACAAACACACACACACACACACACACACACACACACATGCACAAACACACATGCACACAAACACATACACACACAGAGATTAACATGACACACACCCCACCCCCATGTCACAGAGATAGATTCACACGCACATAAATAAACACAGACAACATAAACACACACACACACACACACACACGCGGACACACACTCTCTGACCCATTAGTTGGTGGGGTCATGAGCATGTGGGAATGGCCGAGCGTGGTGCTGTGCCACTGGCAGACGGGCTGGTGAAGGGTCTGCTGTCCGGCCGGCTCATTGAGGAGCCGCAGTGTGTCACAACAGATTAAACTCTCATTACTCACGCACCGCGTCTCTCGCACGCCACACCAGCCTGCAGGTGTGTGTGTGTGTGTGTGTGTGTGTGTGTGTGTGTGTGTGTGTGTGTGTGTGTGTGTGTGTGTGTGTGTGTGTGTGTGTGTGTGTGTGTGTGTGTGTGTGTGTGTGTGTGTGTGTGTGGCGCTCTGTTTCTGTATAGTTGTGTGTTTGTGTGGCGATTTGGATAGAGATGTTAAGATGTTGATTGGAATGCATTTTTTTTTTGTGAGAAATTAGGCGTGTGTGTGTGTGTGTGTGTGTGTGTGTGTTTGCCTGTTTGCTTATGTTGCCTGCTCTCTGCCGGTTTGTTTAGTAATGAAGAGTGATCTTTTACAGCCTCAGTGGGGTTTCTGCCAGCCCAGCGTGACTGAAGTTAGGGAAAGCACTGGATGCTTGAACAGGAAAAATTACCTACACACACACACACATATACACATATATACACACACATGCACATGTACCCACCCACCCACCCACACACACAAACGTTTGACAGCACTGGATCATTGATGACAATTAATGCTATCAAGTCAAGTCAAGTCAAGTTTATTTATATAGCGCATTTCATACACAGAGGTCATTCAATGTGCAAACCAAACCGTAATAGCAGATAAAAGCATAGACGGGCAAAGAGTAATAATAATGATGATATTGATATAAAAAAAAGATAAAGAATAATTAACAAGAAAATATAGAAGACATGTAAATACAGATACAGGTCTGTTCTTAACAGATAGACTTTACCAGAGTCTAATTTAGCAAACCAGTGATAGTGATCCTTCTCAAACACCCAGAGCTGTTGCCACTCTTTGGAGATTCGTTGAAATTAAACTGGTAGTAAATGAATAGTTAGCAAATAGTAATTATGCAATGTAATATTTAGTGTTGAATGAAGGCAACATTTTTAAAGTAAAGTAAAAGGAACCTGCACAGAATAGCCTTCCCCCTCCCCTCCCCTGTCTTTTCTCGCTGTCTTAAGCTAAATCGGTCTCTTTCACCCTTTACTGAAGTGGGCTAAAAATAAATGACCCGTGTCAGACAAAAGTTGTGCTGAGCTGAACTGTACCAGGTCGAACTGGGCTGCTGGCTTCTCTCTCTCTCTCTCTATCTCTCTCTCTCTTGCTCTCTCTCTCTCTCTCTCATTTGCTCTCCTTCTCCCTATCTATTTATCTCTGTTCGGTGTGTGTGTGTGTGTGTGTATGTGTGTGTGTCTGCCTATGTGTGTGTTTTTGCTCTATCTTTCTACTTACACACAGATACACACACATTCACACACATTCACACACAGAAAGACAGTACAATGACACACACCCACACACACACACACACACACACACATGTCCTCTAATTGTCAAACTTTCCCCGGTGTGTGTGTGTGTGGTGGGATGGGGTAGGGGAGGGCTGAGCTGAAGTGTCAGCAGAAAAAAAAAAAAAAAAAAAGATCTACCTACGGGATCCTCTTCTTCAGTAAGCAAAGCTCTGCTCAACCCTCCCACCCGCCCACCCCCCCCCCCTCCTCTCCTCCCTCTCTCCTCTCCTCTCCTCCCTCTCTCTCTCGCTGCCTGCCTTACTCCCTCCCCCTCTCTCTCTCCCTCCCTCCCTCCCTCTCTCTCTCTCTCTCCCTCTCTCTCTCTCCACTTCCACACTCTCTCTCTCACCCTCAGCTGAGCAGGACGTGTTTCAGTGCTGCGTCGCAGACAGATAGAGAGTGTGTGAGCGCGTGTGCGTATCCAGAGTCAGTCAGTGTGTGTGTGTGTGTGTGTGTGTATAGGCAGGGAGTTGCTGTAGTTTGGAGCTGTAAAGCGGGGCTGGACTAGACTGCACTGGTTCTCTTTTCTACTCCATGTGCACTTTTCCTCTCTGAGCCGTATTCCTCTGGTGTTTCTAAAGGCTGGGGGAGCACCGACGCTGGGACTGGTTTGAACACAGAAGGAGAAGAAACTGAGGAGACATACCGCAGAAAAAAACACACACACACAAGCAGAGACAGAGAGCACTTAACACACTCTCTCTGCTTCTGAGAACTCTGTGTGTCTGTGGATATACGCGCGCCTGTGTGTGTGTGTGTGTGTGGCTTTTGTGGCAGTGCTCAGTATGTGGATGTGCGGCTCGCTCGGTCAGCTCTCTCTGACCGGCAGGGCTGCAGCGATGTGATCGGCGTCCGGCGCG
>NC_085003.1:15803322-15808322 GCF_963854185.1 Sardina pilchardus | reverse complement strand
GATTAAACATATGTTTAATACCACAGATTAGCCGCTGTAGAAAGTGTGTGTGTGCGTGTGTGTGTGTGTGTGTGTGTGTGTGTGTGAGCTTGGTGTTGGGCTTACTGCTATCAGGACACGCATGGCTGACTGTGACAGTGTTTATGTTCAGCTCTTTTGCTCGCTGGTTCTCCGGTTGCTGTTGTTCCGGCGGAACACGCCTCTGTTCTCCAGGCTCCGGCACATTCTTCAGCTGGAGACATTCAGAGGCTGCTCGCTCCAACTTGCCCCTTTTATACAAGGTGGTCGAAAAATAGCCTTGTGTATCGTTTCTATGTGTGATACGTGAACAGTGAGTGTGTGTGTGTGTGTGTGAGGGTGTGAGTGTGTGCGCACGCGTGTGCGTGTGTGAGCATTTGTGGTCGAACATTGTGAGTCCCAAACATTGGCCTGAATAGATGGTTTGCCATGACAGCTAGTCTTCGACACCTGAGTTGTGGCGAGAGGATCCGCGCATCATGGCGCTCTCCCACACGCTGCCCGTTCAGACTGCGCTGGGATCAGCGCGGCTGTTTCGCTTGCGCTGCGCTTCTTTTGTAGATCAGCGCACCCACCTGGCCCTGGGTCAGTGCTTATCTGTGCTCAAACAGCAGCGATGAGTCAGGGAGGATGAGTTGTTGCACGTTTGTCATTCTGTTGGCAAAATAAACAGGCAAATCCCTGAGATATCTGTACTAATCACAGGATTTAACACTCTCACACACACACACACACACACACACACACAGAGAGAGAGAGATAGAGAGAGAGAGATAGAGGGATGGATTAGAGAGCATTACCATGAGGGATGACGCTCTGTGTGTCTGCAGGTGTTTTAGTGATGTGCTTTCTTTTTAGAGAGAAAGGCATGCACATGAATACACACACACACACACACACACACACACACACATACACACACACACACACACACACACGCACACACGCACACACACACACACACACACACACATACACACTCACACAACAATAGGGCTGTAATTTGCCGTAGAAGCCATGTGAATAGCAAATTCCATGGCACCATTGAAGCTCTGAGGGCTCTTGCATGCTGTGTGAGTTGTGCAGAAGTGATGTGAATGTTTACACAGAAGCGCAGCTTGTGGCCAGACTCCTCCTTGAGAGAGACACAGCCACTCCACTGTACACTACCCAATACAGTTATGTCACTATGGAGATAGAACGTTTTACATGGACATAGTAATACTTGCTCTGACATGAAGGACACATGGGAAAATTCTCTCTTTCTCTCTCTCTCTTTCTCTCTCTCTATTCTGTTCATAAACACACAGACGCACGCTACGCGCACATGCGTGCGCACACACACACACACACACACAGACACACACACACACACACACACACACACACACACACACACAAATATGTTCTCATGTGCATCTGCATATGCATACAGATAATTTCATCCGTCATACATATGAATTTCACACAAATGCTCACACATGTATTTTGTATTTTAGACTGACAGAGATTGGTGAGGGCAACAAAGACAGAGAGAGAGAGAGGGAGGTAGAGAGAGAGGAAAAAAGAGAGAGAGAGGGATAGAGAGAGGAATAGAGAGGGATAGAGAGCGAGTGTGTCTGTGAGGCAGGTTTCAGTGCTCATTGAGTCGGCCTTTATCACAGAGTTGTGGCCTGTCTCCACTTCACTTCTTGGCTGTGCATGAAAAGCCCTTCTAAAGATGCCTGCATACCATTATCTACTGAGTCCACTTCACCACACACTCACTCACTCACACAGACACACACACACACACACACACACACACACACACACACACACACACCATACATGCACACACACGCTCCCCACCGCGTTAACATGAAGCCATGCTCTCATCCCAGGTAGTTAAGGTCATAATGTGAGACACGTTGCCGTAGCTTGTGTGCTACAGTAAGTTCTGCTCCACTGTGGCTGTGTTGGCAGGTACGGCCTCTCCTTGTTAGTCAGTGTGGCCTTGGCCTTTCACTGAGGACATTATCCAGCCCACAGATCACTTTGTGCACCGGCCAGTCCTCTCCTCCTGGCCTCATTCTATCTCTCCCTCCTTCCACTTTTCTCCTGCTCTTTTGCTCTCTTTCTCTCTCTCACTCTCTCTTTCTCTTTCTCTCTCTCTCTCTCTTTCTCTCGCTCGCTCACTGTTTGCTTGTGCTGGTTCCCCCACTGTTTTCTTTCTGAAGGAGTACGTCAGTCGCCCTTATGAGGTTGTTTATCGTTTTTAGAACTTTTGTCCCTTTTACAAATGAATGTATGCAGGCACATCACACAGTCCTCACACAGGCCTGCCAACACTTGGAGTCAACTTCCCACAAACACTTCTGTGTGTTCTCTTGTGCATATAGATGTGTGCATCAGGGAGAGAGGGAGGGAGAGAGAGAGAGAGAGATTTGCGCCTGGCGTATGAATTCAACCCTAATCCCGCTGTTTTCTGGGTGTCTGACATTTTCTGCCTGTTTCCTGCAAAAGCCCACACAGACTTGTAAAACAGGGTGTGAGTGTGTGAAGGTGTCTGGAGAAATGCTCTGTTTTCCAATAAGCTCTCCCTCTGTGTGTGTAGATGTTACCACAGTGCAACAATCCCTGTTCTGCAGTGACAACATGTCCAAATGTTGGAGTAGATTTGAGGCTTTTCTAATCAGAAGCCCTTCAGAAGGCACCAGTGTGTGCATGTGTCTGTGTGGTATGTTAAAGATTCTGCCCCTGGGCTGCACATTTAGAGGAAAATGTCCGTTGTGTGTTGATAGGAACTAGTGGTGTCCCTCCTGTCTCCTACTGCCTTAACCTCCATTCCGCACGTCTCTCTATCTCAGATCTTCTCCTCTACCCCTCTCCTCTCCAACAAGCCCTATAGGAATACTTCAGAGAGACCCGGCCTGGCCTAATCTCCTAACTGTCAAAGCCTCTTTTCCAGAACAATCAAGAAGCCATCTCTCTCTCTCTCTCTCTCTCTCCCCCCGAACACTCTCTCTCTCCAATCTTTCTCTCTTTCCACTCTGAAACCCTCTCCGGCTCCTCTTCTCATAGCCCTCTTCTCCCCTCTTCTACTCTCCTCTCCTCTCTTCTCCCCTCTTCTCCCCTCTTCTCCTCTCCTCTCCATATCTCTCCATCCTGCTCTTCCTCTCCACCTCTCCCCTCTCAACTTTCTCTCACCCTCTTTTGTCTCTTCTCTCGCTCCTCTTCCTCCCGATCTCTCTCTCCCTCTCTCCCTCTCTCTCTCTCTCTCTTCTCTCTCTCTCTCTCTCTCTCTCTCTCTCTCTCTCTCTCTCTCTCTCTCTCTCTCTCTCTCTCTTTGTCCCCTGAGTGTGGACAAGCAAGCACGGTGTGTTTTTCCCTGCTGAAAAATTCATCAGGGCCATAGCCATTTACTAGAGCATGCGGGGGAGAGAGAAAGGAGAGAAGAAAGAGAAACACAAAAGAGGGAGAGAGAGGGAAACGAGAGGAAACAAAAAAAAGCAAAAAAACAACAGAGGATGCCGCCACACTTAGAGCTCACAAATGCCAACCGAACCCCGTTTGATGCCTTTGTCTGTGCTGTTTTCCAGTGAAGTAATATAACGTCCATTTAAGGCTACTTACACATATCTAAACATTTATGTTCTTGTCTGATGTATTTGTGTAAATACGCCAGGAGGCTCCGTCGCTGTGGTCTGTTGTGGTGGCCATGATGGCAGGCGGTGGCCAGTTGGCAGCAGTCATGTTGAATGCCCTCCACAGTTACAGTAGCCTTTTAATTGCTGCGACAGAGTGGGCTCCGAGGGGGAAAAAACAACCATCTAATTTCCGTCCAGAGAGAAGGAGAGAGCGAGGCCTGTAATTAGCTGTTGAGATTCTCACCCTCTTCTCTCCTCTCGGTTCCTCCTCCTTCTGCCTTCTCCTCCTCCTCCCTCTCATCTCATCACTCGTTCTTTCCCTCTCTTGGTTTCTCCTGCAAGTCATCTGAGTTATGGAGTGGATAATCATCCATTGTAGAATTATGGGAAATATATGATAATGTGACGGTGATTGTTGCTGTCTATAACGGACCGTAAGAAGCAAAAATGGTGAGGAAATGTGTAAATCAACATTGAAAAATACTGTATCGTACAGTATTAGCATGAATATGGAGTTGGATGTGTTGGAAGGTCACATTATGTTTAGAATACCAGTCCCTATAAATAATAGCCTCTTAGATATATTACTAAATATTTTCTGTTTATTCAATTAATTCAATGTTGTTTAGAAGCTTTCGGATGCCAATGTGATTTCTGATGGGTCTGTCCCTTTTAGTTGTGTCATCTTTTGAAGATAATTTTCAAGAAGATCCCTTTCAAAAACATTTATGCGGGAAATAACTATACTTACTGCTTCTAATCTCTATATTTTTGTATCTATAACTTTGTTATTAAATCTGTTCTGTAGCCTCTTACAGGGACCTTAGCTCAGTGTGATTAATGCTACTGCAGTAAGATTGAAATGTTTCCACTCGTCAGCACGTTATGACATTTGATATTCTGGAGTGAAAAAAAAAAAAGAATTAAGATTAGTGAAGAGAATCTGATGGCCATGTTTGGAGTTAGTTACTGTAGGAGTAGGCCAGATAGACAGGAGACTAATGTGCTAAAGCACATGGATGTGTAGAGGAATGTAAGCCAATAAGCATGGGCAGATAAGCCCAAAGCATGATTTGTTTATACTGTAAGTGTTGTAGGAGTGCATTGAATAACCCAAATGAAAGTTATGGTTGGTGGTTGTCTACGTGGCTATCACAAGCTAAGATCAGAATTACAATATGAACGGCTTTGGTGGCTTGAACCGTACTGGATTTATCTTAATGGATAATGTTAAGGAAGCATAATTCATTAACACAATCCATAACTGCCCGTTCCCCTCCCCTCCCCTTTTACTGACGTCCATGATTTGTAGGCTCACTAGCGCACTTGCAAATGTTCCCACTATTATTGGCA
>NC_085003.1:15793322-15795822 GCF_963854185.1 Sardina pilchardus | reverse complement strand
CACAACTGACCGGACCATAAACTCGCTGAACTCTGCTTCCCACACTGAACGTTCCAAAACATGACTGAATCTGATAGTCGCTATCTAGTGTGTTACTCTCAATGACGTTAACCCTTGTGCAATAGTACACTATAAAGTATCTAGTGTGTTGTTCTCATTGATGGTAATACATGTGCAATATGATACAAGTATCTGGGGTAATAAATGAAGAGTTCCGAAGCAAAAGCCATCACAAATGAGATAACGATATTGAGTGAATGCACGCAGCTCTCCACACAGTCTGTGTTAGTCCAATCATTTTGCTTCAAAATCCCACTCTCTTCCTGATCTGAGATCAGCCTGGCTGATGCAACAAGCAGCATGGGAATACCCAGGCTAGTCTGAGATATTAATTTGTAGGCAAAAACCTGTAGGAGCCTGATAAAAAAAAATGCTCTTTTAAAGAAAAGTGGCCAGATGGATTTAGAGGGTTTTGCATCTGAACTCTTCAAATATTTATGTGAATGTAAATAATTATGTAAATGACTGTAAAACATTCTAACAAACATTTGCTAAATTGTGGTACTGTATGTTGCTTACAGTAGCTTACAGTAAATGCTGCATGGTGATTACAATCAAAAGTCCATCACTGTCTTAACTGACCATAAGAACTACAGGATATGGGCCGCAGTCTCCTAGCAACAGTTATGCTATGCTATGGCGTGGCATTGACCTTATTATTCAGACTATGGAGCCAACGTGTATAATTCTTCTAATCAGATAATCCTTTTATAGTCTACAGTATATATAATCATGCCTGATAGTTCTTCTATACGTCAACACATACTTGCCAACATCCACTTGGATCAGTGTGGCAGTCCCAAGTTATTGTGTTAACCTTTAGAGGGGAGGCCTTGTGGGAACAGAGTTCACAAAGTGAGTCCTCGCTCTAGATTTCCTTACTGATGAGCTATTGCCATGTGTGGTGGGGGTGGTGGTGGTGGTGGTGGTGGTGGTGGTGTGTGTGTGTTTGTGTGTGTGTGTGTGTGTGTGTGTGTGTGTGTGTGTGTGTGTGTGTGTGTGTGTGTGTGTGTGTTTGTATGCGTGTGTGTGTGTGTTGCTGTGTGTGCGTGTGTGTGTGTATAGAAGCAGTATTGCTCTCACTGGTGATCTGTATGTTGACACAGATGGGCTAGTTTATTTAGCTAAGACCCCATTGGGACATATTTCTCTAATCAGCCCCTGCGCACTGAATCTTTGTGCTTTCAGAGAAAATAGGACACACACACACTCTCTCTCTTTCTCTCTCTTTCTCTATCTCTTTCTATCTCTTTCTTTCTCTCTTTCTCTATCTCTCTATCTCTCTATCTCTCTCTCTCACACACACACACACACACACACACACACACACACACACACACACACACACACACACACACACACACACACACACATACACACACACAGATACACACAAGCTCACACATTCTCTCCAACCTTTCTTGATAGAAGGAGTGCGCCAACTTCGTCAAGGTGCTGCATCCGTACAATAGCACCCACCTGTACACCTGTGGCACCGGAGCCTTCCACCCCGTCTGCGCCTTCGTAGAGGTGGGCAAGCGGCCTGAGGTGAGTCCCCTCCTCTCCTCCACCCCCATCTCCTCCTCCACATCCACCTCCACATCCACCTCCACCCCCACCTCCACCCCACCTCCTCCTCCACCCCCATCTCCTCCTCCACCCCCATCTCCTCCTCCACATCCACCTCCACCCCCACCTCCTCCTCCACCCCCATCTCCTCCTCCACCCCCATCTCCTCCTCCACATCCACCTCCACCCCCACCTCCTCCTCCACCCCCATCTCCTCCTCCACATACACCTCCACCCCCACCTCCTCCTCCACCCCCATCTCCTCCTCCACATCCACCCCCACCTCCACCCCCTCCTCCTCCTCCACATCCACCCCCACCTCCTCCTCCACCCCCACCTCCTCCAAATCCACCTCCTCCTCCACATCCACCTCCACCCCCACCTTTACATCCACCTCCACCCCCACATCCTCCTCCACCCCCACCTCCTCCAAATCCACCTCCTCCACATCTTCCTCCACCCCCACCTCCTCCACCTCCACCCCCGCACATCCACCCAAGTGCCTCCAGAGCTGCACTGCTGCGTCAGTAACCTCAGTTGAGGGCTGAACAATCTCCGCCTGTCACTCTCCTGCTCCGGACCGATCAGTCGAATGCCCCCCCTCCCCTCCCCCCTCAATCACACAGCATTTCCCTCGCCAAATGGGCTAGAAAATTAAAAGCCGCTGTGCCTCGCGCCACCGAGCCCCTCATTTGGCGCTCGCCCGCCCGCCGGGGCAGACCAGAACCCCCCCCCCCCCCCCTCCGCCACGCCGAGGGATTTGAACAAACATTACGCAGCACATTTGGAAGTGTCGATTCCAACTCATTTGGCTGCCCTCGCCCTCACAAAAGAGAATCTATGGCGGCGATACGCCTCAGTGGTCCGGATG
>NC_085003.1:15783322-15788322 GCF_963854185.1 Sardina pilchardus | reverse complement strand
CGGGCTTCAACGGCATCGACACACACTTCGATGAGCTGCGTGAGTCTCTAACTTCCCAAACAAACTGTCTGTCTCCGGCGCTGACAGACTGAATAATGTTTCGTTGAGTGATTTCATTCTCAAATGTTCCATGACGTACTCTCGTCGTTAACTTCCATGTAACATTTGTTTTGCACATTTCAGAGGATGTCTTCCTTATGAGCTCCAAGGATCCCAAGAACCCAGTCATCTATGCTGTGTTCACCACATCCAGGTAGCCAACCGCCTTTGTGTAGCCATATCAAACTGCTCTAATTAAAGAACATATTAAAATTCTCCTGTTTGGTATTAACATTAGTTCCAACTTTTCTCTCTCTCTGGCAGTAACATCTTCAAGGGCTCGGCGGTGTGTATGTACAACATGGCCGACGTGCGCAGGGTGTTCTTGGGTCCGTACGCGCACAGGGACGGCCCCAACTACCAGTGGGTCCCTTTCCTCGGCCGAGTGCCCTATCCTCGTCCAGGAACGGTGAGCCATAGATTTAGCTCTGACCGTTTTGTTTTGTCACCTTTCCGATTTCTTACTTTGTTTGATGCTAATGGTTGGGATGTTGCATTCGCTACACTGAATTGATCACAAAACTGAAGACCACACACTGATTTTCCTCCTTGTTACTGACAGTGCCCCAGTAAAACCTTCGGAGGGTTTGACTCCACCAAAGACCTTCCTGATGATGTCATCACGTTTGCCCGAAGCCACCCAGCCATGTACAACCCCGTCTACCCGATCAACAACCGGCCAATCATCATCAAGACGGACGTGGACTACCAGTTCACCCAGTTGGTGGTGGACAAAGTGGAGGCCGAGGATGGCCAGTACGACGTCATGTTCATAGGCACAGGTTTGCGTCTTTATAACGTTTGTATAATACATGTTTACTCTCACACATGCATATCTCTGTGTGTGTGCCTGCTGGAGTCCCTACCTTTAGTGTGCCTCCGACACAATGTGGGAGTGGAAACATGCCAGAGGCATTTTCACTGAGCTATTTTGTTTTATTAAGGGTGGCTGTTTTTCTGACTTCTGATTGGGTCTTCATTGTAGATATTGGCACAGTTCTGAAAGTGGTGTCGATACCCAGAGGGACCTGGCATGATCTGGAGGAGGTTCTGCTGGAAGAGATGACTGTGTTCAGGGTAGGCAGACCACACTCAGCCTCACACACAGCTCTGAGGAACTTCAGTCAAATATTACAAAATATCTTTTGCCACAGATTTGTCTATTTCTGTTCAGCGGTTTTTTCTTTCTCAGCTAATTGTTTCATATTCCCTCTATTTTCTTCCAGCAACCAACTGTTATTACTGCCATGGAGCTCTCAACCAAACAGGTAAATAAGGCATTTATCGCTTTTATGTGTATGAAACTACAATTTAATCTCTCATCAGCTAGCTCTGAAGAAGGGCCAGCTCCACAGTAAACAGGCTTATTTAATGCTGCTGAGTAGAGGCCTGCCTGGTGCTCTGAGAGTGTTAGCAGCAGGAGGGGAGAGGCCTCTGGGGCACACACACACACACACACACACAGCTACAGGAGCCACTCAGCGCGCAGCACTGACACACTCCCTGATTTCTCATGTCCCATAGTGCTCAACATGGACCTCGCCTCAGGCTCTCTCTCTCTCTCTCTCTCTCTCTCTCTCTCTCTCTCTCTCTAGCTCCGCTCCCTCTCTCTTTTCCTCTCTTTCCCTCTCACTCTTTTGCACACTCTCTTTCTCTCTTCCTACCCTCCCCTCTTTCTCTATCTCTCTCATTTTCACACACACACACACACACACACACACACACACACACACACACACACACACGCGTACATACACACACACACATACGCACCCAGTCATACTTGTTCATACTTCTTGCCTAAGGGTGTATTACTAAGTGCAGGGCCTCCTGTCATAGGCACCAACAAAATGCATTTTTTCCATTAACTTTTGCAGACACATACACACACACACACACACACACACACACACGCACACACGCACATATATTTACAGACACATACATGTATCCATGCACACAGACACACACACACACACACACACACACACACACACGCACACACGCACATATATTTACAGACACATACATGTATCCATGCACACAGACACACACACACACACACACACACACATACACACACACACACATACCCATGCACACGTTCACAGATATCTGAGAATCTCTGCAGCCTCAGCTCTCCCACTCTCTCGGCTGAGCTGAGTCCTCCTCCTCCTTCTCCTCCTCCTCCTCCTCCTCCTCCTTCTCCTCCTCTTCGTCAGAATAATCTAGATGACACCATGTGTCACCAGATCCATAATTAAGACGCCTCACCCTGTCGTCTGGCCACAGCTGACTGCCTACCTGCCCCCCCCCCCACCCCCCCCCCCCCCCCCCCCACACACACACACCACCCTCTCCCACACTCTCAGCCACCAACCAATACCTCCCCCCTTGCATAATGCACCGCAAAGATCATCCTCAGTAGCGTCGTCTGACATCAAATCAGATTTAGCTGGAGTATTTTCCAGTGGAAAGCCTCTTCCAGAAACGCTGTTTTTTCCAGCGTGTAGTGTTTCTGTTGCTGGCATTGGGTGACCCGCGCTAAGACCGGAGAAATCTCAGCGTGGTGGCGAAGCGGCGGGCCCCACACGGCCGTAACGTCCTCACGCTGAGTTTATGTGTCTCGCTGCGCAGGGAGCTTAAGAGAGGGACGCGAGCTGTGCTTTATACGCAGTTTAATTATAGTGCATTCTCAACATTACAGGGGCCTCGTGGGTAGTGCACTCATTTAGCTGACATAAAAACATCGCGGCGGAGAACCAAATGCGCTGTGATGTGTCTGCGGGAGTGCGTCAGAGAGTCAGTACTCTCAAAAAGCTACGCCAGGATCCCACCAGCCACGCTAGTCCACCAGCCAAGCTAGTCCACGCTAGAGCGTTTAGGGGAGAGATCCATACAGTGCTAATTGCGTTCTGTCTATGCATACTGCAGTGCACACATTGCATCTGCATTTAGGTGAAGGGCAGAGAATTTGAAATAGGTCTGGGTGTTTCAGAATGATAAACAGCGTTCATCAAGCAGAACTGTATTCAGAGTTTGTTAATCAAGCATTTGCATTCCAACAAATGAGCTTGAAGACTACAGGGAGTTGAATTGACCTCTGACCTCCATTAAGGAAGAGAGTTGTTGATCTGGTGCTGATAGCTGTGGACATTAACAGGCTCCCCCAGAGGAGGGACTCATGGAAGGCGGCAGTGCTCTGAACGTGTTGCGCTCTGTCTCCACAGCAACAGCTGTACCTGGGCTCGTCGGCGGGCGTGTCGCAGATGCCGCTGCACCGGTGTGACGTCTACGGGAAGGCCTGCGCCGAGTGCTGCCTCGCCAGGGACCCCTACTGCGCCTGGGACGGCAACCAGTGCTCTCGCTACTTCCCCACCGCCAAGAGGTAACACACACACACACACACACACAAACACACACACACACACACACACACACACACACACACACACACACACTTACACACACACACACACACACACACACACACCTACACACACACACACACACACACACACACACACACACACACACACACACACACACACTTACACACACACACACTTACACACACACACACACACACACACACACACACACACACACACTTACACACACACACACACACACACACACACACACCTACACACACACACACACACACCTACACACACACACACACACACACATACACACACACACTTACACAACATGTATCTCTCTCTCTCTCTCTCTCTCTCTCTCTCTCTCTCTCTCTCATACACATACACATACACATGTATCTAAACATGCAAACGTGCCAAAAACCCGCTGTTGTGATATGAGATGAGAGTCATTAGAGGATAGAGAGAGGAAACAATTCAGCTGTTGGGAAGTGAAGCTTTGAGAAATGTCCTCTCTCTCTTGCCATTGTTTGGAGATCATAACATGACATCATAACATATCCGCAAGCAATGAATAGAGCCCTGTTTTTGACACCAAACATACTGACTCCCATATTTGATGCACGCACAGGCCCACACACACACACACACACACACACACACACACACACACACACACATAGTGAGACTGACAAACTGACCAAAACAGGCTGTGGAGATGTACTGTACTGTACCCTGTGTTTATGGGCCGTGACTAAGGGCCGATAAGGGAGACGAAGGCCCTGCGTTCTCACAGTGGGCTCTGGCCAGGTCAGCCCCGGTACAGTTGGCCCCTTAATGCGACTCATGGGGACGGAGCAGGGCGGGGAAGATGCCCTGAGAGCCACTAATGTGTTTACGAGCTCCTGATAAGCGTGGCCGAGGTTATCTCATAAAAGGCGCGCGTTTGAAAAGCGCCGCCGAGGAGCCCTGTCGTAAAGCAGTGTGACGGAAGCACCGGCTGCAGACAAAAATGACTTTTAAAGGCTCAAGGCCTCGGAGGGGAACGGGGAGAGCACTCGCACACATGAAAGGGTTCTTTATTTTTCTCTCTGGGATGTTTTTCTCCCTCTCCCTCCCTCTCTCTCTCTCCCTCCCTCTCTCTCTCTCTCTCTCTCTCTCTCTCTCTCTCTTTCTCTCCCTCTCCCTCTCCCTCTCTCTCTCTCTCCCTCCCTCTCTCTCTCTCCCTGTATGTGGCAGAGCCTCCCTGCATGTTCTGTACAGTATGGAGATGCGTTTGATGTGTCTATCACACATCGTTTTTTTTTTCCTTCTCAGAAACAAAGGGCTTCTCCAGGAAGTTGCTGCTGCACACTTGGTTAGGGACGCTTCTCCGCTTGCCTTTCTTCTGCGTGCGTGGGGAGCGTTCGCCGTGAAATCACTTTTTCAAAGTTTGCAGTTTGTTGTTCCCCAGTGGTACTGCGTTACTTAATACCTCGGCACGAGCAACAGACCCCCTCCTTGCAAAATGTTTCT
>NC_085003.1:15768322-15778322 GCF_963854185.1 Sardina pilchardus | reverse complement strand
TGTGAGAGAGACAAATGAATGGGTCTGTGTGTGTGTATGTGTGCGTGTGTGTGTGTGTGTGTGTATGTTCACAAGCATGTGTGTGAATGAATGCGTTTGCATGGGACGGGATGTACACATGGTTGTATCCTGATCGGACATTTACTTGAGCATGCTACTCAAGTTCTGCCCAGTTGACGCTGAGCACCAGGGAATGACTTTTTGGACCGAAAATGTGGACTTGGACTTCCTGTAAATACCATAACAGTGAAAAAAAAGTCAAAAAAAAAAAAAAGGAAATGTATGTGAAAATTGTTTGACATTTAGTCTGTAGTTATATTCCATCTGTGACATGCCCAGGCACAAATACAGTCGATGTAACCTTGGCAACCACTATTTAATGTGTTTAACCCATGTGGGACTGTAGGAGATAACCTCTCGTGGACCTGCGACTCCTCTCTCCAGCATAATGCTCTCTAATGTCTCACGTAGATACCCAGGCTGGGACAGACACTGGTGGAACAGTCCCAGACTGATTTGACTGCAAGCAGCCCTGTACCCCCCCCCCCCTCTCCCATTAGCTGCTCCAGCCGGTGGGGTTGGTTTGTCGTGGCACGGCGGTGGACGAGCTTCACCATGTTGTTCCGTCTGGCCCCCGAAGGCCTCGTTGATGAGAGTGCAGCGGTTCAGAAGTTCATCCGTGCCACTGGCTTGTTTGCCCAGCCCTTTCGTGCCCGCCTGTCCACACAAACACTGGCGCAGCGCGGCGGGCTTTCCTCCCCTTCCCTGGGAAGACCCCCCTTTTCTCCCGATAAAAAAGGAAAAGAAGAACCTGAGCCTCCTGTTGAAATAAGCTCCTTTGTGATCAGACGAGCATTGCTTCCCAGAAAGAAATATTTAATATTGTTCATTGTTTGTCTTGCTTGTGTCAGATTTTTTTTTTTATCCTAGATATTTTCTCAAGTATAGGTGAGAGTTTATTTTATTTTATTTTGTATTGTTATTTTTATTTCTGTCAACTGTGTATTAAGGAATTTCCGAGACATATTTTTACACAAAGCTCCCAGTATTTAAATATTTAAACCTTCCCATGGCGTAAGTTATTTTTTTGACTTTCATAACATCTCTAATGACTTGCTATCCATAACAGAACTCAGTGTTCATATGGAGTGTCTATAAATATACTAACATCAGTATCAACATAGTTTTGGCGTGAGTGTAGTTATCACAGATATAGTAAACATATACTGTCTTATAGCATGTTTGCAAGACCTTCATTTTAGATGGTAAATGGTGAACATTCACAATCTGGATACGTAGTATCTCCACACCCCTGTCTAGCTAAGTTTCAAAAGGCTAAGCTAATGGCTAGGTTACGATTTTGTTTCTTAAGGGTACTTTCCCTCTTACACTCACATCATGCTGTATCTATTCCACGTCGAATGTCTCTTTTTTTCTCTGTTGCTGATTAAAAGAAAGAACAGGCTCTTCCTCTGAAGGCTACTTTTCAGCAGTGTGGAGGTTACTACACAATTACCCCTCACTTTTACTCCATCTGTGGTGCAAAACAGTATTTCGTAAGAGTGAATATTCACAAGTAGGAGTAAAAAGACACAGTCCACCCCCCCCCCCCCCCCCCTCTCTTTTTGGTTAATTCTCTCCTGTTTTGTGTTGGTGGGGCGCAGCTGAGATGGAAGTGAGGTCCTGAGTGCACTGCTTTGCCCCAGAGGCGCTTATGTAAGAGCCCGTGTGTCATGGAGCTTGTTCTTGTGCACCGAGCAGCAGCACACACACACACACACACACACACACACACACACACACACACTTATGCACACAGCACATCTGCCATGGCTCTGCTTAGGGTGAGGTAGAGGGGGTACTGTGAGAGAGTGATGCTCGCCGACTCTATCTCCTGATGAGTGGAACAGGAACAGATGTATTGTTTATGCTGGTCTGATCAATGGTGTGTTTTGCAACGTGGGATTGCGAACGCCTCACTGAGGTCTTTTTGTCTGTTGTGAAGTTCAACACAACGGACAGCTGGGAATAACATGGAACAGAGACAAACACGCACAGGCTCAAACTGATTCCAAGATATACACACACAAGCAAATACACTCGTAAGGACTTCATTAGATTAGCACTCTATCACAACTTTCCTCAAACCATAACCCTGGAAACAGACAATGTCAATAAAGAAGAGAGAGAGAAAAAAGAAATAAACAAAAAAGATGTATCAAAGGAAAAAAAAACAAAAAAAACTCAAAAAAAGTCCTGGTCCATAATGTTAACCACTGTGCGCAAACTGCATGTGAACGCCTTTGTGTGTTGGTGCACCAGCTTTCCTCTTAATGTTGCTACCTGTTGCTAATCGTGAGTGTTTCATTTCTCTCTGTCATGTCCAGACGGGCAGAGCCTCTCGCGGCCCTGTTCCCAGGTGTATATATTTGTATTCTTAGAGTATGACCACGGTGCAGGCCCAGCTACTCTCTGCACCGCTATCTAGAGGTACTCTCGCCCACTGTGTTGTGCCGTCACCGCTGGTCACCGTTGGTCACCTTTGGTCAGACGAGACAAATGGAAAGAATAGTTCATCCCATTGAATGACAACCGTTATAATGTTACAATGCAATGATAAACGCAACAGCTTATTGTTTGAATAAATAAGAAACTGTGTTTATGGAGACCCGTAAGACTCGATGGCATGCTCTCTGTCTCTCTGAATGGGAACAGGAGAAGGAGAGATGGATCAAAAGAGATAAAAAAGAGGGGGAGGAGACGGAGAGGAAAGGAGGTAAAACTGCTGCTGTAAATGGTCGTTTCTGGCATGTACTCTGTTGTTCAAATAAACATTTCTTCTATAAATCTGGGCTGGTTGGGTTGGTTTCTGTGCTGTTGTTTTTTTGTCTTCTCTTTCTTTTTATTAGAGAGAGGGAAAGGGGGGAGAGAGAAAGGGAGGGAGAGAGAAAGAGAGATTGTTTCCTCTGTCTTTCCATTCATTTATTTTGGCTGGTCCAGCATATTCTCTCTATTCTCTCTGGCGTACCTGAAACACGAGAGGAAAATCACTGGCCGCTTCACGTGTCTTCTGGTGGTCACCTAAGCCGAACCCAAGCATCTGGTGGGCATGTCTTCAGACCACTCATTAATTCACTCCTTCATTCATCCACAAGAAATGCACCCCCATTCACACTAACCCACTCCCTGATTGTCTACAATGCCAGTTTGAATAGACACACACAGCAGAGGACACGTACGTGCATGTACACACACACACACACACACACACACACACAGTTTAATGTGTCTGGGGCCTGAGTGGATCGGTACTGTGAATGTCAGAACTGATGGACTCCAGGGAAGAGAGAAGCTGAAGGGCTGAGCTGTACTATATGCATTAAACAAATATGAGGGAGTGTGTCTGTGTTTGTGTGTGTGTGTGTCGGTGTGTGTGTGTGTGTGTGTGTGTGTGTGTGAGAGAGAGAGAGAGAGAGAGAGAGCGAGAGCAAGGGTGGAGAGAGAGGGAGAGTAGGTACTTAAACAGCACTTTCAGGGGATGTTGGGATTGGGTGGGAGCTATGATGGAAACTAACCCAGGCAAAGATCACATATGTCAGTCTCTCTCTCTCTCTCTCTCTCTCTCTCTCTCTCTCTCTCTCTCTCTCTCTCTCTCTCTCTCACACACACACACACACACACACACACACACTCTCACACACACACAAACACGCACACACGCGCGCACACACGATTAGGCTTGTTTTGTGCCTATTGGCCTACCTGGTAATGCATTCAAGAGGATCTTTTCAGATTAAAATGCAAGAATGCATCCCATTTAGCCACTCACTCACTCAAAAAACTCATTCACTACCTTCATTGCTTGCTCACTCACTCATTTACAGACACTCCATATACTGTAGCTGGGTCAAAGTCACATTAAGACCCAAATGTTAAGGGTAGATGTGTCGAGGCGGGCCGAGCAATAGGCGTAACACTCTCAGGAGGACTCCTGAGAGTTGGTCTTGGATTTGGTTGAAGATTGGGTCTTTTTATTTTGCCCAAAAGAAGGCCCGTAGGCTATAAAATAGTCAACTAGATGTACCGCAAAGCGATACACAATATGACCGCCGCTCAGTCCTGCACATTCTCTCCGCAAATATCAATCACGCTTGTGTTTCCATCGCCTACTCCATCCCTACTGCAACTTTTATGTATGTAAATGAGTGTGTGCATGTGTGCGCTTGCTTTTGTGTATGAGTGCTTCTCTGTCTAGTGTGAGTGTGTGTCTGCTTGTGTGTGTGTTTAATGTGTCTCTGAGTATATGTTCACTGTGTTCTCTGCCGTCACTGTCACTCCAATATCAGATAACACACACACACACACACACACACACTCACATGCGCGCGTGTGCACACACACACACACACACACACACACACAAACACACATACACAGGCACACACTCACACACTCGCGCACACACACACACACACACACACACACACACACACACACACACACACAAACACACACACACAGGCACACCCAGAGAGAGAGAGAGAGAAAGAAAGAACACACACAGAATACACACAGATAACACAGACACAGAGAGAGAGAGAGAGAGAGAGAGAGAGAGAGAGAGAAAGAAAGAGAACACACAGAGAACACTATAGTACATCACACACACACTCACTTCTCAGCTCCGGTGGTCTCACAAAATGTACTCAAAGATGTGTGTGTGCATGTGTGTGTGTGTGTGTGTGTGTGTAGGTGTGTGTGTGTGTGTGTGTGTGTGTAAGGGTGTATGTGTGCATGCGTGTGGGCGTGTTTGTGCATGTGTTTGTATAATGTTTTATGTACATGTGTGTATGTAGTGGTGCGTGTGTGTGTAGGTATGCGTGTGTGTGTGTGTGTATTTATGTGTGTGTGTGTGTGTGTGTGTGTGTGTGTGTTCCTGCATGTTTGTTGCACCCAGAGCAACCATTCTCTTTTAAAACATATTTGGAAACTAGTTGATTAAAGGTTTCTAATGGTGTCACTTATATGTTTCTAGGACAAAAACTAGCAGAGATTGAGATGTTTGGAACAGTTTTTGAAATCCCCAGTGGGGGATTTAGACTCCAGATAATACCACCATCTACTGGCCGATGGGTATACAGTCCTGAATGTACACATAAATCCATTTATTTTATAGCCCCCCATGGATGAAATTCCATAAAACTTGGCATACTCCCAGAGGGTGTCAGGTTAATCATACACATGAAATTTGGTGCAGTTCATAACATCTCATCTGAAGATAGGGGCAATTAAAGCAATATTACATTGCATTTTCAATTTTTACGATGGGGGGGCAAATCACAAATGACTGGTTATAAGCTAAGTTGATGCAAGCTCTAGAGAACAACATACCATAAACATTTTGTCATCCTCGGTGCCACGGTTCAGGTAGTTATGTAGGAAAAACTGTCATTTTTGGGCTTCGGGCGGGGGCAGCGCGGGGGTGGAGTGACCCCCGGGGACGAAACGAAAATTTTCCATAGAACTCTACCGGGGCTACATGCCCACCAAGTTTCATGCGCTCCGGTGTTACGGTGCCCCGGGAATCGTTGACGAAAAATGACGGGAAAAAAGAATAAAAAAAAAAAAAAAAAAACTTTGACAACAACTATATGACCGCTTCGCTAGCTACGCTAGCGGCGGTCATAATAATAATAACAAAATCAAAGATGAAAAATGGAAAAAAAAGAAAAGAAAACCTTTTTCGATAAAGAAAATAAATTGACATAAAGTCAAAAAATGTTATTATAAAGTTGTCTCTAGACAATTCACGAATGTACACTGGTCAATGCTTATGCACATGGGCCTACAGATTCCCATTTGGGCTTTGGTCTTTCCTTTGGATGACTTAGGCCTGCCAATTTAGTTGCGTAAATCTACTCATCATTATATGTTGATAATGGCTAATTGAATTTCCTTTAGGAAACAGACAGATGTGCAGAGAGACATGGATAGATAGATGGATAAATAAATAGATCGATAGATAGAGAGATAGAGAGAATGAGAGAGAAGGAGAGAGAGAGAGAGAGAGAGAGAGAGAGAGAGAGAGAGAGAGAGAGAGAGAGAGAGAGAGAGAGAGAGAGAGAGAGAGAGAGAGAGAGCTATAGCAATAGCCTGACAATTTCAAAGACACCATGCAAGGAGGGAAAATGTAACAGGCCCAAACAGATAAAGAGCGTGGCTGCCATCTTGTGGCACTTCTGAGCAATTACAATATAGGGTCTATCTACCCTGGACTGTGCATAAAACACATGGGTGAGTTGAGTCATGTATATTCAAATGTACCTGATAATGATGCTCTCATAAGTGTAAATGTATTTGTTTTGTGAAAGCACGTATATCTATGTATTTGCATCAATGAAACCGTTGGTGTAAAACCTTTGAGGTTGCACATTAGTTCTGCACCTGGACCTGCTGAGCCTTCATGTGCGTGTTTGTCTCACAGCAGACATTCATGATCACCCCCGGGATTGATGTTTTGTTATTGTTGGTTTTTGCGAGACTACAGTTTGCCGCACTCCATTGGCACGGCACACCCACGGTTTGGTTATTTGAAGTCCAATCCTCCAGGAGCACTTTAAAATGTCCCATGAACCTGCACATTCCTCCCTCCGGTCAGCCAACGTTTGGACAACGCTCCGTGCTGTCCTCAGTTGTTACCCTTCGATCACCCCTGTTTCCCCCAGTTTGGTATCCATGACGTTACGAGTCCCCTGGTGCTCGTTAGGACCGAGTTCCCAGTAGCCCCGCGGGAGTCAGGCCTCCTTCGGAGAGGTCACGGTACATTTAGCCGGGTTCTGCCGGACCACTGGGCGAATTCGCCCAGAGGATTTGGTTCACAGGGAGTTGGGTCAGTGCCACTCTGGGGAGGTATCTGCGGCTCCCGCTGTTTGCTGTGTCCATGGCCACCAGGGCCACAAATCACGCCAGTGGACATCTCAATCACAGATCTGAGTGCTGAGGTTTGAGCACTGCTCTAAGCTGTGTGTGGCTCCGTTGCATCATGGTTGTTGACGGTTAGACGGAGGTTACTTGGTGAGGACATCACGTCGATGTCAACACTGTTAGTGGGGGCCTGATCTGATCTTTTGAATCAAAATGTCAACATTTGTTATTTGTTTTTAGCTTTCAACACATTGATAATTGGTTGAATTTCTCCTCCCATTGGATGGAAAACGTTAATGTAATAAGAAACAGCACAGTGTCTGTGAATATGTTTAATTCTGCGGTTTTGTGATTACACATGGATAGTGTAGGCCTATAGATTTAGTGTCCCTGCAAGCAAATCCAGCTTTCTGCATGAATTACTTTTTTGGAGCTCTCAGTTAAAACTCTGTGGTTGTTGTGATACACTTGAATGCCTACATTTTTTGAGGGCTCAGAAACATGTGGCAATTTATGCATAAATCTCATTATGTGCATTTTCCAGACCTACAAATATTTCATGTTTTATGTGCATTTCTTCTGCTGCGTTTTCTCAGTGCTTCTGTCCTCAGTCGGTAGATGGGTACGTTCCCTCTTGTAAAAGACCAGTCTGAGTTTAGATGGGAACGTTCCCTCTTATAAAAGACCAGTCTGAGTTGATCATGGCCTTCACTCCTCCCTTGTTCTTCTATTCTGTGTCTGGGCATTTGAACTATTTATACCGCTTCCCAGAGCCAGAGCGAGGTGTGACGGCGGCAACACATGCGTCTGCGGCCCACAGCGCCGTGCTGAAGGGAGCCCTTGTGTGGCGGCGTTGTTGACATACCTCGGGCACGCAGCGTGACTGCCACCCTGCGCCGGAGCCGGAGCCGGCCTCCCCCTCCACGGATCAGAGAGAGCAGCAGCAGCAGCAGCAGGCCCGGGCCAGAGCGTGCGCGCACGCGCAGGCCATTCCACTCTGCCAGCAGCCAGAACAGAACCACTGAGAGCTCGCTAGAGCCATAAAACAGACCTGGGGAAAGCATGACGCACCCGGGACACAATGAGAACCAGAGACGGCGGGCGGGCGGGCGGATGGACAGACAGGGCCGGGGTGGGAGGGGGAGGGGGAGGCCGGGGGGACATGGAGGAATGACGCTATAGCAGGATGGAAGAGAGAAGATGGGCAAATGGAGGAGCAATGACAAGACCGCACACGAGCAGGAGATAGGGGAGGGGAAGAGACAGCACAACAGAAGACAGTCAGTTCACAATTTGATGGTGATATCAAACAAAATTGGACAGCTCAAAGGTGCCCCATGTTTTGGTGATAAACAATTCAATGAATTTCCAATCTGTCTGTCAGCAAGCAACATACCTGGCCAGCTCCAATCAAGCGTGCTTGTGAGAAGGTGCAGTAGGCCTGCTCAGAGCCTTAAAACACGTTTAACGTCCCGTTGCTAAGAATGTGGTGCACTGCATCGCTACTGATTTGTTTGAAAGCTCGTCATCTCTTGAGCTTTGTCTATGTCATCCAGATGTTGCGCGGGCTTGGCAGTTGAGTGAACAGTAGGACGTTTACTGACATATTGAGCACCAGCGATTTCACACATTGTGTAATTTACTGCCAGACCCCCCTCCCTCCTTCCCCCCCACAGTTCATCAGTCCATCATCCACTGGTGCAGTCTTTTCATGGCCTCGGCAGAGACTCAATGAGCCGTGGGCCCAGCCCGCCGCTGATCACAGGAGGGGGAGCGCGTTACAAGGTGGGAGTGGAGCGTGAAGATGACCAGCTCAAACGCTGCTACGCGCTCAGTGTGAGTCTGGGTGAATGTGTGTGTGTTTGTGTGTGAGTGAGTGTTTTGTGCATGTTTGTATGAGTGATTGTGCATGTGTGTGTCTGTGTGTGTCCACACATGTGTCTTTGTCTCTGTGTGTGAGTGTGTTAAGAGAGTGTTGTGAAATTGTCAGAATAAAAAGCTTAAGGCTCATTTGTATTAAAGCTGGGCTTTTGTCCCCGCAGAATTCTGTTTTCCTTTTATTTAGTTCCGCTCTATTTTATTGGTGCAGCCATTGTTTTGGTGGCAGCAGCCATTAAGTAAACCTTTCAACACAGTCCCTTAATATCCAATCAATTCCACTTTGTCAGCCCAAAAACCCTCCCTCAGGGGCCAATTCGATAGCAATTGTAAAACATATTATTTTTGGTCAATGGCAAAATGACAGCACACGAAATGCTTGTGGTGACCCGTCCCACTGCTTTTGTTCATTGTGCAACAGGAGTTCTATAACGTTCCGGTTAAACGCACACCAGCCAAAGCAGCCCTTTAATGCTGTCAGTCAGTGGAGCGGCGGGGGTGTTATAAAACAGTGCGCGCACACACTCTGCCCTGGATCAGGTGCGGGGCGGCGTTATTGGGTTCCAGCGCCACATCAATCACACACTGTTATGACTCGGGCCACTCTCCCCATTGTCACCGTGAGCTGTTGTGCTTTAAGTGCTTTTCTGGAAGGTTCTCCCGACTTGCTGACAGTTCCCGTAGTTCGACAGAGGTAATAACGTAAGGCATAGAGCACAAACACACACACACACACACACACACACACACACACACACACTCTGCTCCTGTCTTTAAATCCTACTTTTTCTCTCTCTTTTTATTTCTTTTGTCACACCCTCTTGTCAAGAGCCGGTGCTTTTCTGGCTTGCTACCTTTATTACAGACACCTTCCTGTGCTGTCTACCCTCTTTTACTCTCAACATTCCTCTCTCTCCCCCCTCTCTTTCTCTGTCTCTTCCTCCCTCCCTCTCTCTTTTCTCTCTCTCTGTCTCTTCCTCCCTCTCTCTCTCCCTCCCTCTCTCTCTCTATACGTGCACCATTGCTCCCTGTCACACGTGTCATCTGGATCTCTGCTGGCTGACTGCATGCTGTGTGTGTGTCTGTGTGTGTGTGTGTGTGTGTGTGTGTGTGTGTGTGTGTGTGTGTGTGTATGTACATGTCTGTGTGTGTGTGTGTGTGTGTGTGTGTGTGTGTGTGTATGTGCATATGTGTGTGT
>NC_085003.1:15760822-15763322 GCF_963854185.1 Sardina pilchardus | reverse complement strand
AATTTTAAATAGGCCGACCATCAGATCGACCAGCAGAGAAACAGGCTCTGGCAGGAGGAAGGGCTCTGGCTTGGTCTCTGAGGGTGCCCAGAAACAGCTCTTGAGGATCAAGTTGCACAAGGTTACCTATGATGTGGCAAGGATTAACACTGAGAAGAAGGAGCCGCATTGTGGCTGAACCAGGGCTATGTCCTATTCCCAGAAGTGGGACACATTCTCCCTCTTCTTCCTCTGTCCAGTATTACATACACTCCATTCATGAAGAGCTATATCTGTTTGTGTGGATCATGGATAGCACAGAGACTTGATGCACGTATCACCTTGCCACAGACCCAGCTATAGCTATAGGTCTGCTGTTTTGCTTCATGACATGTCTGAAAATCAAGGGTAGGCTGTTATTCCATACCCTACTTTGTAGGCTCCTCAGGCCCCTCACTGGCAAAGTGCACATTCTCAAGTCTAGATCTGTTTTAACAACAACACAAAATCTATTTTGCTAATTCAATACCATGAGCAAGAGCCTCAGCTCAAACAATGGTGGGTCAGTGTGAAAAACAGGCACTTTCCTACGTCAGGAATATCTATTTTAGCCACTACACAAAACCCATTTGCTAATTTAATTCCATGAGAAAGAAGCTCAACCACTCGTGGGTCAGTTAGAAACACAGGATGATCACCTTCACACAGGATGGTGGCGACAAGGACACACAATGAGGTTGGAGATGATGGGTGAAGAATAAGCAAACGGAGATTAATCTACAGAGCTTACGAAGGAGTGGCTAGACAAACAGCAAACAAAAACTTACAATGCCTCCAGAAGGCAGAAATGCCTCCCTATGAAGTCAGCCAATTTAGCCCTAATTGCTCTGTTGCAGGATATATTCCCTGCACAGGTAACTCTAGGCTACTCCACACAGTTCCACATTCAAACAGGCATTGAAACACACATTAACATGCATTTTACCATTAATGATGAAAATATTCAATTCTGAATAGGGCCTACCTAATAAAAAAAATATCCTTGCAATATAACATGGAACACAGCCTTATCCCCGCCACAATTCCCTAACCCATTCAGGTGATACATAATTGTATTCCACTGGGTTATGTTTCTTGGGGGAATCAAAGTTGGTGTGGGACCAGGAAAAGAAAGCTACCAGTGTATAGAGAGCCGAAGTCACGCCCTTCTACTTCCGGTCTATGGGACCTATTTTACGATTTTTTATGCATGGGAGTCAATGGAGAGATAACAATTATTTTTTGGTCCCGTTCGAGTTGGACCGTGCATTTCACATATGATGTGTGGGAATTTAAAAGATAATTTTTCACATTAATAAAGTTCTGTTTTTCATTAGACTTTAAAAGTTATCTAAGTTTTGTGCGAATCCGTTCAGTGGACTACATTTCTCGTCTCAAACGATGCACGTCACCAACTGAGCCACCAACTAGCAAACGAGAGGCTGGCTAGTTAGCTAGCTATTATGCTAGTTAACGGTTACATCTTGCTGCCAGCTAAGTCACTTAACAGTAGTGTTTGTACAGTCTATGAATGAAATACAACTTATCTGATGTGTTTAATCCTCTGACTCATGATATTTTCATCGGCAAGGGGGAAGCTCAAATAAGACCTGTTGCTGGCGCCCGTGGCTGTGAATTGGTCTAACGTCACTAACGCGACTGATGTGTTTGTAGTCGTTGGAAACACGATCTTTCACAATGTTGTAATTCACTAGTTACGACATACTTTTCAAATGTCTTTACATGAAAAATTGTCATTAAAATTGACAAACATCATATGGGTAATTCAAGGCACAAGACAATCGGGACCAGAAAATAATTTATATTTCTCCATTGACTGCCATTGAAAAAAAATCCAAAGATAGGTCCCATGGAGGCAATCGGAAGGGGCGGGACTTCGGCTCTCTATTGTTTCTGTGTGCGTGTAAAATGTATGGATTAGCGGTATGGGATGAGTTATGGAGCAGAAACGGTGTTCGCTAAGATGTTTTGAAGATGTTGGGTGAGTCATGGATAGTTGTTTCTGAATAATGCATGAACGCTTGTCGAAGTCTCGGTTGTGTTTGTGCGTGTAGGAGAAACGGAGAAGTTTAATTATGCGGAAGAAAAGGAGGGGATAGGCTCTTTTTGGGTGCTTGCAGAAGCTGATAAAAGCGCTAGGCCTATTATAAATGCAGTCCATTTCACAGTCAGCTGAAAGTATTCACACAAAGAGAACGTGATGGCAAATATCTATTTCATACTTTGCTCATTGACAAACTGCAATTTGCCCTGTGTTAAAACTAGAGCTCAGTGCAAACTGCAGATGTTGCTGCAGTGATTCAGATTAGAACAACACACTACAAGGACTGTCCTAATGCATAGCCTACATGTCCAGTAGCAGCATATAACACCTGGAACACACATTTGACCATGTTAACTTATTAAACCTTTATAAAGCTTTAATTTACTGCATATTGCTTAGCCTCTGTTTGTAGAGGAA
>NC_085003.1:15728322-15755822 GCF_963854185.1 Sardina pilchardus | reverse complement strand
CATGCGCTTCCATTACAAGAATGCTCTTCACTTCCAGGGCCTAGTGTCGATTCAGTTTAGCGGTTAAACTTAAACCCGTGTCAGCACATGCTCGAGAAATTAAGTGATGTTTGTCCAGTTCCGTCTCAGCCTGAGAGGGATCTTGACAGGTTAATCAAATGAATTATGGCAATTAGGATTCCTCCTCGAACAGCACTGCCAATGAGTAATGGACTTAATAATTTGATATTAATCATCATTTCTCCAGAGCGGTATAGGAAAACGGTTTGAAATGTTCAGTTGTTCCACTCCTGCTCTTGTGGAGGCATTTGTTTTCTTATTGGGTGGAAAGTTTCACCCCGTATTGAGGGAAGTGTAGCGAAGGAGTTTGGTCTCAAGGGGACAGTAAAATAGCCGTAACCAATGGAGTATGGCACAGCACTGTGAGAGCGGACACACACATGTACACACACATGCACACACACATGCGCACACACACACACACACATACCATACCCACACATACCAACTGGCACGCTCACATGCACACACCCACACACATTTGTTTAGAAACGCTGGAGGGTTTCCCATTAACACTTTCTACCGAAGGCATCGTCTTCTGATGGAATGCTGCTAAAATGGCACATGACTATCATCGTTGCAAGGCATGATAATCATAACTAATTCATAACGCATTAGGAGATACCTCATAGCGCCTAACAATGCCAGCATACTGGGAACTATTGTACTGTAGACTTATTAGAAGCCTTAATTATGATATTATTAAACATATTTTAGCTGCCCATCCTTTCTGTCCATGATGCATTGTATAGTCTGTGCTGTATGACACATCATTACTGTAAGAGGGTCATTCAAAAGGAGTATCCCAAGCGTAATAACAGTAATACCTAAGTGTGTGTGAGTATGAGGGGTATTCAAAAGGACTATCCCAAGCGTAATAACAGTAATACCTAAGTGTGTGTGAGTATGAGGGGTATTCAAAAGGACTATCCCAAGCGTAATAACAGTAATACCTAAGTGTGTGTGTGAGTATGAGTCCATGTGTGTGTGTGTGTGTATGGATGTGTCCTGAGGCCATCTGAGCCCCACCTGTGTAAACCCTGAGTGTATCTGATGGAGTCGTCTCAAATGAAAACAGGGAGGTCCACTGATGTCTGAACGAGGCCTTTGTTGCCGTGGACACCACTTGCGCTGACCCCCTGAGTCGCAGGGGCTCTCTCTAAGTTCTCCTCACACACATGGTTGTGCATATGTGTGTGTGTGTGTGTGTGTGTGTTTGCGTGTTTGCGTGTGTGCTTGGGTTTATATCTGTGTGTGTGTGTGTGTGTGTGTATGTGTGTGCTTGGGTTTATATTTGTGTGTGTGTGTGCGCATGTGTGCTTGGGTTTATGTCTGTGTGTGTCTGTGTGTTAAGACCCTGGGTCTTAGGACTGTTTAGGAGTCTGACTCTTGCTGGGGCTCCGCCCCTTCATTCTACGTGTGCCTATCTCTTTGTCCTGCAGGGTGCTGAGTGCATGGGTGGCGCCTGGGACTTAATGGGCTGGACTATAAGGCCGGGGTTTCCATGTCCGCTCTGTCTCTCTCTGCTCTGGTGCATTTGGTGGCGTGGTCCGTTGGGGAGAACATGGAGAGAGCCCTCTCCGACTGCGTAGCCTTTGCGGAGAACTCCCTTCGTCTTCGTTGCGTTTAGCTTTTGTTTAGTTATATTTATTGTTACCCCTAGACAACATATTGCATTACACTTTGCTTAAATAACATATACTGACTTTTCTTATGTAAATAAATATCATTTATACATTGAACACTACGGTGTGGTCTCCCCATTTATGTCGGGTCTGCTGTGAGCCAAGCGGTCCTTGACATGTGGGAGACTCGTCCGGTGATTTTTGCCGCGGAGATTTATGTTTTGCGTTAAAATTAGTTGTGCCTTGTGCCTGCGAACGCACAAAGGGTTGCTGCTATTTTGGGTGAGTTTCAGCAACGTAATAGGCCAGCTGATGTTTAATTGGGGAAACCCCCGTAGTGATTGGTTAGATGGTTATGATGCGCATGGGAGTCCCACCGGGGATCATTGTGTTTGTTAGCTGGAACAAACTTTTTGAGCGCACGTCTTGTTTGGTCTAGTAAATCGGTGGTTTCTGCTACAAAGAAGAGATATATTAGCCAATTGGATTTCCTTGGAGCAACGAGAACACCCTGCCTTAGGTGAGACCGCCAAAACTTTTCGTTTCTTTCCTGCTTATTTGTTGTTTTTGCGTGTTGAACGAGGGGGGGCTGAATTCAGCTCAATCACGAAGACACGTGAAGAGTTAGAGTTTGGAAATAGGCCTTTTGTTTTGCGGGGGGAACTAGATGTGGGGTGCTCCAGTCTAAATCTTTAGTCCTTCATTGTGTCGGGAACCACTTTAGTCAAGACGTGTGTGTGTTTGTTAATGATAAATTTGAGCGAGAGTTTGTATGGATTTGGTTTGTATTGTTTGGCATAACATTGGTTTTGGAGCTATTTAGCTAATCGTTTGGTTGTAATGTACTTGAATGGAAACAAGTGTGTTTTTGGCCGCCCCTACGGCAGATACATTAAAAACTTTAACTAAAGCGCAACTTGTTAAAGTAGCGGAGCATTTCGGATTTGAGTCACGTATTCCTAGACGCGTTAAGAAGGACGCATTGTTTCAGTTAGTCATGGATGAGCTGGGCGAAAGAGAGGTGATCTCGATTAATCCGGAGCCAGTGGTGCAGGCTTCAACGCCTCAACTCACGTCAGGGTTAACGTTTGACCAGCAGATGAAATTGTTGGAATTGCAATTTGAACGGGACAAATTATTGGCGAGCGAACGAGAAAAGGATAGGGAATTAGAGTATGACAAAATGCGGCAGGAAGAACGGCGTTTAAACCTGCTTGATGAGGGGAAAATACCTGGCTCTCCCTCTTCACGTCAAGACAGGGTATCTCGTATGGCTAAACTTCTGCCCAAGTTTGATGAACGCGAGCCCGACCTTTTCTTTTCTCTGTTTGATGTGCTTGCGGACGATCATGGCTGGGGAGATTCGGAGCGCATATTGCTTTTGCAGAGTGTCATTTCGTGCAGAGGCCAGGAGGCATATGTTGCGTTGGAGGACGATCAGCGGAAAGATTATGCTGTAGTAAAACAAGCTATCCTTAAAGCGTATGAATTAGTCCCTGAAGCATACAGACAACGATTTAGAACTTGGCATAAGAACGATAAACAAACGCATTTGGAAGTGGTTCGTGAGTTGGCTGCGATGTTTAATCGCTGGCGTACAGCTGAAGGAGTAGAGACGTTTGCAGGGTTGTGTGAAATGGTTTTATTAGAACAGTTCAAAAACATTTTACCAGAACGTATTGTCACTTATATTAATGAGAACGATGTTAAAACAGCGGCTCAGGCAGCCGAGCTCGCTGATAAATATGTTTTGGTCCACAAGCAAAGTTTCGGTGTCCATAATGACGAAGTGTTTCGGCCCCGTCGTTTTAGTACATCCAAACATGATCCTGATATGAGGGAAATTGAGTCCGAGATGTGCAATTACTGTTTGCAGAAGGGTCACTGGAAAAATGAATGCCCTGTTTTACGGGACAAGCGACGTGGTAAGTGTCCACCAAAGGGTGTTGGTTGTGCTACAAGGGTTGGGCGTTATGAGAAGCGGTTGTGTGGACGATCCAATGTCACTTCAGGTAGTGATTCCACTGTGTTGTGTTCAGTAAGTGAGAGTGCTGACACAGCCAGGGAGGGGATGTTTTCAGAACAACTGCCTGTTTATAGAGGTGTTGGTGAGGTCCACAACCCGTTCATCACGAAAGGTTATGTTGCAATGATTGGGAGCGATGAGAGAGTGCCGGTGCGTGTTTTGCGCGACACTGGATCGTCAGAATCCTTTATATTGAAATCTATCTTGCCTTTTTCTGCTAAGTCCGACACCGGTTCTTCTGTTCATGTCCGAGGTTTTGGGATGAATACGATTTCTGTTCCGCTGCATCAGATAGCCTTGGAGTCCGAGCTTTTGAAGGCAGATGTTGTTTTGGCTGTTAGTCCGTCATTGCCTGTAGAGGGAGTTGACGTGATTTTGGGGAATAATTTGGCAGGAGGGCGAGTGTGGCCAGAGATGCCGCCACCACCTGAGGTTAACATGGATGTTGGTGATGCCCCGCAAATGCGTCGGCGTTTTTGTCGCGTTTGCCTTGACAGACGCAAAATCATGGAACGCGACATGGGTGTTGGTGATGCCCTAACGCTTCGGCGGTTTTGTCGTGTGGGCCTTCGAACATTTTGATGCGTATGTAGGAGTGGGTGATGGTCATTGGTGGTGTTTTAGACCATAACCCTCTAACATACCTGCACACATTACACAACCCCAATGTTTTGCAACCTTACTACTTGAATAATTCCTGTCTCATGACTTCTGTTCCTGTTACCTTTTCTGCTGTTCATCTTAAAAGTGCTTTCCAAGGTACCAGGATTGCTGGTGGAACAGGAAGTGGAGGTTTGGGGGTATGGGGGAAATGAGATTGGGAAATGCACTTGGTGGTGGTTGGTGTGACATCTAGACTAAGGTTGTGTAGTGGGGTTTTGGGTTATACTGTACATTATGGTGGACTAAGGATTGATGTTATGCCTTGAAATACTTTATTGTTTTTTGTTTGTTTAAATATTTGTGTTATTGACTAGCGCAGAGTCCCACTTAGGTGGGCCTCTGTTTTGAAGGGGGGGGTACTGTTAAGACCCTGGGTCTTAGGACTGTTTAGGAGTCTGACTCTTGCTGGGGCTCCGCCCCTTCATTCTACGTGTGCCTATCTCTTTGTCCTGCAGGGTGCTGAGTGCATGGGTGGCGCCTGGGACTTAATGGGCTGGACTATAAGGCCGGGGTTTCCATGTCCGCTCTGTCTCTCTCTGCTCTGGTGCATTTGGTGGCGTGGTCCGTTGGGGAGAACATGGAGAGAGCCCTCTCCGACTGCGTAGCCTTTGCGGAGAACTCCCTTCGTCTTCGTTGCGTTTAGCTTTTGTTTAGTTATATTTATTGTTACCCCTAGACAACATATTGCATTACACTTTGCTTAAATAACATATACTGACTTTTCTTATGTAAATAAATATCATTTATACATTGAACACTACGGTGTGGTCTCCCCATTTATGTCGGGTCTGCTGTGAGCCAAGCGGTCCTTGACACTGTGTTTCTCTCTCTCTCTCTGTGTGTGTGTGTGTGTGCATGTGTGCTTGGGTTTATGTCTGTGTGTGTCTGTGTCTCTCTCTCTGTCTCTGTGTGTGTGTGTGTGTGTGTGTGTGTGTGAGCGTCTCCAGAGCAGACGGACCCCTGTGTCTCGCTGGCCCTCGCTGGCCTCTCGGAGGCCTTGCCGTTGTAATTCCAACATTAACACGAGGGAAAATATTTTCATTGCATTATGGGGGCATGAAAGAGAAGCAGCCATGCCGGCAGACATGCCGTATTAAAACAAATGTTCAGTATTAACACTCAATCAAACAACTCTCCTCCATACTGCGCTAGCTTACATTGTGTGTGTGTGTGTGTGTGTGTGTGTGTATGTGTGTGTGTGTCTGAATAAGAGGGCGGCTAAGAGGATGCTGGCAGGAAGCTCCAAATGAAAGCAGTATGACCGGAGAGCCACGCCATGATTGACAGTGGAGGACAAGAGCCAGTTGACACAGGAGCATGCTGGGTGAGTTAGTCTCCATGTTACAGACCTCCACTGTTAGGAGCCCTGTCTGTCATGTTGTTTTGACGGGATGACGGTGACAAGGTGGAATGAGTGATGTGGGCTACAGCCTGACAGAAATGTTCATGAGTCCATTCCTCATGTCTCTCTCATACTGCGAGCATAACATCAGAATTCCTAGGCCTTCGGCCACTGACCACTTGCTGGTATATGACCAATCCACAAGTAGTGTGGAGACCAATTGAGAGCAAAAACATCCTCTAAATCATAAACACATTATCAAGCAACAAGCTGTTCAGGCATAAATATCCCTTCCACATCCATCCATTCATCCACTGGACCACTGGACAGCACTTAGCCATTCCACGAGCTGTCAGTTCAGTTGCATTTAAGTGTACTGTGCATTGGACAACACAATGTCTTCATTACGAAACATAATTCTTGGCTATGACATTTTTGACAGATTTCAAACAAATATGAGAGCCAGAGTCCAATTATATACCATTAGAATAGACTCCAACAGTTTTGTGAGATGGTTGTATTGCACAGCTGAGAATGTTTTATGCTCTTCGGAAATGTTTTACAGCTCTTTGTGGCGAGATAGGCATCAGAATTGGGGGGGGTGAAGTGGAAAGTGTGCGTTGGTGGAGTGGCATCTAACGAGTGTGTTGGCACGGCTTTCAACAAGGCCAATGCCATCTTTACCACATCATATTTCTCTTTCTCTCGCTTTCTCTCTCTGTCTGTCTCTTTTTTGCACTCTCTTTCTCTCCCTCTGTTTGTTTGAAGTTGTTCTTTTGGTCTATGTCAGTTTGATTTATTGTCTTCACAAATGTTTTGCATTTTTATGGCTAACCTATAGAGCACTTTTAAATGCATTACAGTGGCACGCAAACCATATAATCCATGTTTACAGAACTCACTCGTGAAGAGGAATCATGGTCACGGCCAAACAATGGCTCACTTTCTCCAGTTTTCTCTTTCCCTCCATCTCACCCTTTCAATCCCTCCTTCCATCCCTCAGTGATTGCCTTTCTCTTTGTCTGACGGCCCTGCTGTTTCTCAATGGTGTGGCTCGAGAAATTGAGATTATAGGGCACCTCTGCCAGCCTTTGGCACAATGATCACTGTTATTACCAATGGGGGTCGGGACAAACAGGGGTGGCAAAGGGGGGGATCGAAGCGCTGCATCTGAAGATAGGGTTGCACGGCGTTCCTCGCGACAACACAGCCGAGGCATTTACAGTAAAGCCAGACTTTAGAAATGATTTCCCCCTGCGTGTGTGTGCTTTTTTCTTTTACAACACACACGATATTAGTATGCCGTTTGAAAGCGATGGGTTTCACATGACACAAAACGCTGCACGCTCAGATGGCTCTGGAAACGGCTGGCAGCATCCTGCATGTGATGCATACGGGGGGTTACGCTTTCTGACACATACCACAGATAAGATCAAACACAGTTGCAGAGTGAGGGGGAGGGAAAAAAATAAAAGCACTGACTGCATATAAAACAGACCATCCTCGACGTATATTAAAAATCCACAAGCGCATACGGCGGCGGCGTTAACGCTAATAACGAAAGAGGCCGGAAATGCATTTGGACGGCGGGAATGAGAACTGTTGAGATGCAGGTGGGGTTCGGACGTGAGTAATGGTCCCAGAGAAGTGGACGGGACAGATGCGGTACCGACGCCAGCGCCTTTGTTTCCCGGTCCAACATAAACATCCTCTCTCTTACCTTATGGAAGTTGTCAGATAACCCCCCCTCAGCAAACGCAGCCATAGCCCACAAGCAGAGCAATGCATTGTGGGGCCGGAGCACACATCCAGCGCCCGTTCTCAGTAGTGACTTCCACACAGAGCTGGGAATGGATCTTAACGACCAGTCGGGGCTCTTGTGATCCAGTAAGCAGTGCCAGGAGCGCTGTGGTAGAACAATGGGCAAACGCTTAATACGGGTGAAGTCAGTGTTGGCCACATATGCTGCTAATCAATTAGCGTGGGTATGGAAAGGCATAGTGCCACAGCAAGTTGAGCGAGAACCAACACTCTCAAGCTTTTGACATCTGCAGCATGTGAAGCTGAGGAGAACGGACTGGAATACGGTGACAATTCATCCTGGGTTTCCCCAGAATGTCCAAGCTGATTGCCTGTCATGGAAGAAATGTACATCTTTACTCTTTTGAATTTTGTGATGATTGTGTGATTGGGTGATCTTTTATGCAACCCTGGTAGATTTACAATGGCAGCAGCAAATATAAGGACACACAGTTCCAACAGAGTTAAGAACACAAATACTGTATGCCGTCCTGTTATTGTTAATCATTTTAGATTAACTTGCACGTTGAAACTCAATCATGTTCAAGCCTCTGACTTCATCTGAGATTAGATGCACTATTCACACTATATATAGTATCACAATTGTTCATTGTATGACATGTAGCATAATAGCTACGGCAGTGTAATGCAATATGATTTCCCTCATATTCTCTCAATAAAGACACATGCAGAATCCAGCTCCATGCCGTAATTCTTAAAAAATAACAAAATACTGTATTTGATAACACGCGTTTCGTTTTAAGAAAAGCTAAACAGCCAGACCCGATACCAGATGACTTAAGCAGGTTGACTGAATACGCATGAGGTCACTGTGAGATTTGATTAGCATTCAAAATGAAGTAAGGTCGTCTGTGAAAAAAAACACGCTTCTGCCGGTTTGTCATTGGACACCAACCATAGTTCCAGCTGCTACACAAATGGTTACGTAAACGTAACTCTATCGAAACCGGCATCACGCCAAATCACAGCCAGACGCTGATAACATCCAACCCTTCTTCTTCTTCTTCTTCTTCTTCTTCTTCTTCTTCTTCTTCTTCTACTTCTTCTACTTCTTCTTTGTTGTTCTATTTTCAGGAGAGCCAAAGGCGTGCTGATTACATTCACCGTTGGTCTGGAGGGCAAACTCACTGTGGTGGGTGACTGAGCCTGAGGGAGCGTGGCGTACTCTGATTTCACAGCGCGCATCCCAGAGTGCTCGGCGGAGAGATGAAAGGAGCACATGAATCACCGGCAGGCCGCGGAGCAGAGTGGAGAGGGAGTGGAGAGGTGGGGAGAGGTGGGGAGAGTGCGAGTGTTACGTTGCTTGGAACAATAGCCTCCGGTAAACGTTAGCGGGGCCTGAACAGTGCTGGAGCCGACACGGAGTCAATACGACCGCAGCAGTTGCCACGGATGCTGCCATGGCTCCGACACTGACCTCAGAACAGATGGGGGTTGAGCAAATTAATTCTATGACAGTTTTTTGTTTTAGGCTGAGAGGATGCCCTGAGGAGCTTCATAGTGTGCCCCTCTCTGTCTCCTCCTCTCTCTCTCTTGCCTCGCTCTTCTCCACACATATACACACACTCTGTCTATGTTTCAAGGTCAGAAAGACACAAATACACACCGACAGACAGACACACACACGCACACACACACACACACACACACACACACACACACACACACACACACACACACACACACACACACACACACACACACACAGTCACACAGTCTTATAAAGTCTGATAAAAAAACTGCTAAAACAGCTTATTTTTTTCTGTAGATTAAATCCTCCTGAATGTACCTCGATTTCCTGAATGTTCCTGGGTGATATTTAAATAGCCTCCATGAATATCATTTTAAACTGATGACTGTGAAAAGGTGCTTGCTCACTCCCCAGGTAACGTTCCGATTTCTCTACTGGCACAGTCATCCAAACACATCTACTGTGTGTTGACATTAACCTGCCCCGCATTCCAGATGCACCGGGGGCTCCTGGACAGACTCAGCCCAGCCCAATGTATCAGGAAGTAGCACACGAGACAAGCAGGACAGGCAGAGAGAAGGAAGAGAGTGGGGGTAGAGAGATAGTGACAAAGCCAGAGTGAGAACCAGAATGAGAGCATGCAAGAGGGAGGGAGGGTCGAAAAGAGGAGGAGGAGGAGAGAAAGAGTGGGAGGAGGAGGAGGAGAGAGAAAGAGAGAGTGGGAGGAGGAGGAGGGTGAGGAGGAGGAGGGCAAATGAGTCTGGCTGCAGTGGGTGTAAGCAGCAGGGGAGGTGCGGGAGTCGACAGGGGAGAGGGAGGATCACTGAGTGGCACGTGGAGAGGCAGTATTTCATCAAGCTCTGGAGGGACACACAGCCTCCCACTGAAGCAGAGAGAGAGCAACAGAAAAAAAGATATTGAAGAATATAGAGAAAAGAGAAGGGAAATACACAGGAAAGAGTGGAAAAGAAAGGCATACAGAGAGGGTGGGTAAAAAGTGAGAGACAAGAAAGGGGAGTAGAAAAAGAGTGAGGGAGAGAATATATTGCCTGCAGAAAGAGAGCAGCACAGAAAAAGACAGGAGGGACAGAGAAAGAGGGAGGGAAAGGGAGAGAGAGAGAGAGAGAGCGGGAGAGAGAAAGAGCCTCTTTCTCATTAGCTGGGATGAACCAAGCCTTCAACTCTTCAACAGCGGCACATGATAGCTGACGCAAACACACACACGCACACTCATTCACACTCACACACACACACTCATTGGCACTCACACACACTCATTCACACTCACACACACACACTCATTGGCACTCACACACTTTGACTTTGTGGAATGTATTTGCTGTCTGGGATAGAGTGACGGGACCAGAGGCAGCCAGAGCTGCTTCAGCGCTGCTCAGTGTTAACACAACTCCGGACACTAGCTGGAAACAGACAGAGCTTCACTCGGCAGCAGCTTCATACAGGGGCAGTGACAACTTACCACACACACGCACACACACACACACACACACACACACACTACACACATCTACACACACTACTCAGGGCTTCCAAGTATCCCTGAGAGGCAGAGGGCAGTGCTGGACGGATGAGCGTGCTGTGAGACGGATCCTTCCTCCCGTCCACTGGTGATGATGATGATGAGAGAAACACAGCCTGCGCGGCTCCACTTGGATCACTGACACTTGGCGGCCAGACTGAGCGGGCGTCCCCCCCTGTCCACGGGGCTTCAGAGAGCGGGAGAGAGAGAGAGAGAGAGAGCCGAGGTGTGAGTGTTGTGTGTGTGTGTACTCACACGGGCACGTGTGTGTGTGTGTGTGTGTGTGAGTGTGTGTATGTGAGAGCTCGGGCGTCGAAGTGAAGATGCTGGCGATCGTTTTTCTCCTGCTTGCCGCCTCAGGGTGGAACCTGATCCAGGCGACAAAGAGTGTCCACCCACGGCTACGGCTCTCCTACAAAGGTAAGGCAACAGGTGTGTGTCTTTGTGTGTGTGTGTGTGTGTGTGTCTTTGTGTGTGTGTGTGTCTGTGTGTCTGTGTGTGTGCGTGTGTGTTTGCCTTTGTCTTTATCTTTGTACATGAATCTAATAAGAAAATATTGTGATGCTAATCAGAAAATATTGTTCTGTGCAATAAATTAAGTGTAAATCTTTCACTTTCGCCAGAGTTGTAAAACCAATATTGAATTTGGATATGTTAATAAACGATCCTATCTGAGCTGCCAGCTAGTTAATTAAATCCTTGAGAGTTTGCAGACAGGCAAAAAATACTGGAGTTTGGAAATGCATCAGTGCAATAATATTTCAGAAATGCGATATTCAGCAGCTTTCCGCAGAGGTGACTCTAAGCCCTGTGCCAAGAATAATTACTTGGGTGAATAGCTTCTAATGCAAAGCTTCCACCGAGCTGTGCAGCGTACAGGCCAGTGCATGCTGAATAGATTAACTAGCGATCACACTTCGGCACATTTCTGCACACTTTCTTATGCCATGTCACATTTGATTTCCTGCCGAGCTTCTTCAGACAGGTGTGCTGTGAATAGTGTGCTTCAAAGACTTCTCTTGAATCAGGGTTGGGTTGTGTTTTTTTATACGGTATATATGTACAAACACACCTTTTTGATTTAGTGGCTGTCTTGTTCAGACAGGTTGGCTACGGCTATCTTTAGCTGCCGACGCAGACACAGTTGGATCAGAGGTGGCTTTCATCTGATGGAAGTCAATTCGCACCCTATTAAGATCGTTATCTAGTGCTGGCCATGTGTTTGTGATAGTCTTTGCTCTCCGCAGAGAGTGGAAGATCTGTTAGTGTTTGACTTTGTCTTTTTTCCATCTTGGTCTCTTATGTGGCACTTCCATCAGAAACCATGAAAGTCTGTTTCTGTTTTGGTCCTCTAAGAGAGAAAATAAATAGCACCCCCCCTCCTTCGCTGTGCGATTATTATTGGGTGTCCATCTAATGACAACTGTCACCAGGCTGTGGTGGTGACCCTGTCAGACTCACCAGGACTACGCTCTTATTTTGTTGTTTTCGTTCTGCCGACTATGGTGGCTGAGTTTCTACAATGTGGTTTTCTTTTATAAGATAGTGGTTCATTGAAAGAATGTCAAACAGCCGAGCTGTTATGGAGGCGTCTCACTTGGATGTTTATAGAGGATGGTAGGGGGACGATGTGGGCTTCTCTTTGTAGAGGTCTCCTCTGTAAACAGCTGCGTCGCTCTGCTGATTGGCTCACTGTGACAACAATGTCATATAAAAAAATCCACACCAAAGTCAACCAGCCGTAGCCGAAAATGCGCCTGGAATGTTCACGCCCTGCAAAAGGTCTTAAAACAACAGCAAGAGGGGTCGAGGGGGAAAGAACAGCCTTATCTTTTATCTCACTACTTTAACAGTACTCCGTATTTACATCCTATCTCAGTGACTGCAAATCTCTGTTGACGTCTCTTGAGTTAAGACATTGTTTTACAGTGTGCTTGAGCAGGGCAGAGGTAAATGTTGAGAGACAGAGGTCATCCATAAAGCACATTCTGACCGTTCGAATGCGCCGGGCTGTGATTTAAGGCCAGCGAGCGCCGGGGTGCTCCCAGCTCTGCGTGTCTGGCCTCGGTGTGGAGCGCTGTGCGGCGGAGGGGGCTCCCTGCTCCCCACACCCCCCCTGGCTAATTTAGTGGGGCGTACATTGCCGAGCGCCGCTGCTAGTTGTCACCGTGCGCCGCTCCTGCTCTGAAATATTTAAACAGCCCGAGCGCAGCGTGCCGCCGAGCCGAGCGCCTCCAGAGCTAACCACATCAGTGAGAGTAATGAACCTCACACGCAGGGGCTGTGATGAAGCAGCCAGGGCCGCCGGGAGGACCAGAGTGTGTATGCGTGTGAGTGTGTGTGTGTGTGTGAGTATGAAAATGTGTGTGTATATCTGTGTGAGTGCGTTTTCATGACTGACACCCTCCGAATGCGACCGGCTCGGGTTGGAAAAAGGCCTTAGGCACCAAGAAAACTTTGCAATATGTGCTTTTTCAAACCATCCCATCTCCCTCCCCCTCCCCCAACACCATCCCCTGGCTCCCCCCGACCTGATTCATCCATCTCCATTTATCACCCTTTTTCTACATTTTTTCTCTCAATGACTTTTGACCTCCATTTTCTTTCAATTTCACACCTCCAGTCTGTCTTTGTCTCTCTTGTTTCTTTCTCTCTCTCTCTCTCTCTCCCTCCCTCTCTCTCTCTCCCTCGCTCTTATCTACCTGTCTTGTTCTCGTCCCAACCCGCGCACCACTCTTGCGTGTCAAGACTAATATGGCCACGTTCCACCGGGTGGTTGAGTGAAGCACGCTTCTCTGGGATCCCATCATTAAGGTATGAGAGGCATCCAGGCTATTACGTCCATCCTCATCCCTCCCTCTCTCTCTCTCTTCTCTCTCTCTCTCCCTCTCTCTCTATCTCTCTCTCTCCTTCCAAGTATGCTCCCCTTTATCCAGCCCCATAGCAGGCACAACTACAGCACATTTCTCTGTGTGTGTGTGTGTGTGTGTGTGTGTGTGGTGGGGGGGTTATAGGTATTCACTAGAGCCTTGAGGCAGGGCGAGATGGCAGGGCCTTGGTTTCCCCCCTGGCAGACTTTAATAAGTCCCCAATTATGTTTGGTGTAAAAACAGGGGGGGTAATTTAACACGAGGGCTTGGCCCCTCCTCTGAGCTAGTGAGCGCGCGCGGTCCAGAGGTTTTTGAGGTTCTCATTCTGCGCTGCGCTCGGCCTTTGTGAGTCACTCTCGGAAACAACATGTGGCAACCTGTGAGTGCTGTTGCAAATTAGCCCCATCGGAAGAGTGTGTGGATCCACCCAGTGACAGGCACCCCCCCCCCACGGGTGGCTCACCCCGGCTCGCGGGCCAAATGAATGAACCCCGTGGTCAGCACATACCTGCGTAAGCCTACGCATGAGCGGACATCACTGCTCTGTTGTGCATGTTACCAGGGGAAGATCTACTGTATTTACTCGCTATGGCAATGGGCTGTGTGGATCCTGCGGGATACATAATATGGGCGTAGTGGTTTTCTTCATTTCAACCAATGAATAACAAGCTTTAATCCTGTACAAACAGGACTTTGGGAGTTTGAGAGCGGCATAAATACGTCCCTCTGATCTAACCAGTCACTGGAATGGATCCCAAAGCCTGGCACGGTTAGAGGAAGCCATTTGGAAAATCTGACTTCACATCAGAAGACACTGGCATATGTGCCTCTCTCCGTGGCGCAGTAAAGCCGGGAAGGGAGATCCGAGACGAGCCCTTAAAATTGCTTTATGGGAACATAATAACTGCAGTTTAGCCCTAATCTCAGCCCAATCAAATGTAAACCCGTGGATCGCGTGGGTCAGTCTATGTGATTGTAAGGGTTTAGCCCTCACATTGCTGTGGGTCTGACGCGTGACCTCTCTCCTATGAAATCTGACATTGTATATGGCGAAGGAATCTTCTTCTCAACACCGCCATATGTTGGACTTAAGTCCAAAGGAAGTCCCATCATTCCAGTTATAAGGGCATTGAGTTCATTTGTCTTATTGTTCAAGGAGAGAGAATGTAGCCAGGAGACAGATGTGCAAAGCTGATGACTGCAGAATAGGTTATTACTAGAGATGCACCGATTGCAAGTTTTTGGCCGATTCCGATTTCCGATTTTTCATCGAGTTTGACCGGCCGATACCGATTTTAGCCGATTCCGATTTAATTTCTTCTAACCACTTTACAGCACAAACAAAGAGTTATTTTCTAGCCTATATATTTTTTAATACAACATGTTAGAAATGTAATCAACTTATCAATGGCTGGTAGAAAAATGTGAATAGACAGATTCTTCTTCAAGTCTTCTTCAGCTGCAGTAATCCCAGTGTGGGACATTCATTTCACACATGTAGAAATGCACTAGGAACACTATTTCTTTTCTTCTCACATCCATATGCAATATCCAACTGTAAATATCGTCAGAATAGGCCTACTGATAACTGAAGTTAGTGCTACATAGGCTGAGATGTTGGAAAATGACAACAAAAATAAATAAATTTGAGAAGCCTTGAAACACAGCAAATGACTTACATTCTCAGTCCACACTCTTCTTTGAACTTTCGCGATTGCTTGCGGATACTAAGGAAGTGTCCATATTTGGATGGCATAACGTCATGCAGGAGCTTTCCAACGACACCACGCATGATATGTTTTGTATCACGGTCGCGGTAGTTTATGACACGTTAGAATGCTAACTTTTGGCGAATTTAGAAGAAATATACAGGCGTGATCAGACAAAAGGTAATGAAATAAACCTCTAAATGTGTAAATCGGACTTAGTTGTTGTAGTAGTGTGAAAGAATACATGATAAGTTGGCAAACCGAAGCAAAACTATGTTTATTCCTGCCGTGCTATGTCGCTGCTTATTGATAGCGCTTGTGGTTCAGCTGTGGGCACGCAATTAGCGGCAAGGACGGGCTTTGATGAGCACTGTAACCTGAAGTGACAGCTTAGTATAGTAAATTCCACGCAATATGGCAAAGCACAGCGTTCGCTGCATAGAAAAACTCAGTATTAGCGCTTTATCCAGCCCTGACTGTTGGCCTAGCTTCATCAAACTTTGCAAACTCAGCTGTGTGAGTGTGATGTTGTTACAAGTACGTGCGAGTGCATTTGACCGGCATAAAATCGGCATGTCTCAGACTGACTGGCCGGTCGCCGGTCGTGGCCGATCACGTGAAAATCGGCCGATTCCAATCGGCGGCCGGTCGATCGGTGCATCTCTAGTTATTACCTGTTTTTCATCGTAACCTTTTCATGGTGCTCTGAAACGTATCATTTCAATCGTTCTTGGCTTCTCTGATTCACACATTTGCAAAGTCTGAATAACATGAATTACTGACAAAGGTGCTGTTAGCAGAGTCATACCACACCCACTTAATTGATCATCGCAATGAAAACAGTCTGGAGCTGGAGTTTGTTCAATATTACGCTGAAAACTGGAATCATCATGGCCAAACAGTCTGGACTGGACTGGACCTGACGCCCCAGCTCACTGGGAAAAATGCTCTGGGTGGGAGAAAATCAACAGTCCATCAGAAAGGCATGCAAATTGTCTGCTTCAGTTTCGCAGAAATTACGCATGGAGGCAGGCGGGCAGGCAGAGAGGACAAAAATCTAGCTCGAAGTCCGCTTGGAGGAATTCTTCAGAAAACCATATAGACATGGCCTGGATTCACTTAGCTGCCTATTGCTGTTGTAATTAGGCCAACTGGCCACAGAGAGAGTGAGAGAGTGGAAGAGTGTGTGAGAGATGAAGCCTCTCTTAGCTGTGTGTGTGTGTGTGTGTGTGTGTGTGTGTGTGTGTCTGTGTGGTGGGTTTTGGGCAGTGGGGCATCTACCGAAACAGGTTGATGACATGATCCCCACAAAATGTGTATTTATCCAAAAGTTAAATCAGTTCTAAAACTTTTCCAAACATTTTTTCCCAAACACTTCCACCTGGCACCGGGAAAGCCGAGCTGTGTTGCGGGATGATGTCAGGCTGTTATGACAGAGCAGGACTCTCACTTATTACCTTGCGTAAATAAACTCTCCATCTTAGGCCCATTTGCGCCCGCCATTTACCTCTCAGGAAACTAAATTAAACACCAACCCCGCCAAGCGTCCTCCTGGGCTTTCAGACTCTGTCGCCGCTACTTAAGAACCGTTTCACTTCTTCTCTCCGCTTCTCCAAAATATCTCAAACACACTATACTTTTCTTTTTCCAGGGGCCATTCATTTGAAAAAGGAAAAAAAACAAAAAAAAAACACGGTTGAAGAAGTCGGCAATTTTGAATGTAAGGAGTTATTTCAACACGCTTGCTCGGCTCGGCTCCACATCAGCCTGCAGCAGATGCAAACTTTCAGCGGGAGCTAAAGCCTCCGACGTGCTCATGCTGCATCTCTGGAGCCGACCTTCTCTTGTGGGAAGCGTCACTAAGCACCTACTCCCACTGATAACACGTTATTACGCCGGCTGTTTTATCAGCACCACAGGGTTAATACCACAAGATAGGGCAAGACAGAGAGAGAGGGGGGGGGGGGGGAGTGAACACAGCATGTGAAAGAAGAGACTAAAAACAGGGAGTGATTTTGGGTTTAATGTATTGAGCTATGAGCACATGTGGGTAGAGAACTCTTCCCATGGGTTTCATGTATTGGGTTCTGACCTGCCGAGGGAGGGGATCGGACAGTAGCAGTGGATGTACTTTCTCTGCTGGGTTTAAATGGGTTAGCTTTACTGCTCTAACTGCAGTCTCACATTGCATGTAGGCTCAGGTAGTAATTACTAGCGTACAGAGCTGTAATTTTAAACCTGATGCTCAACAGAAGAAACAGCCCATCTACCGAGGTTATGGCCTTGAAATGATTTAGCTCAAGGTAAGTTATGTGAAAGATCTGTGAGGGGGAATGCCCGCCTGATGTTCCCTTTCTCCCATTTGACGTTTAATTTCAGTGTAATGGCAGGTTTCGCATAAACACTGATATTTCAAAACTGCCTGAGACGGTAAAGACACATCCTGGCGTAGTGTCAAGCCATACCTTATCTTTCCCCTGTGTTTGGCCGGGGCCATGCTATATCTAAAGCAAACTTAACTGTTCCAAGCTTAGTATTTACATGGGAGGCCTCGTCTTTGTGTGCATTGCAAGTCCATGCACTGCACGATATTCTGGTGACTCATTACTTTACATTCAAATCTGTTACTGAACAAATCTTACAAATGAACACATAGAATGGTTCAGTCGATTGTTTTACAATCATTCTGACCTTTTTTAATCAGAGAAGACATAGATACTAAATAACCAAATAACCATAGATACTGAGTTACTCGACCCTATTGAGCACTCTCTCTTTCTGTCTTCTCTTTTCTGTCTGCCCGTCTCAGTCTCTATCTCTCCCTCTCTCCCTCTCTCCCGCCATCTCTGCTCCTCTCCATGGCAGCTGCTTCCTATTCCTCTCACACGGAACACAAAGCCGTCCGTTTACCCAGTAATCATCTCACTTCCTTTCCAATGGAACAGCTGAGGGGTCGCCGTGGCGACGATGGCAATGCCACAATCACCACCTATTCATAACCCCCCCCCCCACACACACACACACACCTCCAACCGCCAACATCTCCTGAGCACCAGGACTCCAGTGTTACCTAGGCGTTATCTAACCGCTCCGATGGCCGCGGGAGCACGAAGAGGGGAGAGTGAGCGGACTAGGAGAGAGAGGTATCAAGCTCAAGAGCGAGAGTGAGAGGACTAGGAGAGAGAGTTATCGAGCTCAAGAGCGAGAGTGAGAGGACTAGGAGAGAGAGGTATCGAGCTCTGGCGCTGGGGGGGAACCGAGAAGAACACTTTGTGCTCGGAGCGAATGAATGTTCCTCATTAGACCCCTGAAAGCGGGAACAATACAGCCTAACATGGGCCCCGGCTGGCGCAAACACAGGCCGCATTCACATGGGCCAGTGATGAGCAACCACATGCACAGGAGGCACATAAGCCTCACCTCCTGCTCTGCCCACCGTGGCTTAGGGGCAGAGCCGGGCGGCGCTGGAACTCGGACCTGCTTCATGGGTGGCTGGCTTTTATGAGCTTTACCAAAAGCCCACCTGATGACCTCAACAGGCTTCAATTTTATCGGCGTCCTTAATTATTTAACCATTCATGAATATAATGGATTAGTTTACAAGCCAACCATTTAAGGCAGTAGTAGTAGTGATAGTAGTCATCATAGTGGGTAGTAGTAGTGGTGGTAGTAGTAGTAGTAGTACTTTAGTTCTCTTTAGCAAATGTAACCTTCTCTTTTTCTAATATCTCTTCCACTCCTCATTCTCCCTGTTGCTTCTCTCCTTTTCTTTCCAGAAACAAACTCATCTAGTGAAGAGTTCGATCTCTCTTTGTTCAGTCGCTTAAAAGTTTATAGAGAAGGTTGAGAAAGCTCGTTCTAAAGGATCTTTGTTTATACCTCACCATCTAAAAATCACTATCATTTGTGCTCTCTTTTTGCCTTTCTTTGTCTGTCTCTGTCATTATCAGCAGTTCTTGTTTTCTCTCCTGCTCTCTCTCTTCCTCTCTGAGATTGGTGTGGTTTCCATTGACAATGTGACATCATTGACAAACCCCATTGAAAGCTTTGCTAATGTTACTGTAATTGCTTTTCGTCTGGCAAACATCTTGACAAGAAAACAGACAATGAAAGAGCTGCAGTATATGTTCATCCAATTCCTTTGGTGATGTCTGTCGTCCTGCCATCCAGTGTCATAACTGTTCAAATGCTGAAGGCTACAGAAGCCTGATCCTGGAATGCAGTGGTTGTGTAAGGCTGGCACGTCCAAGTTTATTATTGAAAACACTTAAATTTACATTCATATTGACTTTATTTTTTTATCCCTCTCTCTCCCTATCTCTCGATCTATCTTCCTGTTCCATTGAGTGCCTCCACACAATATAACACTGTACGTCTTTTTCTCATTATAAAAACAATCCCAGCGTCCCAGCAGTCAAGGTTAAATTGGAGATTAAAGAGTTTATTTTTATTTTACGGGCCTAAATCTCCCTTGGCATCTTTCAACACATCAATTGTAAGTGTTGAAAGTCACCCTTTCCCCCCCACTCTATCCCATTCTTGTTTGAAGTGCAGCTCCAGTAGACCATGATCTCTCTCGGTAACATTTTGTTTGGGATAGAGCAGATCCCTCTGTGGCCTCTTAGAAGACGTTAAACACTTACATTATCCCATATGGGGCAAATGATAGGGTAAGGAGATGCGGAAATCCCCTCTACCTCTTTTCTAAAAACACTGCTGGCTCAGTAATTGCCGAGAAGAGCGCCTTGATCCACACTCATGGTCATTAAGAGAGAGTGCCAAAGAGCTGTCAGCATGATCAGACAACTCTGATCTATCATGGGAAGTTGAGTTGGAGGTAAATGAGAACGACTGGGTGGGTGGGTGGATACTCATATAAAAGCTTAAATGGGATATTGAGTTCTTCAGTAAATACATCTTGAGTTTTTGTTTTCAGTTTCATTTATGTTATTGTCATGTCTCCTTTGAGCTTTATTTCTATTGTAGCAAAACAGAACTAACGCATGTGGAGTGTTTCGTAAGACACGGATGGGGGAAAAATACAGAAATATGAAGAGTATCGGAAAGGTCTTTCCCCCTCTGGCTCCTCTCTGGTGCTGTTGGTGTCTTGAGCATGTGAAGTTGTTGTGAGAGGACTCGTTCCCTTGTGGGTGTGCGGGTCTTGGGACTGGCATTCCAGAGCCACATCAGAAGTGAAGACAGAGCCTCTCTGGGCACGGGCACGGCAGGGCTGCGCCACACGGCAAGCCGGGTCCTGCAGCCGCTCATCTGTCTTACTGAGCTCCCTCTCTGGCACACACACATTCCCTACCTGTTGCATCAGGACTTCCACCAACACGCCCGCACACACACACACACACACACACACACACACACACACAGCAAATGCATTTATCATTTTTATATGAAACGAAACTGTGAGTTGACAACTGCCTCTGTGTGTGTGTGTGTGTGCGTGTGTTGGCATGGCTGTCTCCCTGTCATCCCCGGAGTTGGGTCGGCATCCCGGTGTTGTTTCTTTAGGCGGGGGTTAATTGGAGTTTATCTAGTTCCCTCCGGGGGCATGCATGTGTTTGGCTTTCCTCTGCCCTGACGGAGGGTGCGGGTGGAGGAGCTGTCAGCCTGCATTAGCTCCTGCGTGATGGAGTTGGGGTGAAGCCATCGCCAGCGAGACAGAGAGGGCTGGTGTGTGCTGATGGGGTGAGTGGCCCATTGTCCACCTCTGTTTGACTGACAGCCCTCACTCACCAACCCTATCATGCAGAATGGAACCAAAGCCGTAGCGGAGGCTGAGTGTCATGGTTATTGTTTTTATCCTGACCTTCATGGCTGATGTGAGGGATCGGTGTGCTGATGCAGCAGCTGGGCTTTTTCCAGTTTCACATGAGTGACAGCTAGGGCTGGGCGATATGGACCAAAAGTCATATCCCGATATATTTTGGTTGAATATCGATATACGATATATATCCCGATATGTTTTTTGCAAAGTGAGAGCTGTGAAATGAAATGCTCAGTCAAAGCCAAACAGTTAGTTTATTGAAAACTCACTATAAAATGTAAACATAAACACTGTATAACAAAGCTCTGTAAGGTGCACATTTAAATAAAAAATATCTTAAATAAAATTAGCCTATAAAATAAAATAGGTAAATCTTTTTCTGAGGGCAGCATTTATATAGAGATAACAAAATAAAGTGCTCAATTTAAGAAAACGCTTTTTAAACATCAGCTTGAGATTTTTGTTAACTTAATAGCTTATCTGAACAACCAGTTGCACAAGAAAAATACTATAAACTCAATAAACATGTTCTTTTTTTTAACTTTGAAAACAGTAGTGCTGTCTTGAGGTAGACATTAGAAGACAGACAAGCATGTCCTCCTTCATTTACAGATTTTGTGCCAAAAACACCAGCCTGTCAACGGCATCAGGCTTCAAAGATGCTCTGTGGGAGGTCACGATATTTCCACTGCAGCTAAAAACCCTTTCGGAGGGTGAACTGGTAGCTGGTACCAAGAGATATTTTTTAGCCAGGTGGCTCAGAGCTGGAAACACAACTTCATGTTCCTTCCACCACTTGAGTGGATCTGTGTCACTCTCCACACTTGCTGACTGCAAGTAACTTGACAGTTCATGTTCAATGGCCTCCCTCTTGGTTGGTGCAGTGGTGGTGGCTGGTTGCTGCTTGAAGAAGCTTGCCAGTGTCCTCTTTGCTTTTGGTGCAACTGCTGCTTCTCCATTTGCAGGCTCAGGCACAGTGGGCACATGTAGGTCAGGCGTCAGGTGACCGCTGCTCTGATCAGCCAGTAGTGTCTCCACCTCCAAGACAGCTCTGTGCTTCAATGTATCCACTCTTTCACCTGGGATGTAGGTGGCCCTGAACCGTGGATCCACAAATGAAGCCATCTCTAATAGATCAGTAGTGGCTGGGTCAGCATATTTGCTGTTGAGGTACTCAACAATGCTGGTCTTCATTGATTTGCAAAGCTCACTGTCACCCTCTTCACATGCCAGGAGACTTTCGCTAAAAAGGTGCAGCACAGGTTTCACATATGATAGAGTGACATATTCCTCACCTGATAAAGCATCGGTAAAGTCCTGGAGAGGTTTCAGGACCTTTTGTATTGCCTCTAGGACCTCTAAGTCCTGCCAGGTAAGGATAAGATGCCTGGTCTTTTTGTCACCAGACAGGACTTTGGTCAGTGCGCTTTCCTGCTCCAGGACTCTCTGGATCATCTGCTGCCTTGATCCCCAGCGTGTGGCAGACTCAGTTATGAGCTGGTGATTCGGCAGACCCAGCTGAATCTGAACTTCTGCAAGCTCTCTCCTCTTCTTCCAGCTGTATGAAAAACAGCTTACAATTCTCTTGCACAGAGAAATGGCCCGGGTGACGCGCTTGTCATTCAAGCCATGTCCTGTCAAAATCATAAAGGGCTATTAATCAAATGGGCATAAATATAAAATATTAGCTTATATTCAGTTACTTTCTGAATTGTAATCCTGTAAGTGATTTTTATGTATTATTATTTTTGTATAGCCTAATTTATAAATGATGATAGGCTACTGTGCATTTACTCATGTTTTGTTGTTGTCGTTATTTATGCTATATTTTAATGCTACTTCATATTTCTACTCCACTAAAAACTCCACAATGTTTAGGCCTTCGTGACATTAGCCTACTTTCTAGTCACTTTGCAGTTTGCTCTTTCAAGCCAGAGAAAACCATAATAGCTAAATATCTTCTACCTGTTGATATCACCTTGATATCAACAGGCTAACCAGCATTTTAAAGTTACCTAACCTTTACCACATTAAGTGGTGAACACATTAATGCATCACTAATTCTTATCCAATAATCTAATACATGGTTCTGAAATCTTCCTGTAGGCCTAAGTGAACTTACTTTTAGCATTTTAAATTATTATCAATTTATTTAACCTATTTAACAATGAATTTAAGGAGACCTGGCCAAGACAGCAGTATAAAACACAAAGTTGCAGACAGACACAACGGAAAAACTAACATTTTATGCTTTTGTTCACGGGAAAATATACACTGCACTCACCAATAGCCAAATGTAGTCTGTGACCGAAGCACTGCATCCTCAGCCACTCGTTCAGCTGAACCGCTTTGACTATGTTGCTCCCGTTGTCGGTTGTTATAGCAACCAGATGCTTCTCTTGAAGTTTCCAGCTTGCAAGTGACTCCTGCAGGGCCTCAGCTATATGCTCACCGGTGTGATCCTGGGGAAAATAACTTGTTTGGAGACAAGCTGTTTTCATCTCCCAGTCTTGCATGAAGTGAACGGTCACGCTCATATAAGGCTCACACGTCCTGCTTGACCACATATCGCTGGTCAACGCAAAATGGGTGACGTTAGCGAGCCGGCCTGCAACGTTCTGTCTGACTTCATTATACATTTGCGGCAGTGCTTCTCGTGCAAAATAGTTGCGACTGGGAAGCTCGTATCTCGGGTCAAGCTTTTTAATTAGCTCTTTGAACCCGACCTGTTCCACTGTTGCAACAGGGACCATGTCTTTGGCAATGTGAAAGGACACCGCCTTTGTTATTCCACGCCACTTGTCGCTTTTCTTCTCATACGGCACACAGCGGGAAAATGAAGCTTGCAGTGAGCTTTGTTTTGGGGCTGGAGCTTTGTCGGGTTGGGGACGGCTTGTGCTGGCGTCTGTAGCGCGCAGTTTCACACACTCTTCATATTGTACTTTGTGCCACGTTTTTAAGTGGTGAAAAAGATTCGTAGTGCTTCCACTACTGGCAGCAATGTGCTTATGGCACTCCCTACATATAGCGTGCTTTTGTTGCTCATCTGACAATTTGTATCCGAACCATCTCCAAATGATTGAGCTACTGCTTTTTCTTTTACCAACCAAGGGGCTCTCCTCCGTAGGCTCCGTAGACGTTGTTGCTTTCTCCATGTTTGTTGAAGAGTGACGGAATAGCCCTCCCCCTCCCCCCTCTGTGCATGAAAGAGGAGGGGCGGGTGCGGGGCGCGGGAAGCAGTGGAGAGAGAGAGCTCCGATCAGCGGCTTGCCTGAAGCAAGTCCTAGGCTATTACAAAGCGCATTTGAACTATATCGATATATACGATATGGTCTAATTCCATATCTTATTTACAAACATATCGATATATCTAAAATATCGATATATCGCCCAGCCCTAACCCACGTCAGTGATGACAGAAGTCAAAGAGCCGTGCCTAGAACCTGGTTTAAAAGCCTGTTTAAAGCCAAGATGAAGGGCTTGGTTAAGACCTCGATTTGGGGGTTCTATGACTACACTTTGTGACAGAGGAAACCAGCCTCCTTATGACAAGTAATTGCGTTATAACATTTAGAAACTAAAAACCATACTCAAGTGGATTCTGCAGATTGTGATGAAATGTATAGACTAGAGAGTGTGTGTGTGTGTGTGTGTGTGTGTGTGTGTGTGGAGGGGGGGGGGGGGGGGTTGAGCTGCTGCGTTTTGAGTATGCATCGTCCTTAGACAGTGCCTTCCATCACGTTGAAGTTTTTCCATCAGGGTGCTTGCTGTGGGAGTCGGTCTCGCCTCACTGACACGCCCCGGGCTCTTGTAATATCTCGCATCTGACGTCCTTTATCTGCACACACCGTAACGAGAAGACAAAACACAGCCTGCCGGCGCTCCATCTGTGACCGAAGGCAAAGGTGCGCTCAGGAGACCCTGAGGTAGGGCTGCGCCGAGCCTCGCTGACAATCATTCCAGATGTTGCCGGAACGTTTTTGTTTCCAAAGTTAATGAAATGAAGCGAGACGAAGCAGCACAAAGCCGCGCTGGCTTGAAATCAAAGATTGCCTCCATGCCAGCTGTCAAACCATCACAGACAGTTGTTCTCATTACCTGCAATTAGCTTTTGTGAAATGTCTCCGACATGGTGGTCTCTACGCTAAAATAAACAACGTTGCTTTTACTCCTTTCTAATCACATGTCGATAAAAACAAACAATCTCCTGAATCCAGGTGAATTAGGTGTGTATCCAGGGTGTACTCGCTAAGGAAGGAAATCACGCCTGTCTGACTCCGAGGATTATGGGTAATTACAGGAACTGAATCCAGGCGCTAACACAACAGCCTTGAGCAGCCTCTGTGTATATGACACAGGCGAGACAGTGGAAAGTAAACAGGACTTTAATAAGACATCACATAAAATGGCCTCCACAGAAAAACGACCATGTTGAGACTTTATATAATAGGAGTGAACTTCAATGGGGTTTTCATATAATTATTTTCCCTTCCCACCCACATGAGTGGAGGACAGAAATGGAAAGGCGGACGGTGGCCAGTCTTGTTGTTTCATTTGCCTGCAATCACCATGGGAACCAGGCAGCAGTGAAAAAAAAGTGACAGCTCCAATTTGGCAAAAGAGCGGAATTGAAATAGCACACTTTAGAGGATAAATGTGGACACACACACACACACACACACACACAAACACACCACACAAACAATGCAGGAGGTCTTCTGACGGCACCAGAGCCGACATCTCCACAAGGCCAATTAGACACAGGGACCCCCAGCCCAGGGACACCCCGCTCCCTGTCAGCCCACAGGAAGAGCATCCCGCTGGGGCTGCAGATCTGAAAGCAGGGCCTTCACCCCTCCAGACCCTAACCAACAGCAGGAGAGAGGGAGCGAGGCGCCAAAAACAGCTCGCTAATCAGCAAGATCAGAAATGGGGGTGAACAATGTGGGTGGGTTTGCGAATGTGTGAATACTGCAGGAGGCTCACGATCTGTTGATATGTTGGCTGTGACTTCTACGCCAACAGTTCAGCAGCTTGACTGTCAGCCCTTAGTGTATGTATCCCATCTGTATCACACAAAGCTGCAAAACCACAGAAATAATTGTAATACAAAGCTGTTATAAGAATCACGGTACACTCGTGTTGAATCCTGCGTGGCACACAATGGAATGAATTATGAATAATGGTGTGCTTGAAAAACGATTTCACCCCATGCAATTACATGTCATATGAGATTATAATACATTTCTGCCGTTGTCATACAAGAGTAGTCAAAGTGTTCAGTAATGGAGAGACCTGGGTCCAGTGAGGAGAGCTGTTGTCTGGAGCAGCCATCACTTCTATTCTGCAGACAGGCCCTCAGCTCACATTTCATAAAGACCTGGCATAGTTCTATGTTAATGACAGGGGTTGCAGAGGTTAATCCACTCAATTTTCTACACTGTACACACTCTCCCAAATCCCAGTACCCTCAGTGCCTATAGAAAGAGCACAGGAAAGCGAGAAGTGAGTTGGAATGATTGAACTTACAAATGAGGTAATGTGAGGACCTGTGCCTTCAGGCCAATGGGGTTGCTGTGGCTTCGGAAATGCTAACATTTTTCCTGTTAAGACAGATAACTGCCTAATGTTTCATTTGATATTGTTGCCATTGACTCTAACTCAGAAGCATCAACATGTGTGGGGAAAAAAGGCATCCAGACATTGGCATCAAACTCTAAAAAGATGTTTGTGCTCTGATTTAGATTTTTTTTTTTTTTTTTTTTAAAAAGGAATTCTAAGGAACACTTGCACAGAGAGACTGGGTCTCACAGAATCTGTCCTGAAAGATAAAAGAGAGTCTTTCCACAAAGATGAAAGCTTTGCCTTATCACTGACAGCCGATAGGCCTTCTGAACACTAGACAATCTAGCCCCATCTTCCCGGACATTACTTACCGGGCTTTTCCGATCCCTCTTTAGGGAGATCCGGGGAGCTTTCCTGTCTTTTGGTCAAAAAGCGTCCTGTTTGTTGTGTGTGTGTGTGGGGGGGGGGTATGTGTGTGTGTGTGTGTGTGTGTGTGTGTGTGTGTGTGTATGTCTGTGTGTTAGGGAGTTGAGACAGAGATTTTACATTTGGATGACTGGTCATTTTGTGGAGTGGTTCAGCGTAGAGAAATGCACCGAGGTCTGCTTCCCGTGTGGACAGTGGTTACCAGCACTACTTGGACCTTTACCATCCCCGTTTACGGCGCGACTTGGACCCAGCGCGAGAAACAAAACTCCTCTTAAAAAGAACTCAGCCTCAGACATGTTGACAGGCTGACTGAAACAAACAGGCTGAGGGTGTGTGTTACTCATTATAGCAAACTGGGTCATAAAAGGCAAGAAACTCTCAAACGATGCTGTAACGAACGGCATGTTTCAAAAGCATAACAAACAGCAAGAAAAGAGCCCTCACCCATGCTAACCCATGCTGAGGCCGGTGCTCTGTTCTTTAATGATAAAAGGCTTTGTTTGATTTCACCCAGGGATTGCTCTTTTGACCTCCCTGTGCCCCTGGGAGAGTGGGGTGGTGCGGTCTGGCTGGCGGGCTGGCTGGCTGGGGTGACCCTGG
>NC_085003.1:15705822-15723322 GCF_963854185.1 Sardina pilchardus | reverse complement strand
CCATCCAAACACATACCAGCTGCATTCGCTCTTTAAATTAACACACACTCACACTCACACTCACACACACACACACACACACATACACACACACACACACACACACGCACGCACACGCACGCACACGCACGCACACGCACTCACACACTCTTCCAGATCACTGCTTTTGCAATGTGTTTAAATTTGGATCAAAGAAAGCTGATGGAACAGCTGAACTTCTGTCTCATTGCAAACGTTCATCTCAATTGCACAAAATAATAGGGATCTTTCAGCAGTGTCTCACCATCACAGACGCGTTGGTAATGCAAATAGCCATCCATATCCAAATGAACTCTTTATCCAGCAACACAGCAGGCCTACTGTGCTATTAGAGTCCACAATTATAGTGTCTTGAAATGTTAGACTGTGACTAACTTCAGTTCCTGAGCACAACGACAGGACCAGATATTCTAATGGGTTTAACAGGTCGGCTTAATGTGATGTTTTCCATGCGCACACACCATAGCTTAGATATGTGACCTCTGCTGTCATAAAGACATGGAGGGTGTTTATGAAGTTCCAGACATATTCATAAACCAGACACTGCTGGTGACTAAAGACTTTGCACCGGGTCAAGGGCTTTTTATGCCTCCGATTCCGGCACAAACATTGTTAAAATCTAAAGAATGACGTCAAACTGGAACATATGGCACTTGTGAAAAGTCTCTCTCACTTCCCTGGGCTTAAGACACAGACAGGGATGGGGGAAGATTGCATATAAGGTTATTGTATGACAAGAGCTGAGGCTATGTATGGTTATGAGGCTGTGCAGAGTTTATGTCTGAACGCCTGCGATGACTGAAGTTGTTGTAATTTTCTAAAAGCGGCGCACCGTTTCTAAAGTGCCCTCTTGTGCTCTGATTTATAGAAACACTCTCAGACACACACACAAGACACACACACACACACACACTCACTTACTGAATCTGACATATTCTCTACATGTTCACATGGTGACGTTCATAACGATGAACTGTTGTATAGCTTGAACAACATGCTATTTGTTATGTTATGTTAAGTTATATTACAACTTTACTTCAAAGAACTGACAATAGCATCTGTTTTGTCAAAAGTTTGTTTAATGTAAATAGTCATGCCATAATGCGTTTCATATCCGTTACTAAAACAGACCTCATTGTAGGACCTCAAGTCCAGTCAGCTGTTTACAATAAGACAGAACATGGAGGTTTTCATGGAGCATTTACTTCCATACTTTGATGCATATGTATTTGCACAGTTGTGTGTATGAGTCTGTATGTTTATGACATATGCCATGTGCATGCTTGCCCCCCCCCCCCCCCCCCCCCCCAGATCCACTGGGCGGTGTCTGAGGACCAAGTGGAGGACTGCCTGAGGAAGGGACGAGAGAAGGTAGGCTCCTCGTTTAATTCGCTTCATCATCCTGACACCAGGATATATGGTGCAGCAGTTTGCTGAATCTGCGTATAGCTGTGGGCTGCATCTGCCCCTGGCACTGCCACTGACGCCGGGCAAAATGGATTAATGGTCTGGATTAACTACGGGGCTCGACCTGAATAGAGCTCAAGCTAAATTCCTGCTGTCAACTGTTGTGGTTTAAAGATGGATGGCTCATCCATAGAACTGTACTGTATGTCAGAAAAAATGATGGATACTCTCTCTCTCTCTCTCTCTCTCTCTCTCTCTCCCCTTCTAAAACTCCATCCCCCCTTCTCCCTCTTTCTCTCTCTCCAGTCGGAGTGTGCCAACTACATCAAGCTGGTGCAACAGCATGACAGTGCCCACCTGCTGGCCTGTGGGACTGGCGCTTTTAACCCCGTGTGCACCCACATCAAGAAAGGACACTGGCACGAGGTGAGCGAGCCCTTTAGAGACGCCCTATGGCCCTGCACATAACAATGTCTCCCAGTGCTAAGCTGAGTGAGTTGGGTGGGTGTGAAGTGTGGCTGTACTGATAGCATGCCCATGGGTGTAGCCGCTCCACAGAGACAGAGTTAATTCCCCTCACTATGGCCCCTTTTGTTGGAGCCCAGCGGAGCCTGAAAGCGAACAGTACACCTGTGCACAACTGCGTGGCGCTGCCAACTGCTCGCAGAGGTGGGCAGCTGCCAGTTTTCATACAATGCCTCTTAATATGGGAGCTGGTGCAATATCGCATGAAGTGCGTGTGTGAAGTGACTCAGGCGGCGTTTAGCGGCTGGCGTCCAGAGAGGGCGAGCAGGGACCGGCACGGGCCGGCCCACGGGATGAAAGTGCCACTCTCAGATGGCCATGCTCTCTGGGACTGATTATAGGCCCCATGTGTGGTTGTGTGGTTGTGTGTGTGTGTGTGTGTGTGTGTGTGTGTGTGTGTGTGTGTCTGTGTCTGTGTCTATGTCTGTGTGTGTGTGTCTGTGTGTGTGTGTGTGTGTGTGTGTGTGTGTGTGTGTGTGTGTCTCTGTGTGTGTGTGTGGTTGTGTGTGTGTGTGTGTGTGTGGGGGGGGGTTGTGCTGGGAAGCCTTGTTTTTGTCCAGAGAGGCATGCAGGGCCAGTGAGTCAGGCCTTCGGCGCTCGTGACATGTCCACTGAGCGGAGAGCGGGAATCTGCTCGTGTTTTCGCCTGCATATGTGTGTGTGTCTGTGTGTGTGTGTGTGTGTGTGTGCGTGGCTGTGTTTGTGTGGAAAAGAGAGAAACAAATTCCGCCACACTTCCTTTGTCTATTCTACACGTCTATATTTTATCCTGTGTGACGGCCGCCTGTCTCAGCCACAGAGGTTGGATGTTTGGTCTATTGTCTCTGCCTTTAATTATAACGTGTCAAAATGGCCTCACGTCCAGCGTACACTCCCTTTGTTCTAGCACACGTCTCTGCACACGGCTACTGCTGTGAACACTGGGTGCCAAAAGCTAAATCTAGCAGATTAAGTCTGGAGTTTGGGTTTCAGGATACTGTGTGGATGTAGGGAGAAAAAGGGGGTTCAGAGGATATTTATGACCCGTGATGAAAGAATCTCACAAAGTAGGAGCACTTATCATCGATTAGTTTTGCCTTTTAGCTCATAATGAAGGAAGCCAGGAGACTGGATCAGCAGTCTCTCTCACAGCCGCCTCCAAAATCCGTGCCAAGTTCTCCAGTCGCCCATTTCCTGCTAGCCTCAACACCAGTTTAATGAGATCTTACAGATTCTGGAGAAAAAAAGATGCGTCGCTCCTCCAACATCTCGAGCCAAGGATGGCGAGGTGTCCGTGGCAACGAGAGAGAGAGAGAGAGAGAGAGAGAGAGAGAGAGAGTGGGAGAGTGGGAGTGAGGGATAGAGAGAAAGAAAGAAAGAGTTTATTTTCACATGTGCGTGGCAGCTTTATCATTTCTCTGCTGAGAGGATCTACGACGGAGAGAAAACAAACATCCTCATCCTCTCGGGGGAGCCTCGGTCAAATTAAAGAGAGTCTAAATTAAAGAGGAACAGCGCTCCGTCTCAGAGAAGAGAGGAGTGAGGGGAGGAGTGGAGGGTGGAGGGGAATGGAGAGGGAGGTAGAGAGCGAGGGAGGGAGGAGAGGAGAGGAGAGGAGTTCCCCCATCTGCTGTCTGTGGTTTGAGTGCTCGCCCGAGGGTCACTTCTAATTCGTGTGTGGCAACGGCGTACATGGCTTTTTTTCTCTCTCTCTCCCTCATTCTTTCTTTCTTTCTTCCTCTCTCTTGAGCTCGTCTCTTTTTTGTCTTTGTCTCTCTTTCTTCTACTCTCTCTCTCTCTCTCTCTCTCTCTCTCTCTCGATGTCTCTCTCTTTCTCTCTCTCTTCCCTCTAATTTCTTTCCCCTTTGAACAGCGACACAGTTTCCATTTAAGATCAGATCGCGCTGAAAAATAAACGTTCAGATGTGTAAATATGTGGTGGGCAGAGGGATCTAATTCATATGCGGCTGGGGAGCGGTGACCTCCCTTAGGCTTTTGGAACAGAACATTCAAACTCTGATCAAGAGCGTGGCAGCGTATTTTGATAACAACATCGAATTCCAAAGCAAGTGCGGCGAGTATTTCCCTCATTACTTTGGCACACGCACACAACTCTGGATATTGGAAACCATCTGGGGAGAGCAAACAAGAACAGACACGAGAAAACTTCAGAAATGTATTGAAAACCAATTCACAACTTGTGCTGTATACAAATTCACAGAACACACATTGTTTTCGCGAGGGTCTGCCACGGGTCGAGGTTGGGTAATCTGAGGAAAGGGTTCACTGATCTCAAAGCAGTGATGGAGAACCTCCAAGGAGATCAAGGCCAGCAGTGCAGCTCATGAAAACTCTCTCCACTCAGTGACACACACAGACACAAACACACACACACACACACACACACACACACATGAATGCATGCCTAAATGAATGGACACACTCGGGGGAGAGGATCAGAGCGTGTGGGACTGCGTAGTGACACTCTGCAGAGGTGAACGAGCTGAGCTGACAGCAGAGAGAGATTGCTGCTGCGCTACAGAAACATGTTTGTTCCAGAGACAGAGGGGGGCGGGGGCAACTCAAAACAGATTCACTGTGAACTTACACTAAACAGACCCAGTAACCCCAAAAAACCCTGGTGCCTCAGAACCCCTCTGACACACCCTCCTCCACTCGTCTCTCTCTTTATCTCTCTCCCTCTCTCTCTCTTTCTCTCCCACTCTCTCTCTTTCTCTCACTCTCTCTCTCATTCTTTTTCTCTCTCACCCACAAAGCCACACATCAGCGTAACACTCCCCCATTTTAATCAGCAGTTCCCTCTCGTCTCCAGCTCACCTTCACCCAAAGTCATGAACTTCCTCTGTAGCCACTCCTTCACCCTGTGCATGCAGAGTCCTCAAAACACCCCATACACCCCACACACACACACACACACACACACACACACACGCTCTCTCTCACTTTCTCTCTCTCTTTCTCTCTCAACACACACACATACTCCAGAGCACTCCATGCACACACACACACACACACACACACACACACACACACACACACACACACACACACGCACACACACACACACACACACACACACACATATCTGACATGCCAAAACCACAGATCTCACTCCTCATCCCAATCCTCTCCAGCTCCAGCTCCAGCTCTGTATCAGTAGTTCTAATGTCAGTGGTTCTAATGGTGCAGCACTCCTCTCCTGTCCTGTCCAGTCGCACCCTTAAGCCGCACTCGTCTGCCTCACCCTCAACCGGAGGCAGTAAACCTCCGCGTCACCCCCAACTAAAACACCGGCACCTCCATCACCAGCTCGGACTCTGAGTGTGAACTCCGCGCTCTCGCTCACTGAGCTCCGGCGATCAACACACACATTCCACACCGAAAGCTCTGGATCTCCTCCCCTCTGTGTGGCCCTAGAACCAGCAGCTCACACCTCACATCTCATCACCGGGCTATCCACACACACACACACACACACACACACAGACCTCACATCTCATCACCGGGCTATCCACACACACACACACACACACACACACACACACACACACACATAGACCTCACATCTCATCACCGGGCTATCCACACACACACACACACACACACACACACACACACACAGACCTCACACAACCTCCAGGCCCTTCATTCCATGATGGCGTCCACCCCACCCACAAGTCCAGACCACAGGAGCAGATCTCCTCTCAGCCTCCGTCTCCCTCTTCTTCTCACAGGCCCTGGTGGCTCACACACAAGCCCCCAATTCTCCCCTTTTCCGCTCAGTGGGGTGGGAGCATACCTGCTGACCCAGCCATCCAACACCACACACACACACACACACACACACACACACACACATACTGTAGACACACACACACACACACACACACACACACACACACACACACACACACACACCACAGACCACAAACACAATGCAAACACAAACCACATTGCTATCAGAGCAGCCAACTATTTCAAGGAAGCTCTGTTCACGGTTGCCTAACATAGGCCAGATATTGCTACAATTCCCAGTGGTTTCCAAGCTGTCATAAACCATCTAGACATTTGTGGTATTTGCGTCGTTGTGATTTTTGATTGTTGTCCCGGCGGCTGCTCCTTCAGAGATGTGTTTCACGGGTGTGAGAAACAATATCCAACCGGAAGTGACACGCATGCCCATTATAAATCACTTCCTGCGATCACCGGACTGTTCACAAGTCCAACTCGTTCAGCCTCACCCGAGGTCACCAGACACACTGCCTACTGAGCTAGTGAAGGGGCCATTGAGAACGCGCCAGAATTGAGAATTTAATGGAGATCACCTTGAAATCACAGAGTCTCTGGAGTATGACCCCGGGGGACAGCGTGGGTCTCTCACAGGTCAGCAAGGGCCTTCCTGTCCTCCAGCCCCCGCCTCTCCTGTTTTGGTTATGCATCTCTGGAACACAAAACAGGCTGAACATGCATGTGTATGTATATATGTATATATATATATTATATGTATATAAAAATAAAGGAACACTTTGAAAACACATCAGATACATCATGCTGCTGCTATACTCTTATGAACAAGTGTTCCCTTCGTTTTTTTAGCAGTGTATTATATATACAGTATATGATGTGTGTGTGTGTGTGTGTTTGTGTGTGTGTGTGTGTGTGTGTGAATTTCAATTTCAATACACACAAACACACACACACACACACACACACACACACACACACAAGAGTGTTGGAGGGCTTGCGGGTAGTAATGCATGCTGCCTGACATCCTGTAGAGTATTAAGGTGCGGACGTCTGGGGTCCCCCATCCCCCCCCCCCCCCCCCCCCTCCTCTCCCCCCGTCATCATCATGGACTTTCCTGTCTCTCATTAGCCCCTTTAATCAATCAGCGGGGTCATCCTCTCTCTCGCATTCACTGCTCTTTGAAGAGAGCATCCATCAGCAAGCTGCTCTGCCATGCTGCTTCTGTGCTGTGTGTGTGTGTGTGTGTGTGTGAGAGAGAGAGAGAGAGAGAGAGAGAGAGAGAGTGAAAAAAAGCTCAGATCATTACCAGAGGCATCAATCATGGTGGGCCATGCAGTGCTGGAGGCGTCCAGTCCGGGCTCTCGCTGCCATTACTGCCTATGACTCCACCACACACCACTACTGGAGGAGAGAGAGAGGGAGAAAGAGAAAGAGGGAAAGAGAAATAGAGAGAGAGAGAGGGAGGGAGAGAGAGGGAGAGATGGGGGAGAGAGAGAGAGTAAGAGATGCAGTGGGAGACATACAGGTTACTTGTCAGGTTTTGAGTGTTTGCATAAGGGTTTACATGCACAATTGTGTGTAGGGAAAAGAGTAGTAGTGCATTATTCATGAATGCTTCAGTCTGAGTTTGTGTTTATGTTTGTGTGTGTGTGTGTGTGTGTGTGTGGGTGGGTGTGTATGTGTGTGTTTGTGCATGTGCAAACATGTGTGAGTGACTGAGACTGCATGAGTGTGTGTGTGTGTGTGTGTGTGTGTGCATGTGTGGATCATGCAGTAGTGTGTTAATCGAGCATTCAAGCGCTTTAGCGGGGGAGGTCAACGGAGCAGTGTGGTCTCGCTCCGCAAGTTCTCATTGATGAATTGCTCTGGCTAACGCAGTTTGATATCGACCACGGGAATACATTACCCTTCATGATGCGCTCAATTAACACACGCGCCTCCGCTTAACAATCAATCACTCAGCCTCTGATAACGCCTCCACAACCAACTGCGTTCAAATCCAGGAAAAAATGAACATAAACATCTCCGAGGATACCTCCTGTGACACACAGCAGAGGGTCGTGAAGCGTGATGTATGAGTGTGTGTGTGTGTGTGTGTGTGTGTGTGTGTGTGTGTGTGTGTGTGTGTGTGTGTGTGTGTGTGTGTGTGTGTGTGTGTGTGTGTGTGTGTGTGTGTGTGTGTGTGTGTGCGTGTGCGTGCGTGAGCGTGCATGTGTGTGTGTGTGTGTGTGTGTGTGTGTGTGTGTTTAAAGTATTAGCCTGATGATGAGTGTGGACTGTGGGTGATGTGTCCATGGCTGTTGTGTCTCTGCAGGATGCGGATGTGGATGTGGAGAAGCAAGAGAGCGGGAGAGGGAGGAGCCCGTACGACCCCAACAGCCCCATCACCGCCACCAGCGCCAGTAAGCTCATCCCCCACCTCACCTCACCACACCACATCCCACCACACTCCTGCATGGAAACACTCAACATGGCTTGCATTAGGAAGGCTAAAGAAAACAGCTAAAAGGACAAAATGCTACAAAGGCATACTGTACATTTTTGTGCTCATTCACTTTCAAAGCATAATACCGTAACGGATGTGAAGGATGTTTTTAATATGGCAACCTAATGCTGGAGAATGTGGGGACTTTTTAAAAAATACAATGACCCTGATCCGGCCACCTGAGGCGTACGATTCCAGCTTAAACATCCGTCTATCTCCGTCTGTTTCTCTTCGCTAATGCCTGCAGCGTGCATAGCACGTCTGAAGCTCTGAAAGGCAGCGGGCTTTTGATTTTGACTGACGGCTAAGCCAGTCTCTTCAAGCTCCTCAGCTGCCAAAAGCAATAGAATGTTAAGGCATTTGGCAGCTAAATTCTGCTACTCCCTCCATCTTAAGAGCCTAAACCTGGGAAAAGCCCAACGGCAATAGAACAGCATTAATTCTATATCTGGCACGACACCCCACCACCACCACCACCACCACCAAAGCCCCCATCTCCACCCCCCCCCTCTCCCCCTCCAGCCCCCACACTCCCTCTCTTTCTCTCTGCCTTCCATGTCCCTCTCTCCCAGAGCCGAGATGAGATTGTGCTTTCCGCCTCAGGCGCCCAGCTTAATAAAAGGCTGTTCAGTGGTCCCAACTCATCTGTGTTTGTGCTGGGGCTCATGTATGTAAAGCACCTCTGGCTACAACCCCATCAGCTCCATCAGCTCCCTCAGATCCCTGTGCTCAGTGGAGGCTAACGCTAGCAGGAGCGCCGCGGAGAGAGAGACGAGGCAGAGAGCGCTCGGGAACGACGCCCGTGGAGGTGGCACTTTTATTGGGCCATTAATTCAGCTCATCACCACGGGCAACAAAACTGCCAGCTCTTTTAGTTTGCTTTATTGTTTTCCTTTCACAAGCTTCATGGGGAAAATAATAAAAACGAAACGACGCAACCTTTTATCTCCTTTTCATCAGTTTATATTCCGGCGGGAGCCGCCAAATGTTATAGCATTTGGATGACTTTTACATCTTATAGACTGGCGTTAATTAAATTAAAGTAATTAAACAATTTCCTTCAGGCTGAAGGTACTCTCTACCAGCCTGTGGCATCTTATATGCAAGTGCTGAGAAAGCCACACATGGATTACTGTAATGTGCAGTCCCTTCACTGCCCCCTAGTGGGCAGCGGTGGAACTGCTATTAGTCAGGGGTTAAATTGGGAGATGAGCGTGCACTGAATGTGATGTGTGTGATTGCTATTAGGGGGGCAACTCTACGTGGGCCTGTACACGGATTACTGGGAGAACGACGCAGCGCTCAGTCGCCTGGGCAACCACAGCTACACGAGGACAGAGAGTTACGACCGGCAACAACTGAATGGTAAGGACACACACACACACACACACACACACACACACACACACACACACACACACAGAGGGAGAGACAGTCACTCTTTCTTACACACACATACACCAAATCACCAAAATCAATTTACGAATGAGTGCACGACGTAGCGCTTTTACTTTCCAGCACAAACAGGGATTCACACACCACACACCACTCAATGATCAATATACATAACTGGTGGCGTGGAGGTGCTGAGAGCCATGGCAGCCCAAACAAGCCATCAGTTAGCCAGCACGGAGCGGGCCGCAGAGAGAGAGAGAGAGAGAGAGAGAGAGAGAGAGAGAGAGAGAGAGAGAGAGAGAGAGAGAGAGAGATAGAGAGAGAGAGATAGAGAGAGAGAGGGAGCACAGAAAGAGAGAGAGAGCACAGAGAGAGAGAGAGAGAGAGCAGAGAGAGAGAGCACACGGAGCAGAGGAGAGGCAGATGGAGAAGAATCATTGCAGCATCAGAGCGCACTCAGCAGCATGGAAACAGCAGCACTAGCGAGGAGACAAATGACTCAGGCGCCCCCTTTACACACACACACACACACACACACACACACACACACACACACACACACACACACACACACACACACACACACACACACACACACACACACACACACACACACACACACACACACACACACACACACACACACACACACACACATACACATACACATACACACACTATCTCGCTTTCTCACCCATGAAACACCCATTTCACAAACACCCATTTCAGTTCCACTGCACTACACACCCACGTGCCTTCCTCCCTCCACCACAAACACACACACACACACTATCACACACTATCACATCACACTCCTTTCCCCAACAACACTCATTTCCACTGCGCCAGTCATTCCATTCTCATCCACTTCCCCCAACCAAAACATTTACTCTGCACAGCGCGGCCGTCCGTCAGGGCACGGAGCCAGCTGCAGAGAGCACGCCGCAAAGTGGCCCAGCGCGCCCCAACACTCCGGAACACTCCGGAACACTCCGGAACCCTCGGCTCGTGAGCTGAAAAAGCCCGCACTGCACTCCGTTTGCAATCATGTTCACACACTCGCTCTCCGGACAGATACAGTATACAGATATGGAGGTTACACACGCATGCACGCACGCACAGACACAAACACACACACAGACATAAACACACACACATACATGCACATGCATGCACACACAAAAAACACACACGCACACACATTCACACACTGACACTCACACAAATGTACACGCCTGAATACACATGTATGTACACACACACACACACACACACACACACACACACACAAACACACTACCCTGAGCCATCCCGGACCCTAATCCATCAGTTCCACCAAAGATGGCGCGGCAGCTTGTGTGAGTGCAGAGATGAGGAGAGCAGGTGGAGAGTGCTGCTGTGCTGGGCTATGGAGGCTTCTGCTGTGCTGGGCTGGTCTATGCTATGCTACAGTATGTTGTGGCCCATGAGATGCTGGCCACCTCTCTCCCGCTGTGAGCCTCTCCAGGTCCTACTTTGTCATACATCTCAAGATCCATTTCATTTACGCTTCGCTGCTCTATCAACACAGTGCCCACTGACACTAATGCCTTTTCCATGTGTGTGTGTGTGTGTGTGTGTGTGTGTTTTGTGTGTATGGTATGTTTGTAGGATGGTGGGGGGTGTGACAGGAGGAATATGCTGTGTACCCTTTAGTTTTCATGGGTTACTAGGGAGGGTAAAATGTGTGTGTGTGTGTGTGTGTGTGTGTACTTTGTGTATATGTATATGTGTATATGTGTGTGTGTGTGTGTGTGTGTGTGTGTGTGTGTGTGTGTGTGTGTGTGTGTGTAGCCTACAGTATGTGTGTGTGTCCAAACAACAGTGTATCCAAGAGAAAGCAAGACTGGGGATGTATGGTTTGTGCTAGACGGTCAGGGGGCTCTGTTAAACATGTCTGCCCCATTAATCATTAGCGGGAGTAGAGAGGCGTCCCAGACAGGAGCCATCCATCTCCGCTCGCAACAGCTGACAGATCCAGACAGAACCAATCAAAGCCAGTCAGTCTCAGCCCCAACCAGACGGGCCAGACATTTCATCTGGGACCAGGAGGCTTAGCATGCAACAGGAGCCCAGATTTAAGATGGCAAAGCGATGATGCAGAGGTGTCAGCTAGTGAAGTAGCACCTGTGTGTGTATGTGTGTGTGAGTGTGTGTGTGTGTGTGTGTGTGTGTGTGTGCATGTATGTGTAGGTGTATGCCTGCAATGCTGTCTGCCTGCAATGAAGTTCAAGTGCATGCGTGTGAGTGTGTGTATGTGTGAGTGTGTGTGTGTGTGTGTGTGTGTATATGTGTGGGTCTGTGTGTGTGTCTCTGTGTGTGTGTGTGTGTGTGTGTGTGTGTGTGTGTGTGTGTGTGTGTGTGTGTGTGTGTGTGTGTGTGTGTGTGTATGTGTGGGTCTGTGTGTGTGTCTCTCTGTGTGTGTGTGTGTGTGTGTGTGTAAAGCAGTGCTATATATATATGAAGTTTGTTAAATAATGGATGTTGGGGCAGGGGCTCCTAGATGTGCTAAAAAGGTGTTAACAGCTCTCCATGTAGCAGTGAACGAGCTGTTAATGAGCTCATCTCTGATCGACTGCTCTGTTCCTGGCAGCAGTGGGAGTTTTCTGTGCTCTCTGTGTGTGTGTGTGTGTGTGTGTGTGTGTGTGTGTGTATCTCATGGACTATTGTTTAAAGACATAATGATTCATTCAAAGGACTATCTAATACATGGAAGACATCCAATTTAAACAACTCCCCCTAGCCACATGATGCATAGCCCAAGCGGACAGGATGTTAAATGAGACTTATCATTTGTCCTTGTGTGTGTGTGTGTGTGTGTGTGTGTGTGTGTGTGTGTGTGTGTGTCTTTGTGTGTGTGTGTGTGTGTGTGTGATCTTTTGTATCCTCTCAGAACCAAAGTTTGTTGGCTCGGCCGTGATTCCCGACAACGACGACCCGGCCGATGATAAGGTGTACTTCTTCTTCACGGAGCGCGTGTCGGACATGGAGGGGGGGGGCAAGGCTGTGCACACGCGCGTGGCCCGTGTCTGTGCCGTGAGTACCGCAGAGGGACACAGCCACAGCAAACACTTCCCTCGTAGCCAGGAAACAAGCGCTACCACATCAATTATTTACCGCTCTCCAAACTGCCCGCAGTTACTGTAATAGCGATTGTCCATCCTTATTCTCTCCCTCCAACTGTCTGTCTTCCTTTTTTTTTTATCACATTCTCTCCCTCTCTTTCTCTCTCTATCAACCCCTCCCTCTCTTTTTCTTTCTTTCTGTCTTCCTTCCTTTCTTTCTTTCTTTCTTTCTTCCTCTCCCTCTCAGAATGATGAGGGGGGTCAGAGGATGCAGGTGAAGAGGTGGAGCTCCTTCCTGAAGACACGCCTCATCTGTTCTGTCGCAGGACCCAACGGCATCGACACTCACTTCGACGAGCTAGGTAAAGCCTACCACACACACACACACACACACACACACACACACACACACACACACACACACACACACACACACACATACACTCACTTCGACGAGCTAGGTTAAGCCTACCACACACAGACACACACACACACACACACACACACACTCACTTTGACGAGCTGGGTAAAGCCTACCACACACAAACACTCACTTCGACGAGCTGGGTAAAGCCTACCATACACACACACACTCACTTGCCCCCCCACATACACACACAAAACACATCGACACTCACTTCGATGAGCTGGGTAATAAAAGCAGAGCGTATCCACATGCCCCCCCCCCCCCCCACACACACAAAAAGAATCCTCACCAAAACGATCGAACTGAGCACTTCTCACGTCCCCACTAAACACAAGCTACAGATGAAATCTGTCACTGCACATGAAGTCAGCGATGCTGCATATGTGAGCAGAACATCTGGCAGTGAGTGCATTTAGATGCAAATGAAACGTATACACTGGAGCAACAACCCAACCACAGCACTAGCAAAGCCAGAAGCACAAGTGGTTTGATCTGGAGTGCAGTAAATTAGCTGCGGCTGCCATTGCTGCTGAACCAAGTACATACAGTATGTATATTTACTGTTGCTTCTCGCTATCTATTCATTTGTTTGAAGACAATAATTGATTTGTAGACATAGAGCAAAATATGGAAAATCAATCGAGTGCAAAGGCTGGTGGAAAAAGCAATCAGAAAAAACTTCCATAGCGGCATGTAGTTGGAACTAGCAAGGCCCTTCAATGTCAAAGAGGCAAAGTCCCCTGACACCCATTCAGCTGGATGTGCACAATCCACCTCCCTCCCTCATGCAGAATGCATGCACTACACTGAGCAGAGGGGGCTTACTGTGTCTGTGTGTGTGTGTCTGTCTGTGTGTGTGTGTGTGTGTGTGTGTGTGTGTGTGTGTGTGTGTGTGTGTGTGTGTGTGTGTGTGTGTGTGTGTGTGTGTGTATGTGTGGTGAAATATGGAGCAGGGAAGGAGATCACCTGCATAAACCTGGGGTGTGTGTGTGCGTGTGTGTGTGTGTGTGTGTGTGTGTGTGTGTGTGTGTGTGTGTGTGTGTGTGTGTGTGTGTGTGTGTGTGTGTGTGTGTGTGTGTGTGTGTGTGTGTGTGTGTGTGTGTGTGTGTGTGTGTGTGTGTGTGTGTGTGTGTATGTGTGTGTGGTGAAATATGGAGCAGGGAGATCACAAGCACCACTTGCAGAGCTGCTGTCACACACAGGGTCGACCCTGCAGCGCAGAATAGCAATGCAGATGCAGAGGCCTCTCCTAGCCTCTCTCTCTCTCTCTCTCTTTCTCTCTCTCTCTCTCTCTCTCTCTCTCTCTTTCTCTCTCTCACTGTATCTCTGTTCTCTGTCTCTGTATCTCTCTGCTGGGTTCTCTCCTTGTTGTTCTCCTCAGAGCAGGCTGCTGGGTTCTCTCCTTGTTGTTCTCCTCAGAGCAGGCTGCTGGGTTCTCTCCTTGTTGTTCTCCTCAGAGCAGGCTGCTGGGTTCTCTTCTTGTTGTTCTCCTCAGAGCAGGCTGCTGGGTTCTCTTGTTGTTGTTCTCCTCAGAGTACAAAGACGCTTCAGTGTGTACAAAGAGGCTTTCTCTATAACAGCTACTAGGGATTTGCTGCAGGCATTTTAATCATACAAAGAGTGCTTTTTTAAAAGGTGGTTGAGATCTGGTGAGCTAATGCGATTTTATGCTTTTTGTGTGCATGGGCATGTGTGTGTGTGTGTGTGTGTTTTACAGAGGATGTGTTTGTTATGAAGAAAAAGGACGACAAGAATCCAGAGATTTTCGGACTGTTCAGTACCACAAGGTCAGCAGAAAATGAAATGGCCAAACCATATGTATCTACGAGTAACAGTTCATCCTTTTTTACACACGCATATTTTTACTGTACCATAAATATGTCACAGCAGTTATTTATATCTCTCTTTCACCCTTCACATCTCCTCCTCTCCTCTCTCCTCCTCACTCCCTCCTGCTGTCTTCCTCTCATTCTCTCTCTCATCCTCTACTCTCTCTCTCTCTCTCTCTCTCTCTCTCTCTATCTCTCTCTGCTGTTAGTAATGTGTTTAAGGGCTATGCAGTGTGCGTGTACAGTATGGAGGACATCCGGGCAGCATTCAACGGACCCTTTGCCCACCGGGAGCAGGCTGGACACCACTGGACCATGTACGAGGGCAGGGTGCCTTTCCCCAGGCCCGGCTCGGTGAGTGTGCTCCGCAGCCTGTCTCTCTCTTGAGCAGGAGACACAGCTATTGATTACGCAGCGTAGAGACAGAGCTCTCCACCGATAGATCGATCTGAGCCCAGAAACTGGCCCTCATCACGTTTCTCTCCAATCATGTTTCTCCACCTCAGTGCAGAAGATTGCCTTGTTTTCAGCCTTGTAGAAATGACTTTATTTACTGAGCTAGCTTTTGATATCTGATAGTCACATATTATGCGTTTGCTCTCTCCAAAGATTAGAAATGCAATTAATCAGAGTTCTTCAGAGTTGACTTTATCTTCAGATTTGGCATGAAATTGCTTTCCGTTTTAAGCTCCTCAGAAAATGCTGCGTACGATTAGAACGGAACTGATAAAGAAATTGTATGGATATTAGCACGAGGACATCAATTCACGACATGCTTATTGAACTGAATATTAACTCTCTTGAAAATATCATCCAATAACTCATTAAACTGAATTGAATGCAAATGTAGTGGTGTGATGTAGAACATTCAGCAGATGCTCACTTTGTTTTCGACCTACGCGGCGACCAGGATCCTGGATCCTGTTTCAGTTCCCATTGATTGGTGTGCTCGCTGCTACGTCTGAGTCTATTTTTGCCCAGTATGGGCGCTGACAACTCCAGCAGGCTGCTGCGGAGGACAGCACGGCATGCTGGGAAAACAAAAGAGTGATTTTTCTTTTCTTCAACCTCGTGTCCCCACTTGACTCACCCCGGTCCACAGCAGACCTGATTATGCTCTCCTCGGGGTCCCTTTCTTCTTAATCCAGCCCAAGATCAGGCTTTTGTGTGTCTCTTCGTTCACTCTCGACTTACACAATCAGCATGGTGATTATCTGATCTCTCTGGCATCACAGCCCCATGGACATAATTACCCAGGCCTGGACTGGGGTGCGGTGAGGGGAGGGGGGTAGGGGGGACGTTCACTCTGGCATGGATATTGCTCTCTGTGCTCATCTCATTGTTATTGCTCTTGTGCGCTGCGGCGATGTCATTTGGACTGAAATAAATAATTATCCGCCGGGCCTGTGTCAGCTGACTCTTTCTCCGAGTGCACCAGAGCTGTGTCCAGCAGCGGTGAGATCCTCATGATGTGCAGCAGAGCAGGAGCCATGGCAGCCCCGCTGCGCTCTCAACAACCCCCTGCTGCACATTTGTTGAAAACACAGAAATAAACCGTTGATAGGCTTGCCCTTTTTCAGGAAAACTGCAACACTGAAATAGAACAGAATATATTACACTGTTTACACATTAATGTTGTTGTGCTTCTCCCCCCCCCCCTCTCGCCTTCTCTCTTCCCCACCCCCTCTTCCCTCTCCCTCTTTCTCTCTCTCTCTCCCTCTCTCTCTCTCACACACACACTCTCTCTCTCTCACACGCTCTTTCTCGCACACACTCCCTCTCCCTCTCCCCCCCCCCTCTCTCTCCCTCTCTCTCTCTCTCCAGTGTGCCAGTAAAATAAATGGCGGGCAGTACTCCAGCTCTAAGGACTTCCCAGATGAGGTCCTGCGCTTCGTGCGCACCCACCCGCTGATGTTCAACGCCGTGCGTCCGCGCCAGGGCCGGCCCATCCTGCTGGAGACCGGCGGGGGCAGCAACTTCACCCAGCTGGCCGTGGACCACGTGGAGGCCGAGGATGGACACTACAACGTGCTCTACATCGGCACTGGTCAGCTTTATATGCACACACTACACCATCCACACACACACACTACACACACTACACCATCCACACACCCTATGGACACTACAACCTGCTCTACATCGGCACTGGTCAGCTTCATACACACACACTCGTACACAACTCACACACGTAGACACTCAACACTCACTCTCTTACACACATTCTGACTTTCTCTCACACGTAAACACTCATTCTCTTACACACACTCTCTCTCTCTCTCTCTCTCTCTCTCTCTCCCCCATTCTAATCACCAGTTTCTTCTCTATCTCCAGCTATCTCTATCTCTAACTCAAATTAGCCATACAGTAGCTATAATCTTTTTCAAAGCTCTCCTTCACCCAGAATCAAGCAAATCACCAAGTCAACACTTCCCAAGTGTACCCCTTTTAAGCCACACAAACACACACACACACACACACACACACACACACACTAGCATATTTTGAATAAATACATAGGATATATTCAAATAAAACACA
>NC_085003.1:15548322-15700822 GCF_963854185.1 Sardina pilchardus | reverse complement strand
AATAAAATACAAAGAGGTTATATGAAGAATATTGTCTGGCCTCCTGGTCCGGTAGCGTACTATCTTGCAGTGCTATGCAGGTCTGGCTGGACATAAGTCATGTTTATACCGCAAGATTCAGACAGATCTGTGCAGCGTAATTGCTCTCAATTAAAAGTTTAAACTACTGTAGGTTGTTTTTACTCTGGAGCTACATTTTAATAGTATGGCACTGCAGCAAGAATCCTGTAATGAACCACCAATCAGGATGGTCTGACCTAGACTGACCCCAAACATTTAGTTTCACAAACTTCAATTCAAATATTTAGTTTCAAACAATAAACATATCTTATTTGAACTCATTCAGTTTCTTCCATAATGCAATTCGCTTCCTGAAACGACCACATTATCTGGCTATATCGAACTCAAACAGCCTATCGAGGAACATTTTGGGCCATTACCATGATGGCAGTGGGACGACCACGCGCTCCCCTCCTGGGCTTTGTAATATTCAGAACCAGCAGGGGTGCCGCGCTGACCCAGAGCCTGCCCCGGGGTTCTGATGGGCCCCAGCGGGCCCAGCGCCGGCGCCCTGCTTTGGAATGTGAATCAGAGCAGTGTGTATCAGGGCTGTGTGTATCAGGGCTGTGTAGTGGGAGAGGAGGACAGGGAGAGCACAAGAGCTGAGCTCACCTGCCAAGCACTTGCAGAGCACGGCAGAGCAGGGCTCCACAGTGAGGTTAACATAACCCTGTGGATTTGTGAAAATGCAATCAACATGGCCAGTGTTGTTTATTTTTGTACTGGATTGGTGTGTGTACGTTCTCTCTCTCTGTGTCTCTCTCTGTCTCTCTGTCTCTCTCTCTCTCTCTCTGTGTGTGTGTGTGTGTGTGTGTGTGTGTGTGTGTTTGGATACACACACTACACAGAAACAAACAAGACACATCACCTGCAGCACCCCCCCCCCCCTTCTCACACAGACACACGTTCAACCAAGCACGTACGTGCACACACACACACACACACACACACACACACACACACACACACACACACACACACAGTACTCACACATCATCTGAGCCTAGCAATTACCAGTATAAGATTCCAATTCATCACCATGGTGATGGGGACCATATTTCAGCATATTAAATTACCTTCAACCATTCAAGCATTTTCTTTCTTTATTTGTTTTTTTTTATTTTTTGTTCTCCAATTGCTCCAGTGAACATGAGCTGACGATGCTCATTTGTTTCCTACAGACTCATGCTCTCCATCCATATTTTGTTTGGCTATTTAACTGTTATTATTGGGCTGCTCTTACCAGGAGACAGTAGATAACAAATGCAATGTTTGGATACCGATGCCTGTTGGTGCATACAGGTTCTGAGCTTGACAGAGTGCACAGATGAAAGAAAGGCAGACAGCAAGAGACAGAGGAAGAGACAGAGAGAGAGAGAGACAGAGAGAGAGGAGGAGAGAGAGAGGGAGAGAGAGTGCTAACTGACAGAGAGAGTGAAGAGAAAGACAATCCATCTCAAGTGATGTGTATGAAGGCCACACAGAAGTGGGGGAACTTTTGAAATGTCGATGTGAAGACCAACACCTGTGTGTGTGTGTGTGTGTGTGTGTGTGTGTGTGTGTGTTGTAGAGGACCACCGAGGCAAAGCTATGGAGAAGCTGGTGTATGGGGTGGAGAATAACAGCACTCTGCTTGAGTGCAGCCCCAGGTCCCTGCAGGCCAGACTCCTTTGGTTTCTGCTGAGAGGAACTGACATGGAAGAGGTTAGCCACACACACACACACACACACACACACACACACACACACACACACACACACACACACACACACACACACGCACGCACACACACACACGCTGCCGAGAGCCTCATTGGCTCTGAAGTTTTAAGTTCAGCTGGACACAGCCTGTCAGACTTGTGTCCAAGGCTGACCACATCCTGACAAACAATACTGAGCCTGAATTCAAGCTGAACTTTCACTCCAAAAATGATTTACGTACTTATCCTTGCCACATTTCAATCAAGAGGCCAAGAATGTGTTTATGTATTTAATTGAGTTATTGTAAAATATGGTTTGTTGTTTCAAATTACTATTATTTATTATAGTAATAAATAAAATATAATGCGTTTTCATCTGACTTTTACCACGTTTGCCACCGTGAACTACAGTATCATATCACATGTGTTACTGGGAAATGTTTTCTCTCAAAGAGCTAAAAAATGTTTTCCTTTTTCGGAGCGCAACAAGCGGTACTGGGATAATTGCTCAATCCCACCCATTAATTGTGGCCCCCGAGGGAGAGGGGATTTAACAGCACGTGTTAGCAGGCACAGGGTCTGATGCGCATTCCACTCGATGTGTTAGCATCTGTTCTCTCCGCCCTCTCCTCCAGCTCCACTATACATCAGAGCAGGCGAGCTGCTCCCACGTCTATGTGGATGCCTGGAAAGGCCGTCTTATCTCCAGCTCCCATCCAGTCTTAAATAATGCTAATACAGGCTGCGGTGAGGGGGCGTGGAGCGTAACCTCTCAATCAGCCAATTTATAAACACATTTAAGCCACAGCACAGAAGGACCCTTATGGCCACTTCTGGTCTTCAATAAGCCCAATTATCGACAGAGTGGCAAATAACTACAAGGGTACAACCTGTCCTCAGTGAAAGGGGCTGCTGATAAAGAAGCACTTGTTCCATGGGGAGCTGGGTTTATGTAAGACATAGACGACTCAACAGCCCTGACTGTAGGATAGAATTTAGACTATTATCCCACAGAAACCCTTATCTGACTTGTAGAGGACTCATTTTGAAACCAGATGCACTCTATGTAAATGCTTGTACTTCCTAATACAAATGAGGTGTATTCCATATTATATATGTCTGATGTCTGATGTTTGATCTGAGTAAAAGGTGAAACCTTATACTGATAGAAATCAGTGATTGGGGTCACTTATCTATCACAAAAATTTCCCCTTGGCGATCAATAAAGTATCTATCTATCTGATTGAAAGAGACTTTCAGAGGCTTCCTATTCCCAGAGGTGTGACAGAACTCTGTGCTGTGGTGGAGGTTCTGTGGAGGAGGTGCTGTGGAGGAGGTTCTGTGGTGGAGGTGCTGTGTCTTAACCTGCGTGTGCTGACCCCTCCTCAGATCCCGGGAGACGAGCGTGTGGTGCGGACGGGCCACGGGCTGCTGTTCCTACGCCTGCGCCGGGCTGACGCCGGCACCTACCTGTGCCAGTCGGTGGAGCACGGCTTCGTGCAGCCGCTGGCCCGCATCACCCTGGAGGTGCTGGAGGAGGAGCGACTGGAAGGGCTGCTGCACCGCGGCGGAGGAGGAGGAGGAGGAGGAGGAGGAGCTGGGGGCGAGGGGAAGGAGGAGAGGGATGACGGGGGCGATGGGAGCCCCCTGCACCGGTCATCATCGGCGGCGCTGCCCTGCCCTTTCCCCAGCCTGCCCTCGGGGCCGGCCACCTCCAAGCTGTGGTACAAGGAGTTCCTGCAGCTCATCGGCTACAGCAACTTCCAGCGTGTGGAGCAGTACTGCGAGCGCGTGTGGTGCGCCGCCTCCGACAAGAAGAAGAAGAAGATGAAGGCGCTGGCCCCCAAGTGGAGGTTCCCCCAGGGCACCGAGCGGCGCCCCAAACAGCGCGCGCCGCGACACACGCCCGATTAGGATCAGATAGGGGGGCGAAGGGAAGCAGCGGAGGAGGGAGGGATGAGGGAGGAGGGAGTGAGAGAGAGACAGAGAGGAATTGACAAAAAAAACAAATGGAATGGAGACAGAGACTGATAGCAGAAGTATGAACTTTTGCCTAGAGACAGAGTTGTGGACAGGACAGACATTTTGAAACACAATCAGCACCACAGCTGTTGAGAGCGCATGCTGCAGCCAGGCTGCAGTGGTGAAGTGGAGAATTAGTGCTGACATTTCCACTCAAACTGTGCACAGTGGATGATAATAGGATGATGGGATAATCGCGTGCATTTCCCCTCGCTAAAGCTGGACTGATTCTGGACTTTGGGGAAATGAGGACATTTGAATGCCATTACGGTTGCCATGGTTATGTCAGTGTAACACAAATGCTCGGCAGGTTAACACTCCTGTACGTGACGGGCGGTGTGTGTGTGTGTGCGGCGTGTTGTTAGTGCGTAGCCCTCTTTGTGCGTCTTCTTCTGCATGTTCCCCCCCTCTGCTTCTCCTGCTACAGCAGACCCTGACGATATTACTCCACTCGTAAGTAACGACGTGAGCTTTCATTCAAAGACCACTGACAGAAGCTTGGTACACTGACAAACTTGATTCAAAAGGCATGCCACTGGTTGATGGGCTCTTAAGTCTACAAGATTTAATGACGTGTGTTCATTGCCATAAGCTTTGGGTCGGAGAGAGAGCGAGCGAGATAGATGGGCTGAATTATAACGCACACCTCATGCAGTATGTACTCCTTCAGTCTGAGTCCTAGTACTTAAATTATTATAATGGGTGTATTGTACGTCTTTGTTAGTGCTGTTAGTTTACCTTTACCAAGAAAAAACAAAACAAAACTGGAAATGCCATACTGTTGTGTAGTAGAAACTGTATGATAGTAGAACTGTTTTTATTATTATTTTATTATTTACTACTACTTATTTAGTAACAGGCATGATGATTTCAATAGATATCAGACTTGTTTTTAATTCAGGTGACAAAAAAAAAAAAAAGATTTTTCTTCAGGTGATGAAATAAGCTCTGTGTCGCAAATCAACATTATCTCAGCTGAAGTGAGTCTAATACTTGAACTCCTCCTCAACAGCAGTTGATTAGTAGAAACCACTATAAATAAGGTCACTATTGCTGTTTACCTGTGTGTGAAATGTACATGGCGTATAGCATCGTGTGTTGTGGAGGTCCGTGTCATGCAGTGAGGGCACCTGTAAGATGTCAATAAATATTATGACAAATAGTCTGTGTGAGCCTTCAAATAAACAGCAGGTAGAGAGCTAGACATCAACCACAAAGCCATGAATGCTATTACAGTAATATTGTGGACATTTGTGCGTGTGTGTGTGTGTGTGTGTGTGTGTGTGTGTGTGTGTGTGTGTGTGTGTGTGTGTGTGTGTGTGTGTGTGTGTGTGTGTGTGGTATTATTTGGTCATTTATGTATTTGTGTGCAGGATTCCCTCCGATCTGTGTGTGTACAGTATGTGGGTAAAAGGGTCTGTTCTTGACTGGCTGTGTTTTACACAGGTTATGTATGTTTGTATACTGTATATGTATGTATGTGTGTGTGTGTGTGTGTGTGTGTGTGTGTGTGTGTGTGTGTGTGTGTGTGTGTGCATGTTCATGTGCATTTGTATGTGTGTGTGTGTGTGTGTGTGTGTGTGTGTTTAAATTCCAGGACTGCTGTACTTTTTGACTTGATGGATGCACACACTTTGTATTCCTGCAGTGGCGTGGGCTGGTCCAGGTGTTGTTCTTCTCTGTGGTGTGGCACAGGCTGCTAGTCGGGCGTCATGGCCGCCACTCTCCTCCACTCGCCGTAATGGAACTGCAGATGGGGCTCATAATTAGCAATATGGCTGCCAGGCGCGCGAGGCTATGATTTATGCCACGTCTGAGTAAAAGACTGGCCTTATATTACTGGAATGATGGCAGACACTTTGAGAAACGTTTGAGAGAATGGACTCCACAAGGATCTGTTCAAGTCAGTAGATTCACATAAAGGTGCTCAGAGTGACAATATTTTTTTATGATTTGATGTAGGCTACACTTCACTTTACAGTATTTCATAGTTTAAGAACATGTATGCTTTCACATACAAAATGGAAAACCCTTTCCCCAGCATATGGTTCTGTGGAATAGCATAATGTACAATTCTATCAGGTCACTGGTTTAACAAATTGAGCCTCATACTGCTCTCAGTATTTGCAATGTGGTCAGCAGCTGCATTGAAAAGCAGCCTTTCTCTGCGCTCGTTGGTCCCCTGTTTGCAGTTTGCCGTTGGCATATTTGCCAAATATATTTGCTTACTTGGACAGCGGTCCGTGAGCTTCCCCCTCCAGGTGCCTTTCCTGTCTGCCCTTATCAGCGGCTCTCACAGCACACGTGTGTGGACGTCAGCAGGGCTGGATAACAAGCCTTTCCCCTCGCTCTGGCTCACAGTACTGCTGCTCAATCCTCTCCTGCACAACACCAACTCAGTGACACATGCAATGTTTTTTTTTCCATACGCCAGGCTGCGTTGTTCCATGTTTTGCATATCTTAACTTATCAGCGTATGAATAGCATGGCAGAAATGCATTCATGTTATTCAGTGACCTTATCAGGAGATCTTATTGCTTATATGGCTGTGACATCATCGGCCTCAAGGTAACGCTGTCCTGCTAGACGACTAGTGACCAAGTGTCTGAGGAAACAACATCCATCAAAACAACACGGATTCAGTCACTGATCAAACATGTTGACACGACATTTTAGTCTCCAAAAGATGTAGTAATATTTTGCTTTCATTGAACATCCTTTTCTAATGTACCAAACCAGACATAATATTCTGTCAACAAGATGATCTCACCTATGCTGTTTCTTCACCTAGGTGACCCCTCCTCCTTTGCAGAAGCACAATTGGACCCAAAACGCCCCAAATACTCAAATCACACATTTTTGTGCTTGAATGCCTGCTGCATGCATGGGATGTACTAGGCTATATAAACGTATCCTCACTATACCACACTACTGCTGAAACTGCAAGGGCTCAAAGGAGAGATATGAACCAATGTAAACACCAACACTGTATCACCATTTATTTTAGCTTACACTATGTACATTCTCATCATATTTATTTTTAGCCACAGAAGTCCTATTCTGCATGCAAATAACAACAAAGCCAATTCAAGTCAACTTTAAATGTAAGTCTCAGTTTGTATTGTGTGGGTTAATATGCATATCTTTGACATTGCGGATTTAAAAAGATTCCATTCTGATTCCATTTTTATCGATCTAATAATACTACTACTACATCTACTACTACCACTACTACTACTAATAATGCTTATTTTGTTTACTGGCATATTGAGAGAAGCTAGTTAAAAATATCAACTGGTTTACTGGTCACAGTAGCTCAATGCTGGGGCACGTGCCCCGGTATAGGGGGTCTTGTGACGCCCATGCTACTTTGCATCATGCCTTCAGAAATGAAGGGAAGACAAACTGACCATCATTTCCTGCAATATACAGCATTGTTACACTTTATTAACTAAATGTGGCTGAGTACAATGAGTAAATCCAATATGTACTGTAGTTTGGCACCCCCACGCCCCTTGAGTGTCCAGAGATCCCTTTGACGCCACTAAAGCAGTGGCAAGATGAATGTGCATATCTGTGTGCGGCGCGCATAGTTCTGTTGCTCTGCACTCATTTCCCCATCATTCTGCAGTCTTGACAACTAATCCAGATAGGAGGATGCTGGAGAGATCCCCTGCTGCCCTCTGACAGTCTGACTGCTAAGTCCTCCTTTAGCCCGGGATCCCAGGTTAAAATGCTGTCCCTTCTCTGAGACACATAAATAAATCCCAAGCAAAAGATTAATGTCTTTTGGATGAGGTCTCATCCCATAGCCTGCCATCAATAACATTGTTGAACTCATGGTCTGTCAACAGGATACAGATAGGCTGACTGGAGGACGACTCAGCCTGTAAGGATGTTTATCCTTGGGAAAACATTGAAGATTTGTGGATAGTAAGAAAGGAACAAAAGATGAGGGCATCATGACGTTAGATCTGATGGGGTAACAAGCAAAAGCACAGTAGTTTGTCATGTCTTGACAGGTGATATACTCTACATGGGATTGGCAGGAGGGTGCAATAGCAGGTTTTCTATTTGCTCTTTGAAGTGTCAACTGAGGCATCACACGCACCATACAAATTAGTCTGGAAATGGAAAAGTTTGACATGATTCACAGAAACCTGACCTTGATTGGATTGAAGACAACAGCCCAGATTAGCACAAATGCTAACTGCTACTAACGCAGCACAAATACCCATATAGAAAGAGCAGTTTAAAAAGTAAAGCTACCTCAAGACCTCCCAAGGATGCAGACTCAGAGTCAAAACCAATACAGGAGGAGGCAACAGAGTTCTCATTTCTGAAGGACAACAGTGAGATTTACTGGGCTCACTCAGAGGGGTAATGGGGACACGCTTCAGTCAGTCATGTGCTAGAATTCGACCCTGCAGCACTCCAACAGAGGTAAAAAAACAACAAGCTAGCCTCGCTCCCTTCCAAACACTAAAAGCTTCAGCAGGAGGCAGCCACACTGAAGCCAAATGAAAAAGGTGGCGATGGAACACGAAGCCAAATTGGAATTCAAAAGGTGACCTTCCCAGAGAGGTAGACATCGATTGATATGGACAATCTCTGCCAGGGCTTCTGTGAAAAATGTTCAGAGGCAAGGCTCCAAAGGTAGTGACTTGCTGTCCCTTAGTGGCCCTAAGGATGCTTTCCAGAGATGTGAGATAAATTGCGGAGCTCACAGATAATGTCCTCACGGATACCAATGATTATGGTAACCTGCTGTTGGCTACCAGAACATATGCAGAGACACGTGCATGTACAAGAAAAACAAAGCTGCAAGTACAACAGAACCCTTGGCAGAAATTCATTTATAATAAATTCTGGACTTGGATACAAATGCTTGGCTTGAAGCTCTGAATCCTGAGAAGTCGTACTGCATGAAGTTGAGACAGCAGGCGCAGGCCTATTCAGAGAAGGGATGCGGGTGCGACAGAGTTCAAGCTTTGGTAGGCTACAAAATGGAGCAGTACGAAAAGAACAATCTAAAATGAACAATAGCAGATAGCATGATAAAAAAAGAGAAGACCTATGTCATTTTGTCAAGAGAGTATTTCTTTTTGCATTAAGTTATCTTTGGCGGTCTTCCCCACCCTTCCATGTGCATATAGTACATTAAAAGCATAATTGGTGAGAGCAGCATGGAGAATAACACAAAGCTGCTTTAATAAGGGGCCTTGAACAGCTGTGTCCAGTAGCCACAGCATGGGATCAGCTGGTTGAAACCAGCTACCTAAGATCAGCTGACTGACATGTGAGCTGACTCCATGGCCTGCTTGAAGCAACACTGCTCCATTCTTGGTGATTGGTAAGTTATGATGGAGGGCAACTGAACTGAGGTCTGTACCACTGAGGAGACACTTTGAAGAAACACTAAAGGTGTTAACATTGAGGGCTGGTCAAAAGAGCACAACTAGTCTAATTGCATGGAACCTTTTGAAAACAACCAAGAACATTTCAGCTAGTGCCCATTTGAGATGACTCAAAGATGACTCAATTTGTGACATTTCCACTTTTAAAAGAGTAGAGAAAATGGAAATCACATCCAAATCTCACTAATGAATGACAGGGTAATTTGAAAAGTAAACTGAAAAGGACCCATAAGTATACGGTAATTGCAAGGAAAAAAATAGAATGATCATGACATTTTAAAAAAAAAAGAAACATATTGACCACCAAGCGACTCAGCAAACATCTCCATGGCCACAGTTTCCTAATTCACATTCAAGACCCAAACATCCCCTTTTGACCTCTGAATAGCAGAGATTTCCAGCCCACTGAATGTCTGAGGTCCATCATTTCTCATTTAGGGAGAAATAGCCTTTGGTCATGGTGGCATGGATTGCTGTTGAGACATGATTACGCTTCTATGTGGCTTTATATGCAGGCAGAACACTGTGAGTGTGGTTCCATCAGCAAACGGTGAAGCAGAACTCCTCTAATGTCACCGCAGGAGAGAGCAGAGCATTCACAAAATGGTTTCCCTCCTCCCCTGTAGATTACATGAATGCAAGTATGATAAGAAATAGGCATGCACGCATGCATGCATGCATACATACACACACACACCCCAACAAACACACACACACACACGCACACACACACACACACACACACACACACTAACAAACGCACACACACATGCGCGCAGAGGCACATTTTGTAAATGCAGTGTAATATGATTAGATTTTAATCAATGCTATAGAGACACATGAACTCAATGCATGTACTGTATACATACACGAGCATCTCAGAACCATTAGCCATCAAGCACACCCTGGCAATGCCTCCATTTTATGAGTAAAGCCAGCTTCCTATTGGATCCCTCCCTTTGCTTATCTAAAATTCCATTCGTTTCTCCCCTGTTCCACGCTCATCACCCATCTAAACCTATCTGCACAGCGCAGTTATATGGCCAACCTGTTATTTGTGCGGACCGCTCTCTCCCTCACTGTGCTTGGTGGTGAGTGTTCATTAACAAGCATGTGCCGTGTTCAAGGATAACAGCTCTGCATCGCCCATGACGATTATTTCCCCTTCCTTCTTCTTATCTCACCTTTGACAGACGTGCGGACAAACAGTAGAAAAACATTTCCCTCCAGGCAAACAGCGTTTAAATCTGACAAAATGACTTTCATTTCTTTCAATCACACGAGACAGTCATCAAAGGTGTGGAAACAGATGAGATATCTTTCATCTCCTTTTTAATCCCCATGCTTATGTGTTGTCCCTATCAGTATCAAGCTTGTGTTTTTTGTATTCCTATATTGTGTTTACAGTAAATATTTGAGGTGGCCTGAAATAATAACAAAAAAAAAAGACCTCCACGTATTATTTTATTATGTCCATTTGCAAGGCAGCGATGGAAAATCCATTGTGAAAACACAGTGAGAAGCATATGCCTGCCTGGATTGGATCAGTGCCTGAGGAGTAAATGTCCATTATCAGAGATTATCAGCAGGCAAATAGACACTTGTCTCTCTGCTATCAGGGCAGCACAAGGAGAGGCGCAGGGCAGGCAAACAAATGAATGTCCCAGCAGCCAGGGACAACCACTGTGCACGAGACAGCCATCAAACGCTCCATAAAGACCCAAAACAAATAGCCCCCGAGGGCAAAAACATGTTTAACCCAGGAGCAAAAGATTATCTAGAGCCGAGGTGAATTTATTTTCACTATTTTTCGCCTTTGAAAAATTTTATATTTTTAAGTGCGCGCACACAGATGCGCGCACACATGTGATATTTACATAGCGCCCCCCTGCAAGGGTGTGCTGTTAATGAGTGGAAAAGAGCAGTGAAATGTAGCATATTCTGATTCATGTGGCATATTCTGACGTTGGTCCCTGGGGGATCACATGAGCAGAGAGAGAGAGCGATGGAGCACAGGGATTTTCCCTGTCGTCTGAGCTGAAAATGCACCCGCGGTCAGAGTTACGAGCCCGCTGCCTGCAGTCCGGTGCATGTGTGTGGGGTACCGTACCGGACCGTATGTCATGGTCACGGTGCTCGGCGTGGCAGAGGTCAGAGTCTTAAGTGCTGCAGTATAGTGCAGAGTGAGCCACATCACACGGGAAGCCCCGAGCCGTACGTCTTTGTGTGGCTGCCAACTGTAAACACGTCACGTGGCCATGCTTGCCTGTGCCTACCATCCACCCCCATACCCGCCACACACAAACACGCACACACACACACACACACACACACACACACCGAGAGACTCAGATGCACATGTAGACCCTGAGTCACGGCAGGGGCGGGGGAGTGGGAGGATGTGAGTGGGAGGGCATGAAGGTGGGGGCAATAATACCCACAATCCATCAGGGTGCGTGACACCTCGGCGACGCATCATCCTCACGACGCAGAGAAGGAAACTAGGAGACCTCCGATACTGAGTCATACACACACACACACAGGCACGACACATCTGAAGAGAAGGAGATAAAGAGTAGAAATGAAAGTGAGACAGAGAAAGTCAGAGAAAGAGTGAAAAGGAGAAACTGTGATAAGAATGGGAATGCAATGAGGCAGTTGACATGAAATACACTGTTTCAGTCCTCTTGATGTCTGACGAGATTATAAATGATGCCGAAAAACGATCATGAAATGCATAATGCTCTCCAGACATGATCCAATCCAAAACAAATATCACCCTCTTTGGTTGTTTGTGCACTGTGTACTCGGAGTGTATGTTCCTCCGTGCCCCCTGGTCTAGGGTCGAGCCAAAGACTCATGGCGCAGTGTGAGAGGGCGCGGGCAGTGCCAACGCTGAGGCAGCAGACGTCACTTAATCCCGCCGTAATCATCGAGAATGTGGCTTCCCTCTCATTTCAGTTCCGTTGTGTAATCCGCACTGATCGCCTGCACTTATTGCGTAACCCCCGCCGACCTTTGCATCGTAAAAGACACGCCAGCTGGTCCCAGCGCACACATATAATGACATCAAGGAGAGCGAGAGCAGAAACGTGCAGGCCCGGCACACAGTGTTCAGCAGCGCCAAGCAGCAAGGGCCCCCGGCGAGGGCAAATATTTATGCTGAAAATCAATGGGATTGATCTCGGGGCGGAAACACAAGTGAAGGAAGCTGTTTAGCTTTCCTCTGGCCAGCTGTATTTCATTGCGTCTCTTGAGGAATGGAAGTGTGTGTGGAAGGAATCTATCCCGTCTCAATATGGGCACAGACACGTCGAGCGACCTGTTGTCCTATCACAGAGCAGGGTTTAATTAAGAGGTGTGGATGCGCATGCAGCTGATTCAACAAGTCGGCTTTTTGTGACTTGGTGACAGTTCATTTGGGGATAACTTGAGTGTCTCGTTACGTGCGTCACACATGTCTGGTTGAGGCCTCAGGACTGTGCAATGCATGCATGATGTAATTCAATGCCTTTGTTTTGGATGAAAATATGTATTCCCCTGGTGCTGGCTTGCGGGTGGGTAGAGTGGGGGGTGTCGGGGGGAACAAACAAGGCCAGGGCCGAGGGCAAGTGTGATCCTTCCACTTGGCATCACTGCTTCCCCCTCCGTGCCATGCTTATAAAACACACCCAACTGAGCACCGAGGGGAAGGAACCAGAGAGGTCCATATGAACATGGCATACTGTTATATGAGGAGGCCTACATGTACACGTCTGGAGCCTTCCTCCTGTGGAGCAGCAGGCACATGAAGAGCTTGTGAGACGCCGGCGGGATGAGGTGGCGATGCTGAGGTGTGAACACTGCCTCCTGACCTGAGAGAGCCGACGGGGGGGCGAGGCTGCTTGAGGAACAGCTGTGTGGCCGTGTGCAGATCATGAATAAATGAGCGGAGACCTGATCCCCCACAGGAGCAGAAGCAGGAGCAGGAGCAGGAGTAGGAGCAGGAGCAGGAGGAGCACAGTCATGCTGTCCCTCTCTGGGCGCTACACCCCGCCGTGACCACCCATCACCACCACCCATGTGCCACACCACCCTGTGCCACCAGTGAAGGTTGATCCGGAGGCAGGAGGCTGGGTGTGCCACGCGCTGTATGTGAAACGCACACCACACTGAGGGGGCACGTGGTGGTGCTTCTCTTCATGCTCTCCTTCCCACGCCAGAACTGGAGCAGTCCATCTCAAGGTCACACGAGGGAGGGGAGGTCGAGAGGGAAGGAGAGAGAGAGCGATAGAGGGAGGAAGAGAGAGAGATATTACTAGGTGTTTTACTTGGTGCATGTCTGCTGTGTATACTACCTTGAACATATCACTTGTGTGTTCTGCATCTGTTTGCTCAGATTTGCATAAAAAATGCCAAGTCATATTCCTCGTGGGTTATTGTGTATGTGGGCATTGTGTGTAGGCACTGTGGGGCGGTATCTGTGAATGACACATACATTCAATGACACATAAATCCACCGGAATTAGAATCCTATGAATAGATTTTCTCCAAAATCCCTGAAAGTGGTTCAGCCTATGAGTCAGTCTCTGCTCACAGCCTTTCTCGGGGCTTCTCTGCACAACCACTAACTGAGGCAACTCTTATCCAGTGACAAGCACATATACTGTATGAATACTCCTGAAGCTCGTTTTCTCTTTTCTGAGGAAAGCTTTTAATACACCTCCGTGTCTGTAGCGCAAAATAGCGCTACAGTAGCGCAAAATGATGGAGGGGAATAAAGCAGCAAAGATAGTACGTCAATGATGCTATGACACAGTATTCCACATACACTTTGAAATCAGATGACCCAAATACAATAGTGCATATTCCTGATGTGATATTTGCGCTAGGTAATGTTGGATGGTAATGTTTAAACCCATCTTGTTGCACCTCCATAAATAATAATGTATTTCAGCTGTCCAATATTGATGGACAATCTAAATCAGTATGTAAGCCAACCTCACCTTGTAAATTTCACTGTAAACAGCTAAACGTTTTTAAGCTCATACATCTGAGTAGTTTAAAGGAGAAGATAGACCCATGACTGTGCAACATAACAGATGTCGAAGAACAGAAGCTATGAAGCTAAACAATCTCTTCAGCAATCTTGTTTGAGGAATGACACCAAAAAACTGCCTGCTATTCTCATTAATATTCAAAGTCAACCTCTCATTTTTTGGGAATGTTTAACAGAGGCATTACTGACTGAGGCTATGCAATTCCTGAAATATCTGACAGTTCTATAACAGACATTAGTTTCAGTAAACATCATAGACTGATTTCCTCATTTTAAATGTCCTTTTTTCAGGACTATCACTACAACCGACCAATCAACTTGGGAAAATGAAATGACTTAATGGTCCATTCATGCCACCTCGGAATATCAGGGACTACAAATGAACTAGGCTACTACATGACGACAACAGAGACGATGAGCTCCTGACCGGGCAACTCAGTTAGCAAAATCTACGGTTACACTTTACTTGAAGGTATCTACACTAGACATACACATGTGTCATGACAGTATCATGTGTTCATGTCAGTGTCATGTCACTCTTACATAGATGCCTTCACATAAAGTGTTACCAAATCTTCCCCCAGTTTCCCACCCCTTATTCCCACATTAATTGATGTAAATGATGATGTTTTCAGTGGGAAAAATGTTTTTCCCATTCACATGAATGCACCGAAACTAATGGAAAGAGTCGCAAAAATATGACATCACAGTAGGCTATGTCATTGATTGATTAGTTGCAATGATAGTCCTGAAACAACAATAAGAAAGATGCTCCAGGAACAAGATCAGATCACAATCAGATTGTAGCACAGCCCTATTAGCCCTCGTTTATCAATCGAGCCTAGAAACTGACGCATATCTGAGCGCTGGAATCATTGTACGACAGGGCTCACACTTCTTTTGACTCATATCACACCAATAATAGTGCGATATGTTGTGTGTGTTTATAACAGTGAATGTGTGTTGATAAATGTGATGGCTGAAAACAAGCATCATTTGTCACCCCTATTGTCAGTTTGGAGGCCTCTTCCCTAGAATTTACGACATGAAGGTACATAATACATCCATGAAGAGAAAATGATTCTGACCTTGAGATAGCTACTCTGACATCACAAGTCCAGTTGAAGAAATATGTTTCGGCAACAATGAGATGAAGTCAGGAAAGTCCCAAGCTTTGGGTGGAAATGACTGGCTTGCACCTGTTTAATGTCTTACATTCGTTTTGAGAGAAAATGGAATTGATCATACGGTTTAATGTCTGCATTAGGCCCATATTAGAATATTGGACTTCCAAAATTCCATTTTCTCTCAGTTTGTACATAAGGGACAATGTGTACTTTGCTTTTGGGTAACTGTAACGTTTTACCCATTATTTATAATCAGTTAATACTGTATGTACTTGAGCATCTATACTTCTGAAGACATTTAAATACACTTAAACAACGTGAACATCAAGTGGATTGACAGAAGATGTTGGCAGTGTTGTAGAAATTAGCTGCACTCTCATATTCAAAGTGCCCCTCAAAGGAAATGTAATATTGACTATTTTTATGATGTGGATGACAGTCCCGGAGAGTACACTGGAAGACAGGTCAGTGGAGACTGAATCAGCCTTCACTTAGTTTAACACCCCATGTTAGATTTATTTACATCAATGCATAAGATATATTTATAACACGCGTATAATGAAGCATTATTGGCTGTTGACTAAGCGATGAGTTCTTACTATGATGTGTCAGTTACAGTATTTCTTGGAAAGCCTCCTTCTCTAAATTTAACTGAATTGGCCCTTAGGTGAAAATAAAAAGAAACATCTCTGATAGCATAGTCAGCTGTCGTGCCTCTGGGGTTGTCCTCTCATCTTGTTTTACACCTCTTCAATTATCTAAAGCTCCTTGTCTAGACCTCCCTATTGCATTACGGCTCCAAGGGCAGCCCATTCCCCTTGTGCACCATGTTGTACGGCAGGGCTTCCACTGTTAGTCAACATTGCTATAATAATACTGATTCTTTTCCCCGTGACCTTTGAACAAATTGGCTCTACAGCGCCCACTCACAGATCAGGGATCAGTTTGTGGTGGCCGTAGCCTCTCGAGGGACGGACCCTAGAGGATAAGGGATCATTAATGATACAGCAGCAGGTAGTCATTGGGAGCAGGAGTTCACCTGTTAATCAAGGGAGACACCGACAAAGTCACAGGGTCCAGTTTGGCACACAGCGCACAGCTGTTAAGACTAAAGCACACACATGGAGCAGGGACTTAAGGGGACGTTTTCCTTCTCTTCTGTGTGGGAGAAAAGGGAAGCTCCTCTTGCTCCTGATATGTCTTTGCTGATAGCGCTTTTAAAGTCAACTTGTGTAATTCTGGTAAAATGTACACCTGTTTTAATGAAAAACAAAGAGGATAAAACACGGCAGCACACCTTGAAACATAAGCCATGTTAATTTTCCTTCTTTTTTTACCAGTTCTTATGGCATTGGTGTCAGAGGCAGTTCAAGCCAGCTCAGGTTGCGCCCAAGCCCCACGCCGCATGTTGTTGGCCCAAAGCTGGCTAATAGCTCAACACACTGGCCCAGTGTTGCGCTGTGCAGTGGGCTCAGTTACTGGAGGACTAATGCGAATCTGGCTACTGTTGCGCCACAGCCTTCAGACGTCTGATTAAAGTGACTGATGACCAGAGAGATCTCCTCTACGGTCACCTGAGGTTGTTTGGCACTGTGAGGTGGTGGTAATGCTATACCACCAAAACCGCACTATAGGCCTGCAGTTAAGTTTGCAACCTTGGGCGCAACTTGCTAGTAGGAGTAATCTTGTGTGTCATTGTTGAAAGAATGCCATTTCTCATTATGAATAGCAAAGTCATAAACATATTCTGTCAAGGTGGAAGGCAACACCAGGAATATGTAAACACATGCCGTGAAAATGCAAATTAATCTATTTGGGGAAAATGAATAGCAAAAATGATAAACTAGCCAATGCATGGTTGGTAAAATATTTCATCTTTATTCAGAGTGCCAGACAACAGCTGTCATCGGTGAGCATTGATGCTCAACTGATGTGGAGCATTACAGAGATGAAAATGAAGTGTTTCAGCTAAACCAGCTTAAACCACAGAGTCTGCAGTGCCATACAAAACATTACAGTAACTTAATGCCCAAAAACAGGGCTAGCCAAAAAAAAGGAGGATGCCCAAGTATGTACAGTAACATGTGGAGTGGTTTCATTTGTGCCACTGATGGGGGGATTAGGCATGCGTGCCACTGTAGGGTTTAACACTGTGAAGAGCAGACGTAGTTGCCAGGGCATCCCCTCACCATCATCCATCACCAGCAGCCCAGCATCATCAGGACCATCGGGAGCCACACAGCCCTCCTTTTTAAGCCCCCTAATCCACCAGCATGTCTCTCCCCCCTCCCACGGGGAGAGGGAGAGAGAGAGAGAGAGAGACCCACGATGCCAGGCAGTGAACGCTAGCGCCACCGACAAGAGGCGATAGGCACTGATTTCCTGACAGGCCCTGATTGGACCGTGCCAGGGGCCTGAGGAGATTAGGGGTGGACTCTCCTCACGCTCATCAAGCGCACCATTCTCCAGGGGGAGGAGAGGAGAGAGAGAGTGGGAAAAAGAGAGAGAGAGAGAGAGAGAGAGAGAGACTGTCCCTTTAAGAGTATTTTTAGATGCAGGCGGTTAGCAGTGGTCACTGGTCAGGAAAATGTGCATTAGCGTTGGCAGGATGTGTGAGCATGGAGCTTGAGGAGGACGTGGGTGATGCAATGTGGATTTAACTACCTTTCCTATAGGACTTACAGTAAAAAAGAAGACGTGGAAAGACTACAAACTTAAAAAAAAAAAAAAAATCTATTTCACTGGATGTGGACTTACATTATCCCAACTGACAACTGGAGAGCACATGACAGGTTGAAGGTATGTTACTCACATCAATGCTTTGAAATTAATTCATGGTATATCATGTCCTCTTATAGAATACACTTATGGTTCGTTATAGCTTCCATACAATTCACATGCCACACAAGCTACAAAAAATGTATCATGAGAAATGAGCAGAAGATCAAATGGTCATTGGTGGCATTGATGAATTCTATTAAACATGATCTTAAGCAACTGTTGGACTTACATCAATGCGGTCCTCAGTGAGGTTATCCATGACTGGGCAAGTGTAGCCCAGGTCCATCTTCTTCCTCCTGGGGCCACATATTTAAATTTAATGACACTGGCAAACAGTGAGTGATCAGGTTACTGTATTCATTACCAGTTGACCCTGGCCTGTACTCGTTTAGAACACTGTGACAGGCCCCACTCGCTTGGCTCTCGGTAGTCAGCGTGCCAGAGCAGGAACTCTGGCTGTACCCCCTGGGCAACGTCGCTCCCATCGCCGTGCTATTAATTACCTGGGCTTCTTTAGTTACATTCTGCATTTCATGCAGCTTTGGAGGGAGCAGCGCTTATGTGTGAAATATTTTATTGAGGAGAATGTAGTGGATTGGACTGCATCTCTCTCTCTCTCTCTCTGTGTGTGTGTGTGTGTGTGTGTGTCTGTGTGTTTGCATGCTTTGTGTCTGTCGGTGAGTGAGAGAATGAGCAGAGGCGGATGGATGTGAGTATGTGTGAGCGCAAAGTGAGAAAAGTGATAGTAAGACAGATGGAGGCAGAGGAACAGAGAGAAAGAGCCAGAGAGAGAGGAGAGGCAGACAGAGTGTGTGTGGGTGAAATGTGAATGCACCTCTATCTGTGTCTCTCTGTCCCTCTCTCTCTCTCTCTCTGTCCCTCTCTCTCTCTCTGTCTCTCTGTGAGATTGTTTCCGCTTAGCTGATGACAAATGTCGCTCCGTTTGCCCGCGCCAGCCAGAGTAGCGCGCCAGTGGCGGGGCAGTGCCACGGCCCTTTCTGTCAGGCAGACATGCCCCCCGCACACACCTGTCTGAGCCTTCATTACACAAGCTGCAGGAGCACAGGAATACCAATCCAGCACACAGCACAGCATCCAGACTTCCAGAGGCACCAGCATCTCATCCTCTCCCCAGTGTGGGCCAGCCACCCTGAGAGTCTGCTGTCTTCTCCCCCTGCTCTAGTTCTTTCAACACCCGTTCTGTCCTCTTGCCAGAAATATCTCCTTAGATTTCCTTTTGGTGTGTAAATACACGTTCTGATACACCTTCCAGTGTTTGGCTCTTTTTAGTGTTTTAATTTGACATCTCCAAATGCAAGCAACTGCATGTTATGAACATGAGCTGGCGTAAAACGATTATGTGTTCAACACAGCAAAAGGTCTACACAGGCCTTGGGTGTAGGGCTCAACAAAGACACTGATTTGACTAATATGATAATAGGATATAAAGAACCGTCACCCCGGCAAATAAAAAGAGGAGACAGACACGTGCGTGGCTGGTGTCTGACGTTAAGCCGTTTTAACTCCGAGCAGCAGAGGCAGGTGCCGGGATGCGATGCGAAGCGTCTGTGGGCGGCGTTTTAATGTTGCTCACTAGTGTCTAGCGAGGCAGCACACGTGGATGAGGAGTAGCTCTCTGCTCACTAGCGTCTAGCTATTCAGCACGCGTGGATGAGGAGCAGCTTTCTGCTCACTAGCATCTAGCTATTCAGCAAACGTGGATGAGGAGCAGAAAGCTGCTCACTAGTCTAGCTATTCAGCACGCGTGGATGAGGAGCAGCTCTCTGCTCACTAGCGTATAGTTATTCAGCACGCGTGGATGAGGAGCAGCTCTCTGCTCACTAGCGTCTAGCGAGGCAGCACAGCACGCGTGGATGAGGAGCAGCTCTCTGCTCACTAGCGTCTAGCTATTCAGCACCTGTGCATGAGCAGCAGCTCTCTGCTCACTAGTGTCTAGCTATTCAGCACGCGTGGATGAGGAGCAGCTCTCTGCTCACTAGCGTCTAGCTATTCAGCACGCGTGGATGAGGAGCAGCTCTCTGCTCACTAGTCTAGCTATTCAGCACGCGTGGATGAGGAGCAGCTCTCTGCTCACTAGCGTCTAGCTATTCAGCACGCGTGGATGAGGAGCAGCTCTCTGCTCACTAGTCTAGCTATTCAGCACGCGTGGATGAGAAGCAGCTCTCTGCTCACTAGTCTAGCTATTCAGCACGCGTGGATGAGGAGTAGCTCTCTGCTCACTAGCGTCTAGCTATTCAGCACACGTGGATGAGGAGCAGCTTTCTGCTCACTAGCGTCTAGCGAGGCAGCACAGCACGCGTGGATGAGGAGCAGCTCTCTGCTCACTAGCCTCTAGCTATTCAGCACGTGTGGATGAGGAGCAGCTCTCTGCTCACTAGCTTCTAGCTATTCAGCATGCGTGGATGAGGAGCAGCTCTCTGCTCACTAGCGTCTAGCTATTCAGCACGCGTGGATGAGGAGCAGCTCTCTGCTCACTAGCGTCTAGCTATTCAGCACACGTGGATGAGGAGCAGCTCTCCGCTCACTAGCGTCTAGTGAGGCAGCACAGCACGCTTGGATGAGGAGCAGGGAATAATAACAAGCTGTGCTAGCATGGGGCCCCGTTTGCCCTTTTCTGCTGCCGCTGAACATGAGCTTCAACATGTGAAGACAACACCCACATGTATTTTTGCACACACACACATACACACACATGAATGGATTAGTGTTGCAATTACTATTACTATTTACATAAATGTGATTGGAATAAGTGCAATGCTTTCATTGCTTCCCTCAGTATCCCACATGTGAGGGGTCGCTTCGTCACGACTCATGTGCACACACACACACAGATACACACGCACACAAAGGCACTTTTACTCATACTCACAATCAGTCACATGGTGTCGTGTCTCATCACATCCCACCCAGTGCAGAGGGAGATGTGGGTTGTGTGATTCCAGCACGACTCCAGCTCCCACACGCGCACACACACACACACACACACACACGCACACACACACATGTGCGCACGCACAAGCGGGCACATGCGCTGGCCACAGCTCCACTGTCTGCTCCTCACACTGAAGGCTGCAGGTTGCTAGATGGAGATGCCTAATGGGATCTAAAGAGAGGGTTGGATTAATATGGTGAGCCTGTCACTTCGTCTATCTCTCTATCTGTCTATCTTTCCATCAGTCTGTCTGTCTATCTGTCTACATGTCCGCATCTGTAATTTCATAGTTTACTAGGATAGCTTATTTTACATTGCACTGTGCTGAAGGCATTAAATGCTGCTGAGGCCATATTGTGATGGTACTGTTTGTTGTGTGGTTCTGCTAAATTCTTTATCCAGTCAGCAGTTTTGATACACACCACTGATTGATCACTCTTTCTGAAAAGACACATGATTAAACAAATTCTGAATGCATGCAGCCTGTCACTCAAATTCTCACTATTCCATGGAGACTCAAAATAACCTTCTTTCTTCACACCCTCTCCTGAGACACTCTGATTAGGAGAAAATGTAAATGACTCAACACTTCTCTGAAAAGGGTTGTTGTTTAGTCAAAGGACAAACAAAACCAAAATTGTAAGCAAAGGGTTAAGGGTTGGCCAGTTGTCACTGCTACATCCTTTTTGGCTAATTAACTGCATTTGTTTGTACAGTATATGGTTCCAGAATGATATTGGATTGTTTTTCAGCCAAGTGTTTTGCCACTGCCAGATTGTTTCTTCAATAGTCTGGTGCAATGCAGAGTCACCGTCTCGGCTAAGAATAAGTTAAAGTCTGCGGCTTGATCAGACCTTCATCAGTTGAGGAAAAACTCCTGGCTGGGCCTGTTGTCAACTCAGCTCAGCAGCACTGGCAATGTGAGGTCACTGGGCTCGCAGGTTAGAGCTCTGCCATTCCACACCACTGGACTCCTGCGGGAGCTCTTCACTGAGATCAGACAGAGAGAGAGAGAGAGAGAGAGAGAGTGTGTGTGTGTGTGAGAGAGAGAGAGAGAGCGCAAGAGACAAAGGTAGAGAAAGAAAAGATGTACAGAAATGTATCAGAGATGTGGAGATTGGGAGTGGAGTAACACAAAAACTGAGCAGCACAGAAGTGACACAAAGAACAAATAACTCAGACAAAAAAAAAGACCCACAATGCACTAGGACTGTTTCCTCTGCGTTCATGTTTCATCTGGAGCCCTGCCCTTCTGCTCTGCTCTGTCTGGCAGTCTGATCAAACAGATCCCTGATTGGACTTGAGCTCTGCCAACACTGCAAGGCTGCAGGCAGCTGGTCACACTTAGCTGCCGTATGCTTTTCTTCACACCCAGTCTTTTTTATGTTTACATACATATTTATACGGGAGAGATGGCTGATATTCGACCACGGCTGAAAGTCATTCATAAAGTATCCAAATGCAGCTTCTACCCAAACGATTTGGACAGAGCCATACTGTACTGTTACATTACCACCCCACAGTATCAACACAGCACAGCAAGAGATTCTGTTCTGGTGTTTCTTCTGAAAAATGAGCGTGCTGCGTGGGATGGCTTCCGTCCCGTTGACAGAGATGCGTCAAAGTGAGTGAGTGGATTCCTTTGCTTCAGAGAGGTGTGTTGACACAGGGCCCGGTCCAGGCCAGATGGCTGGTGACGGAGCTGGGAGAAGGAAGGCGTCTGCTGTCGTTCCTCGGGCCTGGTGGCAGATTGCAGGCGTCGCGACTTCCGTGCGTCCTCCTCATGCTTGCTGGTATTCTGAGCCTTCCTTTTCTGGCCATATTAGGAGATCTGATACTCATGTTGGTGGTGGCACAGATGGTGGACTGGCTTTGGATTTATTCTTTGATATCTCAAATGAATTATGCGATCCTATTGATAGAAGTGAGAGGCTTCTAAATTATTCGGGGAGAAATTAAAGTCTTCTTTCTGTGCTGTCTGCCCACCCTAAGAAGTCTGTTCCTGTCATCATTTCACATATTTCAATGTGCTGGAGGATGGAAATGGACTTTTATATTAGAAGCACTGTGTGCCACATCATTATATTTACCAAGCCCAAAACAAATGACCGGAACTGGAAAAATAGTTCCTGATAACATATCTCTGGCTGATGAAAGAATGTCCATCAAAGGCTTTCAGAATGGGCATCAGACCATATCATATCAGTTCATTCCAGCCATACATTCTCATCCAAACACGCACCACATCACACTCACTGGTTCTCATGGATGATGCTCTCACATGCTACAGCTACTCGGGTAACATACAGTACATTCCATTCACAGTAGGCAGAACTGTAATACAGTAATGCAAGGAAAGAGCTCCAGGTAATTGCTTGAGTCAGGGCTGATGGCTTTTATAGATCCACCATTAAGAATACCAGGGCTCATTATATTTCTCTCAGGACTGGTGCTGGAGAAAGACAAAGGCTTTCCAATACCTGCAAAGGGGAGAAAAGCTATTTTCCCTTGAGGAATAACCTGTGGTCTTTTCTGTTTGTGCATCTGGGCATCATGGATCTCTGACCAACAGGCTGAAAGATGGAGATTAGAGTAGGAGAGAGAGAAAGAGAGAGAGGGAGAGAGACAGAGAGAGAGACACACAGAGAGAGAAGTGATTTGTCATCAGTATTTACTGGCGCCCTGAAGGTGGTGAGCAGTTTAAGAATGCTCAAGCTCTAGCTGCTGCTGTTGACCTTGAGAATTAGCAACACATGAACCTAGCATGTAAACATGAGTGATTGTAGAGACTAATCTGAATAGAATTGCACTGTTTTACGGTATTATTCAAGGCATTCAACTAATGATTGATCTATCAAGATGTGTATTCTAATACCACAAAAATACAGGAAGCTCTGTGACCACACAGCCACCTACCTTGGCAAATAAATATAAATTGTACAAGGCAGAAGTAATGACATAACAAATCCAGCAGTGACACTAAACAATGTAATTTTTTTATATAGTCTGTGGGAGAAATATACCGTATCGTCGCTTTAATTTCAATTTTCTAGGGGTGAGGTAGCCTACGGAGATCAGCTGTCATATACTGAACATGCGCAGTTTGTAGAGGGGCTGAACGCGTTGCTTCTGCTGCTGTTGATCTCTCTCTCTCTCTCTCTCTCTCCCTCTCTCTCTCTCTCTCTCTCTCGCGTAACCTCCGTCCTCCGTGGAGATACCAAGGAAACGTTATCGGTGGAGAGAGAAGTAAAAAATGGGGCAATAATCAGGGATGGCAGTACGGCGTGAGGTAATGTTTGAAAGGGTATTTTTCGCGACATTCGAGCGCTTTTTGTTGAATTCTCGTGTTTGATTCCATGATTTGGTAGCCCATACGAAACCTATGGCTCGATAGCCCCGTGGAGGGGGACACTCCGATGAAGGCTGTGCTCGGGGATGCCTGTGATGGGGTAGGCTAACGATTGCTGTTGAAACGGAATAGACCAGGTTAGATCTCTAAAACATGCCGAAAAATGACAAATTGTTGACTCGGTATATATACATGCGGGCCAAAAAGTCATAGTAGGCTATTACTAGGGGGGGCACTGCGTGACAGATGATGGTCCGTCCACTTTCAGCAGTCATATGCCTGTCGTCTTACCGACTCTTGTATTATGCATGCAGTTGGCATTGCTAATCGTCTGTCTGGAATCACGACGAAAGGAACTGAATGGCCCGCAGCAGTTTGTTCACGTTATCAGTGGATTGTTTCATAGTTCGGCATTCCTTCCTTATCACCGTCGACTTATTTGTATTTTCGGAGCGAATTCGAATTCTGAGACCATGGTCAGCATTTGTTAGAATGTATCCCCACTATCAAGGCATTTCGTAAACAGTTTTACCATGATTGAAATGATTTTTGGCTGGTTTGTTCACTACACATGTGTGAATGGCTGTAATTAAAACCCGGATGTGCTGAAGGTCTATCCATAGACTGGTTGTGACTGAGGCTCACTTGTAGTAGCTACTCTTAGATTTCTAGTAGCCTACGCTGTTCTTGCATTCGGCTTTAAGTCGCCGCTAACGTAAAACGAAACATCTTACTGTACGCGGATGGGTAAACTGTACTTTGTCATTGGTATGTGGAAATGTTCCCCGTAAAAAGGGACGGTGCCGGTAGCCTACATGTAGGCTATTCAACGAATATCCTCGAACCATGGTGTTTTGCACTGCTGTTGGATGCATTTTCGGTCATTTGACTAACACTATAAGCCATGATTATTCTGTAGGCTGAGACACATTGGCATATATTTTCAAAATTAAAAGCTATTCTTTGAAATGTACCATTGTTTCTGGTTTGGTTGCATTCACCTTTCCAGGGTTTAAGGTGAAGGTATTGTATTACCCATTGAAAGGAAGGCATTCGACTATCTTTTCTGCCGTGTGGAAGTGTAGAGCAGAAATCAATAGCGAGGGTTTAGTGCCCTGTCCAAGGTGCTGAACGAAAACGTCGAATCAGGCTCACATGGAAAAGGGAGAGTATCATTCATGGTACCGAGTCATGTTGAAAAAAGGAAGAGCATGTTTCTTAGTACCACCACCCGATGTTAGGTACTAGCCTATAACAAGCCAATTATGCTTTCGCCCCATAGTATTAGTAGACTCAACATGAATCACAGTGTCTTTTGCCAATGAGAAGTGAATAAGCCCTTGGAAGAAGTTATTGTGGTGTCTGCCTTATCTTTACATATGCCACCTAGCAAAACATGGAACTGACCTCTGAGTGGACAATAGGCTACTTCATTAAGCTATATTTACTTGTTTATGCATATGTTATGTATGCTTTATGTTCCCATAAAGAGCTGGAATGTGACTAATATGATATAATGTCTGGCTATCATCAATATCTTCATCTATGTTTGTAGACAGATCTGCTTAATTATCTTATATCTCCCCATAATTTTTGAGCATATGAAAATGATAGCCAAAATCCCTCATGATCATAATCCACAAATATTTGATAATTGTTTGTTGATGGTTCCCGAAAGAATGCATCCATCAAATACATTAGTGGCATAATCAGAATCATGGTTATTCAACATTGCCCCAAGCGAAATACAGACAAAATCAGTACAAGCACTAATACAGCTCTGGAAACTCTGAACTGTGTGTGTCATGGAGTAAAAACATAACTCTTTTATGTATATTGTAATATCTTTCTCCGACCTGTGGACAATCTGAGTCCTTTTTCATTCATGTATGAAATTGCCGTCCTTAAACATCAGTTTCTCAATTTTGTAACAGGATCATTTTCTTCTTTCTTTCAGAGGCAGATGTGAGTCACCAGATCCATCAGCCAGGGACAGCCCCAGAGCTCTCTGAAGTCTGTCCCACCGTTCATGCCAGCGGTGTGGGTGCCCCTGGCCCCAGCTGGCCCCTGGTGAAGGGATCCCTGTCTCTTCAGCCAGCCCCACTGTCCAGTGTGGAGCCCCAAGGCCATGTTCTCCTCTAATTTCCTGAGTGGGGGCAACCCCCTCAGTGCCGTCTCCTCGGCCGTCAACAAGTTCAGTCTGTTTGGGGATGAGGGAGATCCTGAGCAGGACAAACAAAAACAGCAGCAGCAGCAGCAGGCCAACCCTCAACAAAAGCCCCCAATCCAGCAGGGGAATGGGCAGCCTGCATCACAGATTAAGGGTGGCCCAAAGCCAGGGGGGCCACCACCCCAGGGCTCGCCCAAGACTGGGCCCCAGTCACAGCAGGGGCCCAGCAGGGGAGGACCTCAGCAGCAGCCAGCCTCTGGGAAGCCTGGGACTCAACAGCAGCCGGGAGGCCCGGGGCCTGGGGCTCGTGCCCCAGGGGCAGCCCAGCGAGGACCCCCATCACAGGGGCTTGCCAAAGCTGCAGCCCAGGGAGGACCCCCATCACAGGGAGCTGCCAAAGCTGCAGCCCAGGCTAAAAGTGGGCCCGGGCCAGGGGGTAAATCACTGTGCCCAATATGCAAGAACACGGAACTTAATGTCCAATCCAAGGAGCCTCCAAACTATAAAAACTGTACGCAGTGCAAGAGCCAGGTCTGCAGCCTGTGTGGATTCAGTCCCCCAGACTCAGCAGTAAGATGGTTTATGTTCTAAATTCATTCCCACAAATCACAGTAGAATGCGTTGTCACAGTGTACACAGTACAACAATATTTTTTTGTTGTGTCTTGCAAAAGGATATTGTAAAATGTCAGACTGCATCTCTGTTACTGAATGTTGTGTTTGAGGTAAACCTTTTTCTCATACTGTATGTGAAACCCACACAAGCATGGTTTTGCAGAATACAAGAATCGGGTAACATAGATAGTAGATCATCCAGGATTTTTTTCTATTTTACAAAATATTACCAGTCTCAGTCAAACATTCATATTCTTGCGGGGTAGAAATGATATAATTTAGCTTTCAGATGAAAGCAAAACATTGTTTCACTCAAAATGTCTTCACAGTTTTGTAAGGAAATAACGGAAAATAACTCAGCTGAAGTGCTCAATTAAACTGTTTTACAATTGTGAGGGCACTCACATTATATATAATATTTATGAGTTTCCAAGAACTTGGAGAAGGGTGTTTCATGTTTAGCCTCTCCTGATCCTTGCTTCTTTATCCATGTGTTGTCTTTTTTAATGGCAGCAGGAGGCATGCACTAACACACCTAAATGCGTTGAAGCGCGAACCAGTTTACAGTTTCAACACTAATCCCATTAGAGCCACATAATGCAATTAACTGCAGGATGCAGGCTATTGAGACTAATGAACATTAGGAGCTCATGTGACAGAGCACAAAGATGTGCAGAATGCAGATGCCATATTTTCATAATAGGTTTGGATCATATTAATGCATTGGTCATTTATCTGTGCCTTCTTTTGTAATTATAGGGGAAGGAGTGGCTCTGCCTGAACTGCCAGATGCAGAGAGCCCTTGCAGGTGCTGAGCCTCCAGGTCCTCCTATGAAGAAAGCCCAGCCCCAGGCCAACAAGCCCCCAACAGCTTCGCAACCACCATCGGCTGCCCCGCAAAAGACAGGTGTTCCAGGATCTCCTCAGAGAAAACCGGCCACAGCGAATGCTGCCCCACCCAAGCAAACCCAGGAATCTGCAAAACCTCAACAACAGATGCCAAAGGGTGGACCCTCCCCTGCCAAATCTGCACCACCACCACAACAGCAGCCACAACCACCAAAGCAGGAGTCTGGCTTGTTTGGCTTTGGCTTTGGTGGTCTGACTGACACTGCTAGATCCAGGTCCCCCTCACCACAGCCTGCTGGGAAGGTCATGGGCTTTGGGTCTTCCCTCTTCAGCTCAGCATCGAATTTGATCTCCTCTGCAGTTCAGGATGAGCCATCTTCAACACCACCCACAGCCCGCAAGGAGTCTGTGTCATCCCAGGGTCCTGCAAAGGCTCCACCACCCACAGCCCGTAAGGAGTCTGTGTCATCCCAGGGTCCTGCAAAGGCTCCACCACCCACAGCCCGTAAGGAGTCTGTGTCATCCCAGGGTCCTGCAAAGGCTCCACCATCCACAGCCCGTAAGGAGTCTGTGTCATCCCAGGGTCCTGCAAAGGCTCCACCAGCTGTGGAGACTAAAGCGCCTGCGCAGAAACCAGAAGCAAAGAAAGCTGAGCCTCCACAGCAGCCCAAGGCCACAACAGCTCCAGGCAAAACGGATATACCCCCATCAGGACCTCAGAAGAAGGACGGCCCTCACTCGCAGCCTCCCTCCAAAGCAGCTCCATCGTCCTGTCCTCTGTGCAAGGTGCAGCTCAATAAGGGCTCCAAGGATCCTCCCAACTACAACACCTGCACTGAATGCAAAAGCACTGTGTGCAACCAGTGCGGATTCAATCCCATGCCACATGTGAAAGAGGTAAGAGAAGCCAAAATCCTTTCTCAGCGTTTATCATTTGTTGTCAAAATGTACAATGTATAGTAAGTTAGTTGACCAGGACTAGTTAATATGTTAATGTGTGTGCATCTGTGCTGTAGTAAGGGCATTCCTATAACATGAACATTTTAGTCACAGTTCTGTTGTTTGAATTTTTGTCTTTGAAATGTTGGATAAAATGTTGAAAATACAAGTGTGTCAATCTCAGCGTTCAAATGGTTATTTTAGATAAGGTACATTTAGAAACCACAGATAGAAAGACATCATCCTTAGTACTAACCACAAGATAAGAATATACAATGTTGATCGTTTGGGTGCATGCACGGTAAACAGAGTTATATTGCATGGTTTTCTATATGTATAATCTGTATTGTCTGAAAATAAATGGCCAGCTTAATTAAGTAAGTGTGCAGCTCCTAAGTGGTCAGCTTCAAACACAGGCAGATCTTTGCATTGTTTTCAGCATTGGAGCCTATTTTATTTATTCTTTTATTTATTCACTTAATTTCCTCAAGAAAGAATGGAGGTTATTCCCTAAGTGGGTGGAGCGATGTTCTGGAACATAGAATTTTATATTGCATATACAGTACAGTAAATTACGTTTATATTCATTTGTCTTTATTTTTCATATGTACAGTATGTGTATTTTTTTTTATTTTATGTTTATTTTTTTTTTTTTTTTGTTGTTTTGTTTGTTTGTTTGTTTCATTGAAATGCTGACTTTGGATGCAGGATACAGATTTACATGGCTCTAAGATTGTTCTTTTCTGTCTTTCCATACGGTATAAGAGACACTTTAGTTGAAAGTGAGATAGAAATATCCTCTGTTCTGTTTTTGCTCTATGTGCCACCACCCAATACTCTTAACAACCACACAGCATTTTACATGATACAGTTTCTCTGCAGATTATAAAGTCAAGCTCACCTTTTTTGCGAGAGGCTGTGAATGAATTAGCCAGGCTGCTATTCTGGACCGTGTGTGATATTCAACCTCTCAGAAATATAAACAGTGAAAATGACATGTGATTCCCCAGTTGTGTAGGATTGAGTGGCTTTTGATGCATTTATCCAGTGAGAGCTCTGCTCTCCCTCAGGCCCTTCATCTGGCAGAGTAGACGATGTTGGCTTCAGCCTCTAATGGCAGATTCATCTCTGAGGTTGTCTCCAATACAAAGGACTTGACCCTCGACACTGTAATTTAACGCTGACAGTTTGCATGCAGCCTGACAAGGAGAGTCCAAGGATACTTGATTGCAGGTGGTACCACCATGAAGAGATCATGGCCAGTCCCATTGCCAGAACCAATTTACAGATATGTTCTTTTAGGATCCCACAAGATCCCTTGAGGGTGGACAGCTTGTGTCTCCAGTACTGGCAGGCATTTAGATGTCAATTTACATCTTTGAATAATTACAAAATCAAGGGCACCTATCAGTTGAGTGTCACTTCATGAAGAACTTCCTGTTTATAAATACTTAAAGGTGCACTTATATGATACTAATTCCTAGCACATTTTGTCAAATTCAGCTGATTTGTCAAATTGTCCTTTAGGAATCTGTTTCATGTTTGTGTGCAGAGCAATAATAGTCTGTTTTGAATATACCGTACAGTCCAGTGAATTGGACACAAGCACGAGAGTCCAAGTCATAAACAATTCCAGCTAGTTAACACGGTCCTACTGGACTCAGAACAGAGTAGCATAATTTGATTGGATGTTGAACAAATTAAAAATTAAATCAATACAGAAGTCAACAGGGCATGTGATTCAGAAAGAAGATAATCATGTTACTTTCAGATTATGCATCTGAAATGGCACACATTTGTTTATGAACATAATAATATACAAGAAATTACCAAATCTCAACCAAAGAGAAAATGTCTGAACATCTAATGCGACAATATTAAAATATAGAATATACATTTTATCTAAATCATATTAAAGTAAAATCAATGCAAAAGTGTAATACAAACAAGATAAATATATTCAAACATTCATTATGCTAATCTTTACAGGCATGAAATGGTTCTTACTTTTTAGGAATTGTAGAGGGGAGTTTGTAGGTGTGTGTGGCCTTTTCCCTCTCTGTCTGTTTACAGGTACAGGTATTTTAAGGAATGTGACCAGCACACAGTAAGTGAAAAGTGGAGTCTTTGTTAAAAGTGTTGAGGCATGCAAAAGTGATTTACCAATTTAATATCATTACAGGTCAAGGAGTGGCTATGTTTAAACTGCCAAATGAAACGGGCACTTGGAGGAGCTGATCCTCCTGGACCTATGATGAAACCTACACCACAGTCTAAAAAACCCTCCCCAGCATCCCAACCCTTTAACAAAGCAGTTCCTCCCCCCGTCTCACCTCAGAAGACACAGGGATCACCACTTGTGACTGGAAAAGATGTGAATAAACTTGCCCAAACTAGCCAGTCTGCTCCAACCACCAAACAGCACCCGCAACAAAAGCCCCCTCAGCAGGTCATTGACAAAACACAGACAACTAAAAGCCAAGCCTCCCCTGCCAAATCTGCTCCTGCACAATCTGAGCCTCCAAAAGAAGAGACTAGCTTCTTTGGCTTAGGCTTTGGTGGGGTGAAAGACACATCCAGATCCCGTTCTCCCTCACCACAGCCCACAGGATCTGTCACTGGCAAGGTTTTCGGCTTTGGCTCTTCAATCTTCAGTCAGGCGTCTAATTTGATTTCATCAGCAGTGCAAGATGAGGGCCCCACAAAATCCCCAGCTGTTCAGAAAGATCCTTCATCAGCCCAGGCCTCGCCCAAAATATCAGCTGGTGACAGTAACACTTTGCCTACAAAGAAAGGGGATGACAAGAAACCAGAGGTTACAAAACAAGAGCAAAAGTCATTTGATCAAAAGAAAATAGAGGCAAAGTCAGACAGTCAACAGTCAGATGGTCTTTTGAAAGATAAAGAGAATATGTCAAAAGGGAAACAACTAATAGGTGAATCATCAAAAGTCACTACACAAAGAATGGATACTTCTACCCCTGGTTCTCTTCAGAAGAAGCCTATTTCATCAGAACAGCCAGCCAAGGAAGAAGCTAAGCCTGTTCTATCACCTGCCAAAAAGGTGACCCAAGAGGATAAAAAACTTGAGAGTCAGAAACCATTAAGCCAGGCCAGTGCTCATGAGATGAGACTAAATAGTACAAACTCAGCAGTCCAGCGTTCTCCACAGCAAAATGCCTCTCAGGCACAGAGTGCTGGCCGACCTCATCAACAGCCACAGATACCAAGCTCGGCTGGTTTGCCTGCCAAAGCCACACCTCAAACACAGACTGAGCCACAGAAGCAGGATTCAGGACTGTTTGGCTTTAGGTTTGGTGGGGCTAAAGACAGATCTAGATCTCAATCTCCATCATCTCAGCCAGAAGGCTCTGTCTCTAACAAAGTGTTAGGGTTTGGATCATCTATTTTCACCTCAGCATCTAGCTTTATCAGCTCAGCTGTGCAAGATGAATCCACAAATGAACAAGCTAGTACTAGCAAAGATTCTACATCTAGCCTATCAAATCAAATTAAATTAGAGGACAGTAAACAAAAAGATGAAAACCTTGAGAATAAGAAGTCTATTGAAAACAAGCCTATGTCAGCCACTAAACCTACTGCTCCTCTAAAGCCAGGAAACAAGGAAAAACCCCTCACCACACCTCAACCCAAAGATACTGTAGCTGATCGTTCCCCACAGAAAAATCAAACCACACCATCAACACAACCAGGTAGTGTAGAGGGAAGTAAACCATCTTCTAGCACTAAAGCTGGACTAGCTCAACAGACAACACCATCTGATCAAAAACATGCTGGTAAGAAAGTAGATGATCAGCTAGGTTCAGCAGCACCCAAACAATCTATTGCCTCACCTCCTGTGAAACATGCCCCTCCCCAGGAAGTCTCCCAAAAACCTCAACAACCAACCCCATCAAACACAACTTCGCCTAAGAAATCTGTTCCACCATCATCTGATCCTCCTAAACAGGATTCTGGATTGTTTGGATTTGGGTTTAGCAGCCCATCTAAATCCCAGTCACCTTCATCTCAAATGCAAGCATCCGTGTCTGGGAAGGTTTTAGGGTTTGGTTCATCTCTTTTCAGCTCAGCATCCAACTTAATCACCTCAGCTGTAGAGGAGAACTCAGATAAACAACCTTCTGGAACAAAAGATTCTGTGCCGTCAGTTTCGCCTCCCAAAATTCAAAGTGACACCAAACCCCTGCTTACTTCAAAATCAAATGATAAGAAGGATGAGCAACCAATGTCTACAGGAAACAAGCAAGGGGAAAATAAACCAGAGGTTAGGAAACTAGACTCCCAGGCCACACCACCGTTAGTTTCAATAAACACATCTTCTAAACCACAGGTAGAAACACAGCCAGAGCAGAAAGCAACAGCATTATCCTCTTCACAAAGCAAACAGGCCACACCATCTGCTCAGACAATGAAAATGGAAACTGCTAATATTGTTCCAAGTTCAAGTGAAGATAGCAAAGTTCAAGAGCCAGTAAAATTACCTAAATCTCCTAGTCAGACAGTGCTGAAAGAGAAAGCCCCACCACAAAAACCCAGTCAACAGTCTCCTGCCAAAATGGCATCACAGCCCAAATCTGAAACACCAAAGCAAGAGTCTGGATTTTTGGGATTTGGTTTTGGCAAAGACAAACTTCAGCCTGCCTCAAGTCCGTCCACAGAGTCTGTATCTGGAAAGGTTTTTGGATTTGGATCCTCCATCTTCAGTTCGGCATCAACCTTTGTGACATCAGCTGTGCAGGGTGAATCAGCCACAACACCTAGCTCCCAGAAAGATACTGCATTACAAGCCTCTCCCAAGAAATCAGAGTCAGAACCCAAACCAACCACAGTACAAAAAGAAGACAAGTCAGGTAAACAGAGCATGGCATCAACTTCTACGCCTACAACAAAAGTGCCTGACATGCAGGAACAAATGGAACAGAAATTACTAGACAATAAACAGGGAGACAGAAAACAAATAATTAAGACACAAGAACTCAAGACAGAGGGTGATAGACAAAAACAAGACAATACCAAAGTAGAAGGCATCACTCAGCAACCCTCGGGTATAACACCAACTACTAAACAAAACAAAGACCTTCCAGAAACAGCTCCTGAGAATAACGATTCTTTAACAACTGGCTCTCCACAAAGAAAGGAGATTGCCTCATCAGCACAACCAAGCAAACCAGTTATGACTCAAAAAGCACAGCCAGGTGACAATAAACCTGAGGATAAAAAATCTCAAGATCCAAAGCAGATTCCACCAGAGCCAAAATGTTCACAACAACACCCTCCACAACCTCATGTGCAGGCTGCAAAGTCACAGCAGCCAGTGCCAAAAATGGTTGTCCCGTCTACAAAACCAGCGTCCTCTGCTCAGTCTGAACCTCCAAAACAAGAATCCAGTTTCTTTGGTTTTGGATTTGGAGGCATGAAAGATACATCAAGGTCCCGTTCACCTTCACCTCAACCAGCAGGATCTGTTTCAGGAAAAGTGCTAGGATTTGGCTCTTCAATGTTTAGTTCTGCATCTAATTTTATATCCTCTGCAGTCCAAGATGAACCATCCTCTGTGCAAAAAGGAGCCATTCCACCAACATCTCAGCAAAAAGGAGCAAGTCAAACACCACCTGGGCAAAAGGCAGTTGCTCCACCACCATCTGAACAAAAGGGAGCTGTTCCACCACCATCCCAGCAAAAAGGAGCTGTATTACCACCATCCCAGCAAAAGGGAACTGCTCCACCACCATCAGAAAAAAAGGGAACTATTCCACCACCATCAGAACAACAGGGAACTGTTCCACCACTACCTGGGCAAAAGGGAACTGCCCCACCACCATCAGAGCAAAGGGGAGCTGTTCCAACACTACCTGGCCAAAAGGGAACTGTTCCCCCACCATCAGAGCAAAAGGGAGCTGCTCCACCACTACCTGGGCAAAAGGGAACTGTTCCACCACCATCAGAACAAAAGGGAGCTGTTCCACCACTACCTGTGCAAAAGGGAGCTGTTCCACCACCATCAGAACAAAAGGGAACTGTTCCACCACTACCTGGGCAAAAGGGAACTGTTCCACCACCATCAGAACAAAAGGGAACTGTTCCACCACCATCAGAACAAAAGGGAGCTGTTCCACCACTACCTGGGCAAAAGGGAACTGTTCCACCACCATCAGAACAAAAGGGAACTGTTCCACCACCATCAGAACAAAAGGGAGCTGTTCCGCCACTACCTGGGCAAAAGGGAACTGTTCCACCACCATCAGAACAAAAGGGAACTGTTCCACCACCATTAGAACAAAAGGGAACTGTTCCACTACTACCTGGGCAAAAGGGAGCTGTTCCAACACAAGCCCCTCCAGCACAAACCATTACAGAAAAAACAGTAGAGAAAGCAAGTGAGGTAAAAACAGACGCTAAGAAAGTAATTACCCCTGATAATATTGGATCTGTTAAGAAGCCAGTGGAGGCAACAGTTAAGAATCAAAAGGAAGTTTTAGAAAAAACAGATGATAAGCAAAAAACACCACAAGAACAAAAAATAGTGTCCATGGAAAAGAAGACACAGAAACCAGAGAAGAAAATTGTGGAAGAACAGGAGGACAAAAAGACAACAGAGGACAAAAACGCATCTGGTGTGTCTTCCACCATGACCAAAACAGACAAGGAGCCTCAGGCTAGACCATCATTAACTCCATTAAATAAAGAGTCTACACCATTACAATCTGTAAATAAAGATGTTCCCTCATCTGCTTCACTTGAAAAGAAGGAACCAATCCACATAACACCACGACCGACCAAGAAAGAGCCTGAGAAAACTATCACTCAAGGTAAAACCATTGCAACAGGTGTCAGACAACCCCCACCACAAATGCCTGACCCACAAAAGATTCTTGACAAACCTCAACAGAAAACACCCAGCATTAGTGACTCACCAGTCAAAGCTAAACCACAAACAGGTGCCGGACCGCCGAAACAGGAGTCCAGCTTTTTTGGTTTTGGCTTTGGCGCGGCTAAAGATGCATTAAAATCACAGTCAGCCTCTGCAGGTGCTGTTTCTGGAAAAGTTCTTGGCTTTGGGTCCTCCATGTTCAGCTCAGCATCAAATTTAATCACATCATCTGCACAGGAAGAGCCTTTAGAAAAACAGCCTGTGGTGCAGAGAGGCCCTACACAATCACAAGTCTCACCCAAAACTCCTGTCAGAGAGACAAAAAGACCTGCTGTTGAGACAGTGATTGACAAAACATCTGAAAAGGTTGTGAGTAAGAAGGCAGTGGAGGGGAAGAAACCAGAGAAAAGTGGTGAAGAGCCACGGCAAGAGGAGAAGGTGGAAAATAAATTAGATGAAAGAAAAGTAAATAAAAAGCTAGATGAGACAACACAAGAACAGGAGAAAGCAAACAATGAAGCTGTGGCCAAGAAATTGGCAGAAAACAGAGAGGAGAGAAAGCAAGATGAAAAGAAAGAAGATAAAATAAATTCTGAAGAAATTAAGCCTGAAGCAAATAAAGACATTCAGACAACAGGGAAAGACGATAAATCAGAGGGGAAGAGCACTGAGAAATCTGAGGAAAAGAAAACTGATAAGAGAAATTTAGAAATGACTAAACCTGAGGTTCAGAAGTTAGTAGAGGTCAAGAAACACATAGACAATGCTGTTGACGACAACAGGCAAGTCAGTCAAACAGATAGAGTGAATCCAGTCGATAACACTTCAGATAAACAGAAGGATATACAGGCCAAACCTCCCACTGTTGCCAAAAAGCCCTCAACAACATCACCACAGCCATCACCTCAGAAAATGCCTGTTTCTACAGATGCCCTAGAAAAGACAAAACCACTTCCTGGATCAGCGCAAACTATGAAGTCAGATTCTTCAAAGCCTGTTCCTAGCACTAAAGAAGGCAGTCCTCAGAAATCTACTGAAGTGCCGAAGCCCTCGGAGGCACAAAAAACACAGGTACAAAAGAGCACAGCCATGACTAAAGAGTCTGATGTTAACCAACTCGTTCAAAATCCTCCACCACAAAAATCTCCCCAGCTGCAAGCATCTAGTAAAGCTCCACAGCAAATACCTAAGGGTCCTGCTAAGCCCTTGCCACAGCCACAGCCTGAACCTCCAAAACAGGATTCTGGATTCTTTGGTTTTAGTTTTGGTGGGGCTAAAGAAAAATCTAGATCTCAGTCTCCCTCGACTCAGCCAGCAGATGTGAGTGGGAAGGTGTTAGGTTTTGGCTCATCCATTTTCAATTCAGCATCCAGTTTTATTTCCACAGCCGTTAAGGATGAGCCAATTGTTATACCTGCATCCACTCAAAAAGAACCAGCACCTGAACCTCCACCAGGTCAGCCTGGTAAACAAACTGTGGGAGACACTAAACCAGTCACTGCACATAAGATAGACAGTCTAAGATCAGATGAGGAAAAAGAAAAGCAAAGTCGTCCAGATGAAGTGAAACACGGTCAAGGAAAACTGGATGATAAAAAAACAGAGGTACAAAATGTTGCACAAGGGAAGGTAGAACAGAACCTTGACAAAAGCAACCCTGATCTCAAAGCCTCTGTGGCAAAAGTGACCACTTCAGTCTCACCCCAAAAAAGTGCTGCACTGCCCGCATCTCCACTCAAAGAGCCAGGAACACCGGCAGAACAAACAGGCAAGGCAGGATTAGCCAAGCCCATCACCAAGTCATTAGACAAAAATATAACACAGGCTGAAAATGATAGTAAGATATCCCAAGACACTGCCAGCGCAGTGGCAACCAAAGCACCCATTGTTGCACCTGATACGCAGCCACAACCACAGCCACAACCACAAAATCCAAAACACGTACCAACAAAGCCTCAACAAATACCAAGTGGAACAAAATCCCCTGCCAAAGCTTTGCCACAAGCACAGCAGGTGCCCCCTAAACAGGAAACCAGCTTTTTTGGCTTCGGATTTGGTGGTAAAGAGGCTCCCAAAACCCCTGCTGCTTCAAAGGCTAATGAGTCCATGTCGGGGATGCTGTTTGGTTTTGGTGGGGCTAAAGACACATCTAGATCCAGATCACCATCACCTCAGGCCACAGGGTCTGTGACTGGGAAGATGTTTGGCTTTGGGTCCTCCATTCTCAGCTCAGCTACAAATTTAGTATCTTCAGCTGTCCAGGACGAAGCACCCAGTACTCCTGCGGCCCAAAAGGAGTCTTTGCCAGTCCAGGCCTCTCCTAAAAAAATGGGGGAGAAACCATCTGTAATACAGACGCAAGAGGGAAAGCAAGCTTTGCAACAGCAGAGTCAGACGTCAACGGTACAGACAAAAGCAGGTCTTGTATTAGGGCCCACGTCATCACCAACTCCGAGCAGAACAACAAAATCCTCTTGCCCACTCTGCAAAGTGGATCTCAACATGGGCTCCAAGGACGCACCAAATTACAACACCTGCACTGAATGCAAGAGTGTTGTATGTAACCTCTGTGGATTCAATCCAGTGCCACACCTCACAGAAGTAAGACTATCTGTTCAACCAAGCAACAAAAGACATTATTTTAAGTTTGAAACATTTCATTTCACACAATAGTGCACAAAGACATTCACCTTCCATTGCCATGGTTATCGCTCATTTACAGATGTTTGATATCCTACTAAACTTTTCTTTCTGATTGGACTAATAGTATTGTGATTTACTTTACACTGTGTATGCCTTTTGTGTGCATGTGTTACTCTACATTAATGTTTTATTTATAGTTTTTTAATCTTGATATTGTGTTATTAGTTGTGGAATTTGTGGTACTTAATTCATTTCGTTAAGGCCTACTGCACAAACAAAAGGCAGATCTGTCAATTTTCACATATAGTAGAGGCTGGTTTCTTTTTTGTCCTTGCAAACGTCTATTGGATGAGATTAATGCAGAATTCTTGTAAAAGGATATGTTTTAGTCAGGTCAAAACAAAAGAGCTGGTTGAAGCTGATATACTGTATCTGGACAGATCTGTCTTGAGGTATTCCTACAATGACATACCTGTGTGCAGTCGGCTATTGTTAGTGATATATAAGTTGCTGTATTATGTTGGGTGGATGGTCCTGTTGGGATTTTTCAGCATGCACACCTGTTCACCTGGTTACCTTTTTTTTCTATATGATGCGTTTAAAAAAAAATGTAATTTTAACTTTGAAGTGAATAATGTATAACTTCAAAGACATTTTGCAATATGCTATTCACGAGCACAGTTCTACAAAAGACAGTGGCTATTGACCCAGAGATTGTTAAAATAGTACCATTGCTATTTTATCAAAAATGCTGGCAAAATAATGTAATTTGCTTCGTCACCTTGTTCTAGAAATACAAAACTTGACAATTGACCAGCTGAAGGAAACCATAGTCAAACTATAGGTCACAATGAGTTGGATTCCTTTTAACTTTTTGTCCTACTGAATAATGTGGGTTGTTCGGGATATGTTTTAAACTGCAACCTTATACAGTAGTTGAAATTATCACATTGTACATTACCCGATGACACCTGTAATATTAGTTGCTGCATGTTCTTGTCTTAAAACTGCCTTAGATTAAAACTGCCTTTGAGCCTGGACTTTCAATGCCAGAAATGCATCAAACTGCAAAGCTTAAAGGGATAATCCGGAGTGAAATGCACTTTAGATCAATTTTTCGGACTATTGGGAGTACATACGTTGAGTTGACACCAAAATCATGTCATTCGGATGTATTTTGAGAAAGTTCGAGTTCACCGTTTTTAGCCAAAACTCGTTAGCCTGTAAGTGACCGGGGCAGGTCCTTTCGCCACTACAAAACGCTATTTTTATACCTCTTCTACTGTTCCAAACAACACTACACTTACGTGGTAGTGAGTAGAGGGTCCCTAAAGCCAAACCGAAGTATCCCCACGTCTTTATGTGGTCGGATAGAGAGTCCAGAATGAATTTAATCGAGTCAGTACCTTTCCGGAAATGTTAGTAAAGTGTTGTGGAAGCGTTGCGCAGCTGCCGCAGCGACATTTCCGGAAGGTACTGACTCAATTAAATTCATTCTGGACTCTCTATCCGACCACATAAAGACGTGGGGATACTTCGGTTTGGCTTTAGGGACCCTCTACTCACTACCACGTAAGTGTAGTGTTGTTTGGAACAGTAGAAGAGGTATAAAAATAGCGTTTTGTAGTGGCGAAAGGACCTGCCCCGGTCACTTACAGGCTAACGAGTTTTGGCTAAAAACGGTGAACTCGAACTTTCTCAAAATACATCCGAATGACATGATTTTGGTGTCAACTCAACGTATGTACTCCCAATAGTCCGAAAAATTGATCTAAAGTGCATTTCACTCCGGATTATCCCTTTAAATGGACAGTACCATTTTCTTACACATTCAGAATGTGCTGCAACATAGATGAGCTGGTCAAATACACATATTTTGTTTTCTCAGAACATGGTAAGGTGGGTATTTCATTGTTTTGTCAGAATCTGGTTTTAAGACACTCTCTTTCATAGTCTTACTTATAGGATATATTGGTTTTTTATTATACACGTTCTTGGCAATGCCCTATCCTGACTAACAAACTGTTACAAATGCTAGCACAGTGGCATTTATTACTATATTTCTGTGTGTTCTTCCATTGTTTATAATGAACCATGCATTGAGAAGCTCTTTGAAAGTTACCTGGAAAGTGCTTTATAATGCAGGCTATTATTCTCTTTGTAGATGTATGTTTTGTTTTCTGTTGGTAGTGTGTTGGTGTTTGTGTTTTTGTTCTTATTCTATTGAACTTTCATTTATTTTGTGGCATTCTAAATAAACATCAATATTCAGACACTTACTCAACAACTTTTTTTGTATCATTAGGTACTGTTTATGTTTATACCATTTTGCATCCAAAACTACTCATTTAATATTGTATAAAACATGAGTTGATATTTGCAGGATGCATGCATTTTTCAGTACTAACACAGTGTAACACTGTATTTGAATGGAGTGTATGTGATGGATGGAATAACAGATGCTGATGACATTGTCTCTGTATCATTGCAGGTGCAGGAATGGCTTTGCTTGAACTGCCAGACACAGCGGGCTCTTGGAGGTATGGAGCCTCCAGGGCCTCCTATGATGAAGCCCCAGGGCAGTAAAGTACCAGCACCTTCTCAACCAGCTGGCAAAGACGCAGCTGTACCAGACTCTGCACAGAAGATGGTGGTACCTCCAGCAGGGGTAGAGAAATCGCCCGCCACTGAAAGCAAAGCTCCTACTCAGCAAGGGTCTGGGAAACCTGCACAGCCAGCTGTGAAAGCTGAGGCTTCTCCGGCGAAATCTCCGGCACCAATGCCACAGGCTGAGCCACCCAAGCAGGATTCTGGCTTGTTTGGCTTTGGCTTAGGTGGTCTGACCGACACCTCTAAATCCAGATCTCCCTCACCTCAGCCTGCTGAGTCAGTGTCTGGGAAAGTGATGGGATTTGGCTCCTCCTTCTTCAGCTCAGCATCCAGTCTGATCACCTCTGCTGTTCAGGACGAGCCATCTCCTCCCACAGCCCGTAAGGAGTCTGTGTCAGCTCAGGGTCCTGCAAAGGCTCCTCCCACAGCCCGTAAGGAGTCTGTGTCAGCTCAGGGTCCTGCAAAGGCTTCACCAGCTGCGGAGACAAAACCAGCTGCTGCAGCACAGAAGCCAGAGGAAAAGAAAGTAGAAAATAAGAAGCCTGAGGAGAAGAAGCCACAGGGTGCCCCCCAGGCTAAGGTGACAACTGAACCACAGAAAAAAGAATCTCAGCAAAGTTCTTTTGGTTCATCTTGTCCACTCTGTAAAGTTCCTCTGAATGTAGGGTCTAAGGATCCTCCGAACTTCAACTCTTGCACTCAGTGCAAGGCTACTGTATGCAATCTGTGTGGATTCAATCCCACACCCCATCTGACAGAGGTAAGCCAAATGCAAACACCATTGAATTTGGCTACATATGAAGAGCTCTTTTCCAAAACACTATAAATCCATTTTTGAAAACTTTAACAGGACATGTTATTTAATTGTGTATTGTATGTAATACTGTATCAATACAAGTGCAGTTGTGTTGTTTGATTGAGTAAAGATAAACCTAATAACAGTAAACTGAATACAGTTCCAGTGAAATTACTTGGAAAACAAAATGGAGAAAAAAATAATAATGAAAATGCATTAAAATGGTGGAGATAGCATTTTGGGAAAGAGCTCTTCATATTGCTACTTCATAATTATGTAAATTATGTAAAGTATGTAAATGAGTTGTGTGCACACATATTCAATTTCATTATTTGATATATGCATGCTTTGATATTAGAGCTATTTGCAAAAGCATAAAATTGTGCATCATTAATATGATATACATTATACTGTTACAGGCCAAGGAATGGCTTTGTCTGAACTGCCAGATGCAGCGCGCTCCAGGTCCCCCGATGATGTCACCCCAGCCACTGCCCAACAAAGCCCCAACACCATCACAGCCCCAAACTAAAATGCCATCATCTCCTCAGAAGAAAGAAGAAGCCAAACTACCAGAGCCCACCCAACAGCAAAAACCTCCCCAAAAAGAAGACCCTGGTAAACAGCAAATGCCAAAAGGTGCAACATCTCCAGCCAAAACTGCTCCACAACCAGAGGCTAAACCACCTAAGCAGGAGAGTGGCTTGTTTGGGTTTGGGTTGGGTGGCATCACAGATACAGTTAGGTCGAGATCTCCTTCTCCTCAACCTGCTGAGTTTGTGTCTGGGAAGGTTATGGGCTTTGGCTCTTCCCTGTTCAGTTCAGCATCAAATCTGATCACGTCTGCTGTTCAGGATGAGCCATCTCCAACACCACCCACTGCCCGGAAAGAGTCTGTGTCAGCCCAGGGTCCTGCAAAGGCTCCACCACCCACAGCCCGTAAGGAGTCTGTGTCATCCCAGGGTCCTGCAAAGGCTCCACCACCCACAGCCCGTAAGGAGTCTGTGTCAGCCCAGGGTCCTGCAAAGGCTCCACCAGCTGCAGCAACACAGAGACCAGAAGAGAAGAAGCCTGTGGCACCCCTTCAAGCCACTGCGCCGTCAGCTACAGAGACCAAACCACCTACTGAACAGAAACAAGACAAGAAACCAGAGGACAAGAAGCCAGAAGTAGCTGCACAGGCTAAAGGACCATCTGCTCAAGTTAAAAAGGAAGAACCTCCATCCAAGGCGCAAGAGACTCAACCTGGTGCATCAATGGCAAAATCATCCTGCCCGCTCTGCAAAGTAAACCTCAACGTTGGCTCCAAGGACCCGCCGAACTATAATACCTGCACAGAATGTAAAACTGTTGTGTGCAACCTTTGTGGATTCAATCCTATGCCTCATCTCACTGAAGTGAGTGTTCAGATCTTCTATTGTTTAATATGAAGTACTGTAGTAGTGTAGTTTTGTAATAGTGTAATATATTTATTTTGTGAATTATTTGACAGTGGGTGTAGTATGACATACCACTACACTGAAACCATTGCATGATTACACTGATGTTCCACAACACAGTAACTGTAACCCTTGTACTGTTGCAGGTTAAAGAGTGGTTGTGTTTGAACTGCCAAACTCAACGAGCCCTTCGTGGAGTAGAACCTCCAGGGCCAGCAGCACCACAGGAGAAGAAACCACAGGACAAACCATCAGTAACTGCCACCACTAAAACCCAACAGCAAGACCCAGGGAAACCTCAACAAAAGATCCCAGAAGGACCTCCTGCTGCTGCTAAGCCGGCACCACCAAAAGAAGCAGAGCAACAAAAGCAAGAGGGTGGTTTGTTTGGATTTGGATTTGGAGGCGCAAAAGACAAAGCTCGGTCTCGTTCGCCATCACCTCAACCTGCAGAATCTGTCTCAGGCAAGGTCTTTGGGTTTGGCTCCTCCTTCCTCAGCTCAGCATCAAATTTGATCACCTCTGCAGTTCAAGATGAGACCCCTGGCCCACAATCCCCCTCCCGAAAGGGCTCCATACAAGCCCAACCCCCATCCGAACCAGCTTCCCGAAAGGGATCTGTCCAAGCCCAACCCCCTTCCCAACCAGCTTCCCGAAAGGGATCTGTCCAAGCCCAACCCCCATCCCAACCAGCTTCCCGAAAGGGATCTGTCCAAGCCCAACCGCCATCCCAACCAGCTTCCAGAAAAGGTTCTATCCAGGCTCAACCTCCATCTCAGCCTCCCTCTCGTAAGGGCTCTATCCAGGCCCAACCTCCTGCAACTGATGCCAAGCCATCAGCCACAGCTGGTCAGAAGCCTGTGGAAAAGAAACCGGAAGCAATCAAAACAGAGGAGCCAGCACAAACCAAAGGACCATCGGCAATGCCTAAAACAGATCCTGCCCCCAAAGCAGTTCAGTCATGTCCTCTGTGCAAGGTGGATCTTAACATGGGCTCAAAGGATCCTCCAAACTACAACACCTGCACAGAATGCAAGAATACTGTTTGTAATCTATGTGGCTTTAATCCGATGCCACATCTCACAGAGGTATGTATTTACAGTTCTTACTCATTTTTTGATGAGTTGTTCAGACACAAGTTCAAGTAACAATATTTAGGCTGATTATTTTAGTGTTTTTCTACACCAGATTTGCTTCATCATGTTTTCTGCATATGGGCACCTAAGATGTATCTATTCAATACATTCCTACAATACTTGATTTTATAACATTAATGAACATTCCACCTGATTTTAGGTCAAGGAGTGGCTTTGCTTGACATGCCAGATGCAGAGGGCAACTGCTGGGATGGAACCACCAGGACCACCAATGGTGAAACCTCCATCACAGCTTGCTAAGGCCCCAGCAATGGCACTCCAAAAAGAGACCCCTGTTACTCCTGCACCACAGCCAGCAGAGAAGGCAGCTCCAGGGTCACCTAAAGTCAAGGTTGCTCCTGTGGCACCTTCTCCCAAAACAGCAGAGGCCACAACACCTGCCTCGCCCCAAAAGAAAGAGGCTACACCACCAGCCTCACCTAAAGTCAAACAGGCTCCAACTCCTGGGTCACCAAAAGTCAAGGAAGCACCAGCTCTGCCTTCACCGAAAAAGAAAGAGGTTCCAACTCCATTGTCACCACTAAAGAAAGATATGGTGGAAGCAGGATCTGCACAAAGACGTCAGTCAACTACCGGTGTTTCAACACCTCCCCTTAGAAGGGAGGCTAGTCAAAGTGGTTCTCCAAATAGGAGGCAGTCCTCACCAGCTGCAACAGTAATACAAGGATCTCCTCTTGCAGGTTCTCCCAACAGACGACCATCATCTCCTGCAGTTGTCACACCTTTAGGATCACCTCTGAGGAAAGCAAGTGTGGATGCTGGTCAGATGCAGAGGAGGCTGTCCTCTGCTGGAGCATCTTCACCTCCAGGCTCACCTGTAAAGAAGGAGACTGTGGCAGATAGCTCTCCACTTAGGAGACAGTCATCTGCCACAGGAACACCTCCAGGGTCACCTTCAGCAGGCCCTCAAAGCAGGAGGCAGTCATCCCCTCTGGTGGCTCCCAGTCCAGGTTCACCAAAGAGCAAGCAGGCTCCAACACCAGGGTCTCCAAAGCTGAAAGAGGCTCCAGCACCAGCTTCAGACAAAAAGAAAGAAGCCCCTGCACCTGGGTCATCATTGAAAAAGGGTGAAGTGGATGCAGGTTCTCCAAACAGGAGGCAGTCCTCTCCTGCAGTTCCTGCCACTCCAGACTCAACTGCTGTGAAAGAAAATGTTGCAGCAGCAGCAGCGCTTAGAAGACAGTCCACACCGGCAGTAGCCCAAGGACAGGTCCAGAAGCCTGCTTCACCCAAACCAACTGAACAACCAACCTCTACAGAAACCAAGCCAAGTGCCACCCCACCAAAGCAACCAGTTACCCAGCAGACGCCTGCACAGAAGGGGCCTGCCACACAGCAGGCACCAAAAATGGAAAAGCCAGCACAGGCACCAGCAGCTCCCAAACAGGAATCTGGATTCTTTGGCTTTGGATTTGGAGGTAAAGCAACACCAAAAGATCAGCCTCCAACATCTCCAAAACCAGCTGAGTCTGTGGCTGGGAAAATGTTTGGCTTGGGTGGTCTCACAGACACAGCTCGATCTCGCTCTCCATCACCTCAGCCTGCTGAGTCAGTGTCCGGGAAAGTTATGGGCTTTGGCTCCTCCTTCTTCAGCTCAGCATCCAATCTGATAACCTCTGCTGTTCAGGACGAGCCAACTCCAACACCACCCACTACCCGGAAGGAGTCTGTGTCAGCTCAGGCCTCCACTAAACTACCAGTGGGAGCAGAAACAAAGCCACCTGCTGCTGCACCAAGTCAAGAAAAGGAGAAACCAGGGGAAAAGAAACCAGAAGTAGCTCCGGTGAAGGAACCACCAGCTCCCACAAAGAAGGATGAAACACCATCCAAGCCCCCAGAGGCACAAGTTCCACCAGCGGCTGTGAAAACATCTTGCCCGCTCTGCAAAGTGGACCTTAACATGGGCTCCAAGGATCCTCCCAACTACAACTCTTGCACTGAATGCAAGAATACTGTGTGCAACCAGTGTGGTTTCAACCCCATGCCACATGTAACTGAGGTAAGTTTAGAGAATTCAAGAGAATATGATTGTAAAGGTGAAAATAACCTTTTGTCAAACAAAAATGAGTCTACAGCAAGATATCACACAAAGACAAATCTTTCTAATAATAGTCCATATATGATGGCAAATAATAATTGAATGCAGACGAATATGGGGAACCACAGACTTTAATTTTGTTTCATTTTTGGTCAATAAAATCACTCATAAGAAAGAGTATCCCATAGAGAATTGGAAATGATCTTGAAAAGGACAGTATATTTTTATGGACAATTTATTGTGTCCTGTATGGTTTTATTTTTATCTTCCAAAAAGTGAATAGTGCTAAATAATTGTCTGCATTACATTGTTGCTGACAATGCTCAGATTTGCATCAACTCAACACACTAGACACACTACCTATTCCCAGTTAGTCTAGGATGATACATTTACTGTAAAAACAGATTATACTCATGGGATACTAATACACCGTGTAAATGAGAGGATATGCTTGTGGATTACACTCTCCTTGGAGAGTAATTGACACGCCTCATTGGAAATAAGGCATTCTTATAATCCAAGCCCTATTTATTGATTTCTGTGTCACAGTAAATATTGAAACAACAGCCCATAAATGATGGAAGTGCACTCTTGTTGACCCCAGTTATTTCTGTATTGTTGCAGGTTAAGGAGTGGCTCTGCCTGAACTGTCAGATGCAGCGAGCTCTTGGGGGCGTAGAGCCACCTGGCCCACCTGTGAAGGCACCTCAGAAGCTGCAAAGCAAAGTGTCTGCTCCACCATCACCACAGAAAAAGGAGATCCCTCCCAGTGCGGAGCCTCCTCAAAGCCAGAAACCCGCAGTTGTTGAGAAGCCACCAGATCAACCTCCTGCTGCAGCAGCTAAGACACCTATTTCTGTGGCACCTCAGCAAAAACCAGCTCCACAGCAGGAAGCTGGGAAACCACCACAACAACCATCCAAAGGGGCAGCCCCTCCTCCACAGACCGAACCTCCCAAACAGGAGTCTGGATTCTTTAGCGGCTTTGGTTTCGGTGGAGCAAAAGAGACTGCCAAAGCTCAGCCTGCACCCCCATCTAAGCCAGTGGAATCTGCTACAGGGTTCTTTGGCTTTGGGAGTCGCCCAGACACTGCTCGAGCTCGATCTCCTTCACCTCAACCTACTGAGTCAGTGTCCGGGAAGGTGATGGGATTTGGCTCCTCTTTCTTCAGCTCGGCATCAAATCTGATCACGTCTACTGTTCAGGATGAGACATCTCCTACGCCACCTACTGCCCGCAAGGCTTCTGTATCAGCCCAGGGTCCTGCAAAGGCTGTGGAGATTAAACCACCAGCTGCGGAGACTAAACCACCAGCTGCAGCACAGAAACCAGAGGAGAAGAAGCCTGATGCTCCTCCAAAGGTCACTGCTTCACCTGCTGCAGCTAAAAAGGAGGAACCTCCAGCAAAGCCCTCTGAAGCGCTAGCCACCAAACCATCTGCTCCACCTAAGTCATCGTGCCCGCTCTGCAAAGTGGATCTCAATATAGGCTCCAAGGATACTCCCAACTACAACACCTGCACAGAGTGCAAGAACATGGTGTGCAACCTTTGTGGATTCAATCCCATGCCTCATCTTGGCCAGGTAAGAAAATGTTTTACATTTACTCTGACTAGCTAATTAGCTGTGCATCTTGTCTCATGTTATGCAACGTATGGCTTGGTTTAAAAGGAGTGTAATAGGAAAGCCGTTGTGCTTTGTGGGAACTGTTAGAACGTAATCCTTAGTGTCCTGTGTTTTAAGTGTTATCTAAAGAAGGATTAAGTTGGTGGCATTTATTATCTGATGCACATGTCGTAAGCTGCAAGCCAAGGCTCAAAATAGTGAGATGTGTCTGCTCATTTCTTGTTTCTGCCTGTGGTCAGTGGATGGGACATTGCTCTATCTACCGTATTAATGTTTTACTTAAAGTGAAATCACTGAGACTATGCGCCTGATATCAGTATTGCCCCAAGGTTGCATCTAGAGTTGCATAAATGTAACCAACAATGCCTTTAGCTATTTTTCACCTCATTTCATTACATTATCTACTCTTCTCTGATGCCTCTCTTCAATTTGTATCCCCTTCAGAGTCCCTGTACTGTTTATCATTCTGGCAGGGACAGACAGAATGGTGTGTGTGTGTGTGTGTGTGTGTGTGTGCGCGCACTCTCCTTGGTAGTTCCCTTGAACTCCATTATGGACCCTCATCATTGTGCATTGTCCATATCATTGCATTCTTGCTCTTTGCAAGAGCTGCCCAAGGAGGGAAGGGCCAGCTAAATTCATTTAAATCCAGAGGGAAACAGTAACCGATTGGGAGTCTTTCTCTGTAGACACTTCTGTCTATTGGCCAGACGTTCAATAAAAGCCTTGTTCTGTGGTGAAGTAATTTTACTTTCCGAAGCCAGACGTGCCACTTTCAAACATTGACTCTAGCTTTGCTTGCAGAATTCTGAGGATTTGTATCGGAGGGAAAGAAAAACTTTAAAATGAGATGCATAGTCTATATCTTGAATTTTATTTGGTTAGCTGCCCAGACCGTGACTTAACATTGTGTGTGTGTGTGTGTGTGTGTGTGTGTGTGTGTGTGTGTGTGTGTGTGTGTGTGTGTGTGTGTGTGTGTGTGTGTCTGTCTGTCTGTCTGTCTGTCTGTCTGTCTGTCTATGTGTGTGCACTTGCCTGCTTGTGTGTGTGTGTGTGTGTGTGTGTGTGTGTGTGTGTGTGTGAGAGAGAGAGAGAGAGAGGATGTGTGTAAACTGTCCAAGCTCAGCTTGTATCAGTTATTTCCCTTAGGTAGTTGCATTGTTTTCATGTAATGTGTGTGTGTGTTCGTTGATAGTGAATATGTATGAGTGTGCTGCTGGGACAGCTTCCTGTAATGTGAAATGTGTTAGGCAGCCTTTCGTGCAAGCGGCCTGCCCTCCCTGCAGCCTCAGCGGCGCATATGAAATTACATAATGGTCCATGCCAAGATCCGTCCAGCAGTGGAGGAGGGCAGGAACTCTATTAAAGTGATTGAGGGTTGTGCAACAGCATTAACGCGATGGGATCTTATGGGTTTGTGTGTGTGTGTGTGTGTGTGTGTGTGTGTGTGTGTGTTTGTGTGAGCATGTGTGTGGAAGCTGTGAGCACATGGGCATTTGTGTGATATACCAATAAGTGGTGGTTAGATTGGGTTCATTGTAACCCCTGTGGGTCTGTGTGTATCCTTTTATGTGTTGTACCGATATGCTGTATTCACCATCTGGTCATTGCCTAAAGCAGGGGGAAGATGGCACTGTTCTTGGAAATCACCAAAACCTCACACAACACTCTCACACACACTCTCTGACACCTACAGCCAGTGACCGCAGCTCATTCCCACTGTTCCAGTGTGATCTTGATTCAGCTAAGAGAGTGGCTGAACAAATACTGTATCACATCACACATCACATTTGTCACTGGTTTCTAGTGATGTGCATTCATGTAAGGGAGATTTCATATCACATATAGGAGCAATGTGACATTTTCACTGTCACGCTGTTCCCTCCATGGCACGCCATTGAGAAGAGACACTCTGGGTTTGAGATTAATGTATGTGTACAGAACAGGATCAATTGGCTTCTCAGCCCTGTCATGCCACAGTATAGCCAAACTTCTCTTCAATGTGAAATCACATAACAAATGTCCATAATCTTATTAGGAAATAGCATTAGTATTTCAGCAACTTATACATCTGATAACAGTAATTCAATCATCTCCCTAGTCCCTAGTGATAATAGTTGCTATAATAGTCCATAATAGTTGTCCATATTTCTGTGCCATTATTTCATTGATTCCAAATGTGTTTATTCCAAGTCTGTTTACCAGTTCCCCTAACACAAGCCATGCTAAACTCACAAATCCTTGCAGTACTTTCTGTTGTGGTCTTCAAGCTAAATGATGGGGGTGGCATAAACACTTGAGCCTTTGAAGTTCTAATTGGCAATTTCATCTAGAACTAAATAATGCTAACAATGTTAGAGACTCCGAGAGTGCATCCACTAGCTTGTATGAGCCGCTCTTATTCTAGAAACAGTGGGTAAAATCCACACATAGACATGAATCTATTAGACAAATATTGAGAGAATTTCATATGCCATATTTTAGCATACTCAGATGGTATCTAAAGCGAGAAGGAAATACTGTTACCTTCAGAGAGAAGACATTTAAATCATTATGTGGCTCTCCAGGTAGGGCTTGTATTAAAATGGCTAAAATGGTTCAAATGTGTTGAAATAGAATATTTGATGTAAATACGTAGCCCTGGAGAAGATAATTTTTTTTATCCACCTTTATCTGTAAATGTAAGCCATGCTCCTTTTAGGCCCATTTAAATCCCAAAGGTAGAGAAAATGTCAAGCCTTGCAGGGGCTGCAGTGGAAATCTTGTCCAAGATGTGTACACAGACAGAACATAATGGAGAAATGGAGAGAGGATGAAAAGGGGAGGACAGAACAAGGGAGACAGAGAGAGAGAGAGAGAGGGACAGAGAGAGAGAGAGAAAGAGGGGGAGAGAGAGAGAGGGGGGAACAGAGAGAGAGAGAGAAAGAGAGGGACGGGGAGAGAGAGAGAGGGATGGAGAGAGAGAGCATTAAACCAGGACAATAAGGCACAACTGATGAGAAAATCACTCTCCACTCAGAGACGTGACCTCAGCACCAGACAAGCATCAGTCTTTTCAGCTCAAGGCTTCTTTTTTTCAGCCCTCAACCACTGTGATGCGTGCTCTTTTGACTGACAGGCATGGCCTATTCTTTGGGAATCATTGAAGCAGCATTAGTGGTATTTTTAGTGAAAACCAGAAGAGAGAGAAAAGGGAGAGAGAGAAAGAGAGAGTATGAGAGCAATGGGGCGATGGAGGAGAAGAGAGTAATGAAAAAGAAACAGTGGAAGGAAGATGTCAAGAGGCAATACATTAAGGAGCGACGGGAAACACAGAGAGCACTATACTGATGTTAAGATGGAAGGTTAAAAACGAGAGAGAGATGGAGAGAGAGAGATGGAGAGAGAGAATAAGAATGGAGAGAGGAGAAAGAGAGATGAAAATAGAGGGAGATAATGGCACTCGGTTCATGTCATGACCGGCAGCAATTTTAGCCATTTGTCTCACACCTCCCCCTTCCATTTCTGCCGAGGCGATCATAGCCGGTTAGTGGACATGCCTTATCGCTGTCATTAGCAGGGCTGCATGCGTTTTGTATTAGCACTGGCTGAAATGTGAGCATCCCCTGACAGTTGAGCTGGGATATGCCGTGCCGGCTCTAGCCTACCTGTAATGAGGGGAGAGTGTGGAAAGACCTAAGGGTTGTGAGTGCTAGCTGCTCATTAATAATGCAGCTGTTAGCTTTAGCCAATGTCGGAGACAGGTAAAGCAGGTTAATCTAATGTAATTATGCCAGGAACCATAACGTTACCCTGGGGTGCCAGAGACCATTAGAGTCATGCATTTGCCATGATGTGGGCCATGAAATCTCTGTTCAGGTGAAACATGCTAGTGTAGTGCACTAGCATTTGCCCACAGGAATACGGCTGGCTTATTGTGTGCCACCGGGCCAAACTGTTGATCATTTGATGTTGTTTTCAAGAATTCAAGAATTCAAGAAATGACATGTCCTCATTGAAAATGGGCAGTTGTTTTTTCGAATATTTTAAATATTATTAATTGTTTTTAATTCATGTCCATTGCATTATCTTGTACAACTGGTTCTCAGCTTCATTTTCAGTCAATGAAATCAACAAAATCATGACCCACTAACAAGAGTGGCATGATGCTGAAAATAGCTGTTAATGACTTGAGGGGCGGATTAGATTCTCCTATCATATTTTAGCAGCAATCCTCTGAGGAGCGATGCCTGCAAACGTTTTAGGCGTGACTGTGCTCGCTCTCTCTCTCATCTTTGACTGGCAGCTGTTCTCTGCATCCCCCGCCAGTCCACATTCATAATGACATTAGTAGGTCTCTCCGATGCAACAGTATATCTGTGCAGCATTCTGCGTGAATTCCCGAGCTGTCTCAGTGCTGTGCAAAATAGCCGGGGGTGAGCTAGAGGCGGAGGCGCTCGCCTCAGCCCTCGCTCACTCTCAGACGCTCGCTCTCGAGCGGCTTTTGAAGGAGTGAGCTCACAGCACCGCCCCTAGCCGCTCAGCCACTTAGCATGTTTTCGGTCGTTTAAAAAAGCACCATTAGGCGAAAAGAGCACTGGGATGCTGAAGCCCAGGCCTGGCTTTGCTGTGAGACGACGTGTTGGATGGCAGCCAGTGTTTGGCTAAACATAACCTTGTTTTTATTTCGGACCGCATTCAAATCTAACTGCCATAGTGTCGCTGAGATACCGTAATTAATTCAGCAGCTATCTGAGGGAAATAATTGACAAAAGTAGCGCTATGACCCTCTCCAAACACACAAACATGCGCGCGCGCGCACACACACACACACACACACACTCTCTCTCTCTGTCTCACACACACAGACACACAAGGTGCCACCTTCAACCTCCTCCAACAAGTACATGTTAACATCACCTCAACCAGCAGCAATTCTCAGCAGCAATTCTCTGGATAGCACTTTCCTCTTTCTATATTCCTGTAATCTTTTCTTTTTCATCTCTCTCTGTATCTCTCGCTCCCCATTTCTGGCACCCCCTCTCTCTCTCTCTCTCTGGGTTTCTCTCTCACCCCTCCAGCCCCCTCCCCTCCCCTGCCCATGCAGTGCTGTTTGTCAGATTGCCGGGCCCATGGGCCTGCACTCCATCCTCAGTACAGAGCACTCAAGCTTATTACAGATTAGTGGGTCAAGATTCTCCATTATCATACTGGCTGATTTATCTGGCGTGAGGCACTGCGGGGGCTGTTGAAAATGCAGTATATTAGCCAGCAACATCTGTTGCCAAAGGCATCTGCCAGGAAATCGATAAGGTGCCAGAGCAGGTTCCGCTGTAGTGGCGCCGCACCAAGGCTCTGATATACAGTGCCGGCTCTTATTCAATTCCCCTCTCAAATTATATTCCATGCCGTCTCCTTAAGCCTCAAAGGCCTGCCGGAGCCCCTGAAAAACCCTGGGAAGATGTAGACAGGAATATTATTATGACCTGTAGGATGTTATTCAGTGACAGCATGGTCACAGGAAATGACCTTGAGCGTGTGTGTGAGATATTTAGTTGCTAAAGACCTGAGGATGGGTAATATATTTGGTCAGTCACCCAGGGCAAATGACATGCTATTGTTAAGGAGATGATTGAGCCCATTAATCTTGAATGCTCTGCTCTGTCTTATTTTACCAGCTAGCATATCAGGCAAGATAGTTAAGGTGTATTCATGTGAATGACGGAAAGAAAGAACGTTAGGTGGGCATGGAAAATATATGCAAGTCTTCTTAATTATATTAATTTGTGTGTGTGTGTGTGTGTGTGTGTGTGTGTGCATGCGTGCATGCGTGTGTACATTTGTGTGTGCGTTTGTGTGTGAGTTTGTTAGCATGTTGTATGCCACAATCACCCGGTCCGTGGCTGCTCATCTAGCAGCAGGGGTTGGCATTACAGTATGGTCTATCACAGGAAACGTGCTGCCCTGTGTGGCCTTTTCCAGCCCTGACTGTGGGAGCTCAATTAAAGCGAAGGGGGCTGGCAGGCTTCCAGTGAGCCACGTGACTCAGCCACTACTGCTTCAGTCGGCTGCCATCCCCACCCCAAGAGACAGGCACCCTGGGCGAGAGATCCAGCCTGACGGGGCTAGTTAGCGCTGCTCACAGCATGCCAACAGCATAAAGCCTGTACAGCTACACAGATTAGACACCTTCCTTTGGTAGTGTTCATTCTGTGTGTCTTTATAAGGCTCTGTCCAATTACAGAATAGATTTGTTTGTATTGAAGAGGGATAATGGTCAGACTCATTGAGCTTTAGATATAGCAGTGATAGGCTGATTTCCATGCCAAATAGTGACTGTCAAACATCTTCAGCTATTATTTTCCGCAAGATGTTGGATCCTGGTCCAGACCTATCAACATCAATTTGAGATAGACAGGTTGTGTAACTGCAGTTACTAGTATCTTTAGAAAATCTGAATTCCTGGGAAAATCACAATGAATCCACAATTTAAAAATCAGTAAAACAAAAAAGGTTTCTGATTCTGATATGATTTCTGTAGTCGACTTCTGGCTTTACAGAAGAGTGAGGAGCATTATAGTCATCTTTGAGGATACACTCAAAGCCTGCCTCTACTACACCAAACATTTTCACCTGCCTGTGACCTTTTTCAGAATACAAAACGATATGCTGTGGGCAGCGGGTGCACATTAATTGCACAGCACAGCAGAAAGACATAGGAGGAGTGGCGTATCACCAACTGCCGTTAACACTCACTCACCACCCAGTCCCTGGGATGATTAATTCACGCACGCTTTTGAGATACTTCATGTACATTTTTAACTGTTAGTGTAAATCATTTTTTGTGGTTATTATACATTTAGTAGTACCATCTGTGAGTAGGAGGCCATTGGAGAGAGAGGGGAAAAAAGCCAAAGAATGAATGCAAGGGCACCGTCTTTCTTCCTCTGATTACTAATTAAGGGCTTGATTGGCCCTGCAGTGACAGGCTGTAGCGGCACAGCTCCTGTGATTAGCCTAGGTGTGCTGTGGAGGCAGATAGCTCACCCCACGTGCGCAGACCCCTGGCGTCATCAAGCCCACCACCACAACTCCCACTGAATTCATAAACAAAGCAGATAATCCACGCTAGTGCCAAGGAGCAATCAGGCAATTAGTATGAGGTTTGGACTCCGTGAGCAGGATAATATTAAGATTCAATTTGGGTTTAGCATACATTTTAATTTTCATCATAATCACCACAGTTGCACATAACACGTCAAAATGTTTGTGTAGAGATGTTTGTCTTCTTGCAGGATGAGTGTGGATGTGTGAATGGAACCTGGCCGTGGAGCCTTGGTGATCAAAAGCTTAGTAGCTCAGTCTTGCTCCTGATTGTAGATTAGACCCCAGCTGGATGCCTTTATAAAGGGCAGAGGCAGGAATTCTCTAGGCAGTGTGATCGTGTCTGTAATTTATTTTCATAAAGGCGGCTTTGAGCGGATGTCGAGGGGAGCTGTGCACCACACATACCACTGTGCACTCTTGGTTGCCAGTTGATTAGCATTTCAGTGGAGTGGAGCTACATTATGATTCTGCGTTTGTCTCAGGCATTTCTACCCCCGCATTGCAAGCCGTTCACTCGAAACCTTCAGAGAGACGCATCACCCCAGATTCACCTAATCTCCATAGGGCTGCCTGCGTGCACAGCGCTTCACATGGATTTGAAGGAAAGGCGGCTTCGTGTTTCAGACTGATGCAATAATCACCAAATTTGAAAATCAATGAATACACATTCTTGCCAAAAAATATCACAGTAAAGATGTCAGTCAAGAAAGTTGGAGTCATTAGTGCTACAGTACATATTATTATACAAACTTCTGAAACAAAACAATACACTTTTTGGATGCCACCATCTAAATACATAGACACAGCCTTGTTAACTGAGAAATGTAGTGGGTTATTGTAGCCTCTAGTATTCCTTGGCTGTTGTGTGTTTTGTCCCAGTGTAATTACACTGTCATGTTGTGTTACAGAGAACTGTGCTATTGCTTCCTCCAGACTCTCCTGATTACAGCCAGAAGCTTAGCCACATTATTTTTGCATGGTGTTGTTCTGTGCAGTCTTTCTTAGAAGGCGATCTCTGTATCTATAAGATGTTAGTTGCACATTCATTCATTTAAACTAATCCTATGTTATTGGTCACACTGCATTTTTCTTGATAATTGTTGCCGCCTTCATTCATGCAGTATATGGAAAGAAAGGCGATGGCATTCACATTAATCAGATAATCTTTCATGGACTGGCTATTTCACTGAAAATATTTGATACCGTGTCCTTTGAGAATACTTGTTGCAGTCCATAAAGGACAGCATGTCAAGGCTCTGCAAATTACATCTATTATGATATGAGATCTGCTGCTGTGACTTGTGTTATGATTCATAGATCAGAGAAAGAAATAAGTTGCCAGTAGTAGTCTTCTGTCAAAACTGTCAATGTGCTGCAATAATAATCGGAAAGAACATCATTCGCGTAAATGTGGCAGCTCCCTCCAGTGACAAACACGATCGCTTTTCTTTCTGGGAGAACGAAGAGTAGAAAACGTTTTTCACCCGCTCTTTGTAGCCAATAATGAAATGTCAGCCTTTGACGAAGAGGACTCCATTAGAATGGCTGTGAATACAAATGAAGAGATTTGAGAGTGTTTCTGAGTCAGAGCAGTGATGTGTGAAAAGAGGTCTCCTAGCTTCTCAACCCAGAGGTTTAGGTCAGGGCTGGAGCTCGTTATGTCCTCCTTGTCCCCTTCTGTCGTGGTCTGTACAAGCTGTCAGCCTGCTCATATTCTTTGGCGTGCTATTTCTGGGAGTGATTAGGGTTCTGCAGCTACACATCTGGCATTAAAATAAGCCTGTCTGTGAGGGGAAAAACACTGGACAGAGAGGAGGTTACATCACAGCCCAGGAGTGTAAAAGCACATGAAATATTATTTTGTTTGCGTCACCAGGCACAGCATCTTTAATCTCCCCGGGAAAACATGGCCTCTGTGTTTGTGCACGTGTGTGTGGAAGGGATTTTCTTTTCTTACTCCCTCATTTTTTTTCTCTCTCCCTCTCTCTCTCTCTCTCTCTCTCACTCACTCAATCACTCTCCCTCTTTATATGCAATCATACACGCTCTCTGCAAACGCATTGCTCATAGTAGTCCCATATCCTCACATCTAGTCATCCTGTCTCATTCTACAGTACATATTTACATATTCCATGTTTCACTATCCTAGTGTCAGCAAGTGAAATCAGGAGAGGCTTAAGACAAAATGAGTCAGAAGGGAATGAAATTATTTTTCTATGAATGTTCCACGACCAAATCTGCACATCTGCTGAGTCCTGCTGAGCACTGGCTGGCTAAACTGTTTGGCTGACTCATGTACAGCCATGTGTTTCAATGTCTTTTTTTAGCACTAAACACACATAAATTGTATGAAAATATCGCTGGTATCACACAGAGTTATATTTTCTTGGTTTTTAAAAAGTATGAAAGCTGGCTTGGTGGATAAGAAAGCAAGGGGGTAAAATGCATGTGTGGAGTAATCCAGCGAGTAATGAGGATTCTTGTTGTCATAATTACATGTTTACATAATACCACAGATATCCTCTAATTTGAATTAAAGTACTTTTAAAAGACAGCCAACCCGTTTAATACTGGGCCTATGTTGTCACCATAGGTGCAATATTTAGAAAATTAATGAAATGATAATTGGAACAGATTCCAGAGCATGAGGCTTCAGAAATGTTTTTTGAGGTGCCATAATATAGTTTTAAAGTCTAGTAATTACTGAAAACCTCCCTATAATATTGAGTAATCTTTTGAACTGTTTGTGTCCACAGAACGAGTGGCTCTGTTTGAACTGTCAGACCCAAAGGGCTCTCTCTGGACAGCTGGGTGACATGGAAAAGATGCCAGCACCAAAGCCACTGCCGGCTAAAGCAGACAAGCAGCAGCCCACAGCGCCTCCCAAAGTGCAGCCTGCAGCGCCCAAAGAGGCCATGGAGCCTATTGCATCTCCAGCTGCCTCCAAACCGGCACCTCCTAAAGAGGAAGTAGTATCCACCAAGGCTGGAGAACTTCCAGTTTCACCTGCTCCTGCTGCACCTACAATATTGCCCGCTGCAGCCACTGTCTCTACCAAAGCACCTGCAGTGCCACCTGCCTCAGCTGCTCCATCTGCAGGTGCTGCAGTGCCACCCAAAGAGCAGGCTGAGGCTGTGGCACCACAGAAGAAGGAGGCAGAGAAGGCAGTGGCACCTGCCCAGGCAGTCGAACCAGAGAAGGTTCTTGCTGTGCCAGCTCAAACTAACATTCCCACTGCAGAGCTTAAACAGGCAGTGGCTGTTCCACAGGTTGAACAGGTAGCGCATGCTATGTCTGGTGATGTTGTAGTCGATGTTAATGTTGATGTCTGTGCCGTCCATGTCCTTGATGTTGTTGATGTCCTTGTCAGAGAGGATGACACAGACAAGGAGGTTCTCACAGAGGAACTTCCTGACAGAAAGGGGGAAATCATGGAGCCTGTAGATAGATCTACAGGAGACTTGGCAATCACAGAGGGCATAGACGAGGGACAGCAGGAGACAGTGGACAAAAGCACAGAATCGATGGACACCTCTTCAGAGTCAACGTCTCTAGAGCTTTCTATAGAGGAGCAGTCTGAACCAGAAGCTGATCTAGTTTCTGATGCAGGGGAAGATGCTGAATTGTATGATAATACTGAACATGTTTCTGAGTTCCAAAGTGAGGAACTCCCTGAAACCCTTGAAACTGTTGATATTGCATCTGGAGTAGAAGATGTAGAGATTTGTGATGAAAAACCTGACATGCTTTCAGTTGTTGAGTCTGCTGTGCAAAATGTACAACTGAGTCCTGAGGCATTAGAAAGAGAGATACCTGAAACAATTGACAGACAGTCAGATGTGACCTCAGCTCTCCTGCCAGAACAGGAGTGTGAATCATATGAAGACATTGTTGAGCAGGTTGCTGAGGTGTTATTTGATGAGTCAGAAATGAATGATGCATCACAGATCATGGACAGGTCTGAAATAGATGATGATGATGCAGAACTAGCAAAGGTCAAAGAGAAGTCTGAATCGTATGATGAAAGCGTAGAGCCAGTTTCTGAGGTCTGTGTAGAAGAGTTAGAAAAATATACTGACACAAGCAACCTTGTTTCCACTGACCTTACACAGGATTCTGAAATATTTGAAGAAAATGAGGAAGGATCACATGTGTGCAATGGAAATACAGAGCACAGTTCTGAGCTCTTGGTTCAGGAATCTGAAGTAAATGTGGAAGATAAAGAAATAATGTTAGAAAGCCTAGAAGAGAAGAATGAAATTCATGTTGAAAATACAGAAATAGGTGGAGTAGGCTCTGAGGTTCCAGTTGAGCAGGCAGAAGTATGCATTGCTGATGTTGAACAGGCCTCTGAAGTTTCAGTAGAAGAGAATGAAATAGATACAGAAAAGACCGAATTTCTTTCCGAGGACCCAGTCTTAGTTACTGATGTGTGTACAGAGGAGTCCAACATTATTCCCGAGGCTTATGTGAAAGAATCTGATATGTATGCTGAATGCACAGACTTGAAGTCTGAGCATCTTGTACAAAAAGACGATGCATGTATTGAAACTAAAGAAAAGGCCTCTGATATTCTAGTTGAATCTGAAATACAAGCTGACAAATCAGAAATGCTGTCAGAAGTCCTGGTCCAAGAGCCTGCCATAAAAGGCATTATTGTAGAAGCAGATACAACTATTTGTGATACCACAGTAGATATGCTATCTGATAAGAATGACATTATTACAGAGCATGTGATATATACAAAAGACTATGAATTTACACACAGCATAGTAAATGATCCACAAGAGGACAAGGCACAGTGTGTGTTGGAATCCTCTGTCACATCTCCCTCAGCTGAGAATAATGTAGATGCTTTTTCAGACAAAGTGGATGAAAAAATCAAACCTCTGGAAGCTCTTACTGGAGACTCTACTGCAGTTAATGTAGATGAACTGCTTGACACACAAAATGCAGAGGGGACTCCGGATATCTCTGTAGAGCAACCACCATATGCACCAGAGAACAGTGTGACATTTGTGGAAGTATCCACAGGTGACATTGTGTGCACAGAGGTCCTAGTAGAGGAAGCATCTGACACAATGGACAAAACAACTGAAGTTATGTGTCACACAATATCAAATGAACAAAAAGAAAATAAAGAGCCTGTGGAAATATCTGTAGAGGACTCTTTGTCTTTAGAGATCTTAGAAGAAAAAACATCAGACATGAAAGTGAACGTGACACATCCTGTGGAAATATGTACACAACAGCCCATGTCCACAGAGGTATTCCTTGAGGAAGTGCCTAACACTCAAGAGGAGAAAACTGAATGGGCAAAAATACCTCCAAGCGAATCTGTATCTGTAGAGGTCTCAATAGAGGAACTATCTGACACACAAGAAGAACAAGCAGTGTCTGTGGAACCATCCACAGAGGAGTCTGATGTAAAGGTAAACCTCATATACAGTAGACTTATAACAGTTCTTGAATGCATTGATGACATAGTTAGGCATTCATGTAAAAAGAGACTTAATATGCCAAAATGCTACCATGAGGCATATCCAGAGAGCTGTTTTACATTTCATTCACAGTTACCTTTCTTTGTTACATACCAAGAAAGGTTCTTAGATCCAAGCCACTGAAAACTGTTCTTCATGATCCCCCTTCTGTAACCCTCCATCACAAACACTGTTTGAGTTAGAGGGGCTGTTGTGTTTGTCATCATTCCTTGTCTTGTTCCTGTCATTTTTGTTGTTTTTGTTGTTTTTGTTGTTCTTGTTAGTTCTCTTATGTTGTTTTTGTATCTACAATGGCTTTATAAGTTGCATTGTAACTTAGTGTAATCTGCTCTCTGTTACTATAGGCGCAGCCAAGTGGACCCACATCTCAGATTCAACCACAATTGACCCAAGAGGAGAAGAAGAATGACATCAAGGTTGTAGTAGAGAGCAGCCCTACCACAGAGATCCCCAAATCTGATGAAGACAAGCTATATGTAAAGGATGTCAAAGACATACAAGGTAAAGAGCAGGACCTAATGGGACAGGACATTATGCGGATCTCACCAGAGTCTTATAGTTCGGCAGAGGAAGAGCTAAAGGCCATCCAGAAAGCAAGCGAGTTGGCTACAAAGGCTGCACCCACTGAGAAGTTGGCAACTCATACACCTGACACTAAAGAGCCATTAGACTCCATAGAAGAAAGTAGTGGGAGTGAGCCTTCACCTCTGTTGCAGAGGGAGAAAGCCAGTTCTGTATCCTCCAACAGTGAAGACTACAAAGTGGAAAGTCCTGAGTCAATGGATGATGAGGAATTTATTCGTAGGCAGCTCATGGAAATGGGTGCAGATGAGGACGTATCGCCATCTGAAGAAGATAGCAGTGCAAAGAAAGAAATCCCTGTAGACACAGCTGAGGCTGCCACAGAGAAGCCAAAACGTGTCTTGAAAAAACTTAGTGTTGAACTTGATGTCAGTCCAGATCATAGCCAATCATCAGACGATCTTGATTCGGACAAAATCCACATAGTCCCTCTTTCTCAAACAGTCAGCAAAGAGGATATGGATGTCTCTAATGAAGCTGCAAAGCATGCTAAGACCATTGACACAGCTGCTGCCATGATGGAGCACAGAGGTCCTCGGCGCCAAAGCACTGAAGACGCTGATGCATCAATGGAGAGTCTGGTTGATTCAGTCGATGACCGGTCTAAGGGTGATGCGTCATCTAGCCTTCATGCTTCTAGCTTTACACCAGGTACAGCATCACCCACATCTGTATCATCCCTTGATGAAGACAGTGACAGCAGTCCAAGAAACAGACGAAAAAGTGGTGAGGGCAAGCTCAAAAAGGCCAAGCATCGACAGCACGGTCAAGGACTTCCCACTATTGAGGACTCCTCTGAAGAAGATGTTCCTGGAGAGGGTGACCAGCTCAGAGATCAAGAAAAACAGACTGATGTTGATCAGCAGCAGAGCAAGAAGGTCCCCAGGAGAGAAAAGATAAGGATAAAGGTAGATAAAGAAGAATTTCTCAGGACATCTGGATCAGAGCTCTCACCAAGCATTGAATCTGAAGCTGAAGGTGTTTCCCCCAAGGAGACACCTCCAGTGATGGAAAGAGAATCCTCCTTGCCATCTATCTCTCCCTACATTCCATCTGGAGAGACGTTGCCAGAGAAACCTCTAAAGAGTGCAGATCAAGCTTATGAGGAAATGATGCAGAAAGCTGAAGCTATGAAGCCGAAAATGGATGTCACACCACCTGCTGTGGAGTCTTTGTATGGTGGGATGTCAATTGAGGACTATGCATATGAGTCATTAGTTGAAGGGCCATCACATACCGATCAGGAGTCAGATGCAAGCAGACTTGCAGTACAAGAGTCAATGATAAAGCTCAGAACACCTGAGGAAGTGTATGAGGAAATGCTGAAAAATGGAAAATTAACACCAGATGAACAGCTGTCTCAGCCAGAGATAACACCATCCACAGCAGCTGAGACTTGTTATGTGACAATTATAGGTAGTGATGGAAAGCCGCACTTAGAGGTACAGCAAGAATCATTGACACCTGGAACAAGCCCTTCGCAGACAAGTCCAGTATCTCCTTTAACAGATTCACTGTCATATGATTCACCTGAGGTAATACTTATTCCCTCGAGTGGAGAAGAGGAAGAGATAAAAGAAGAAGTGCTGCCGCCTCCACCACCAGATTCCACTTCAGTTCGAAGATCTCTCTATCCAATTCCAGATCTAAAGATCATTCAGTGCTCTTCTGGTGAGGAAGAACCTGAGGAAGGTGACAGTAGTAGTTATGAGCCTCAGATTGCTGGCAGCGCAGAAAGTTCTGAAGCTGAAATTGAACTTGAGAAGCCAGTGGCCGTGGCTGCGCCAACACCAGCCAAGGCATCAGCAGATACAGAGCCTATCTCTGTTGTTTGTGAAGTTCCTCAAGCCAAGCCTGGATCAATCATCCCAGTACAAGACACAGTTCTGTCACCAGAAGTATCACCCTCATCCTCATCTCCTGATTCAAGTTTATCAATGACCACTGCAGTCTCGTCCTCACCACTATCTGATCAGACTCCAGTATCTGCTCCTGTTTCTCCTGCTGTTGTTGAAACCCAGGCTCCAGTTATTATTCCAATCCCAGACATTGTCTCTGAACCAAGTGTCTCAGACCAGAAAGAGCCCTTACCTGCTGCAACATCTTTTGCCGTGTCAAAGAAGGGAGTTCCATCAACTATTCCGCCACAGGTTTCTGCACCAACTCCAGCTGTAGCAGCTGCGGTCCCAGCTCCTGTCAAAGTTCCAGTTCCTGCCTCAGCTCCACCCAAAGTTTCAAAGGTACCTCCTGTACCACTTCCCAAGCCAGTAATAGTTTCCATCCCAGATATAGTGTCTGCTCCAGCTCCAGTTTCAACACCATCTTCTATTACCAAGCCAGTTGTAAGACCTAAGCCAGTTGTGCAGTTACCTCCAGCTCAAGCACCCCCAAGTGCAGTATCAGTGTCAGATCAGACACGCCCACCAGTCTTACCTCCAGCTCAAAGTCAGGCTGCTGTTCTGCCACCAGGTCCAGCCCCACCCCAGGTCCCAGCTTCTGCTCAAAAGCAAGCATCATCAATTCAAGCACCGGTCCCAGGTCCCGTCATTGTCCAAATGCCTGATCTTGTGTCATCACCAACCTCAGCTCCAACTGAAGAACCTCTTCCTCACCCACCTTCTGCTCCAGTACCTCAGGTAGCACGTGTCCAATCAGTTCAATCAGCAGCACCAATCCAGGCTGCTGTTCCATCACCAATTCCTATGCCAGTCCACAGAGCAGTAGCAACTCCAGTAGTTGTACAGATGCCAGATTTGGTTTCTTCCTCATCACAAGCTGTAGTTCCAACACCAGCCCCTACCACTGCTATTGCCTCAGCATCAACATCAGCCCCAACTGTCCTGCCAGCTAAGGTGGCAGTGGCAGCTCCAACAGCACCTGCATTAGTGTCGGAACCAGTCACTGCTCCACCTGCAGCTGTGGCAGTTCCCACTGCCCCTCCTCCTCGCCCTCCTCCTCCCTCTCTGCCTACAACACAACCACCTGCCTCAGTTTCAATCCAAATGCCAGCCCACAGTCCATCTGCAGAGGAATTAAATGCAGCTATCCCAATAGCTCAAAGGCTGCCACAACCCCCTCCACCCCCATTACCTGCTACTGTCTCACAACCCCAGACCCCCCCAGTGGCCGTGGCTACAACAGTTATGCCAGCTGCACTTCCAACAGCTGTCCCAGTAGTGTCTCCAACTATAACTACTACAGTAGCTTTTGGAACACACCCAATGCAGTCTGTGGTAGTGGACATACAATCAGGAATCCAAGGTATGCAACCACAACAAGAGGCTAGAGCAATGGAACTTTCTCCCACACAGATTTTGCCCACTGTCCAGACTAGACAAGGGCATGTGGTCATCATTGTGCCCCGTGGTGCCTCATTTGAAAACATATCAGTGATCAATCAGTCAGCACAGGAGATTGTGGCAAATTCAATTGCATTAGCAGCTGCTGGTCCTGGTGAAGAAGTCACTGCTCAGATACCTACTACTTCAATGCCATCTGCTCAAGCTCCAGGTACTACTGCTGCACTGTCTGCTACACCAGTAGCTCCCAAGCCACTGACTGCAGTGAATATTGTCTCTCAGGACAAAAGAGTGGTTTCAGAGCCACCACTGGCTCCTTCAGTACAACCCATCTCAGCAGCAGCAGAGATCACGGCACCACCTACTCCTGTCATAGTAGCTACTCCACCAGAACCCCCTGTAGTGAAACAAACAGTCACTCCTACTCCCAAACCCACTGCGCCACCGCCAGTTCCTCCAAAGCCAACCTGCATTCCAGCAGGGCTAAAGTTCACTCACAGGCCAGGGGAAATTGTCCGCCCTCCACTGTCTCCTCAGCCTGTTCCTGTGCAAAGGGTATTGCCTGATCTACCTAAAGCTGCCACATTACCAAGAACCAGAGAACCACCTAATGCTCTCTCATTTAGTCTGACAACCCCTGTCCAGGCTAAGCTCAGTGCAACGTCTCCTAAGTCTCCTTTGTCACCCAGGTTTGCAAGATGCCTGGAGACTTATGTGGTGATAACTTTGCCGTCGGAGCCAGGATCACCTGTTGAAGGGATAACCACTCAGGCCCCATTGCGGCGCGGATCTCTTCCATTCTCAAGTTTAACAGGGTCAGTGTCAGCAGCACCACTACCAAAATCACAGCACGCCCCCTTCACTCCTGCACCAGTACCCAGAACAGAACAGATTGTGGCTACATCCATAGATGTGCAAGTACCAAAACATGAGGTAATGGTTGCATCAGCTCCTCCACCACCACCTCCACCACCAAGACCTGTAGTGGCAGTACCGCCTCCACCAGTGGCAGTACAAATGGAACCGGTGGCAGGAGTAACTACCGCACAACAAGCAGACCCAAGAGTTTGCATAATGACCACGCCAACACAAGCAGAACTAACACGCATATTTGTACCTGCTCAACCAGTAACCATAGAAATGGAACAATTGGTGACAGCTTCGCCTGCATCACAGCCCCAACCTGAAGAAGCTGCTCCACCTTTGGCAGATATAGCTGCTCAGCCTCAACCAATGCCCTCTGTGGCATCGGAGCCTGTAATACCACCTCCAGCACCAATGGTACCTGTGGCTGCTCAATCTCAATCACAGACAACTGAAATTGCTTCTGGCACAATACTGCAGCAACAACCGCAACAAACAGCTGCATTTATTGCTACTCAGGCCATATTGCAGGAACAGCCTGTGGTCTCTGTGCCTGTGGAAGTTACATCCATCCCACAGACAAATCAACCTCTGGCTGCTCCACTTGCAGCACAGCAAATGATGCCTGTGGATGTTCAGCCTGTATCACCACAACCAGTTCCCCCTGTGTTTGCTCAGACTATATCACCACAACCAGTTCAGCCTGTATTACCACAGCCAGTTCCATCTCCAGCTGTTCAGTCCATCTCACCACAACCAGTTTTACCTGTAGCAGTTCAGCCTATATCACCACAACCAGTTTCACCTGTGGTTGTGCAGACTATATTACCACAGCCAGTTCCGCATGCAGTTATTCAGCCGATAGCGCCACAACCAGTTCAACATGTGGCTGTTCAGCCCATATCGCCACAACCAGCTGTACCGGTGGCTGTTCAGCTGATATCACCACAACCAGTTGTACCGGTGGCTGTTCAACTGATATCACCACAACCAGTTGCACCTGTGGCTGCACAGCCGATATCGCCACAACCAGTTCAACCTGTGGCTGTTCAACCGATATCACCACAACCAGTTGTACCGGTGGCTGTTCAACCTGTAGCAGAAAAACAAATCACGTATGTGGCTGTCGAGCCCGTATCACATCAACAACCAATGTCAGCTCTTCAGTCTGCGCCACCACAACCAGTTCAGACCATCCCAGCTCAGCTGATATCACAACAATACCCAGTAGCAACTTTGGTTGCTCAACCCATAACACAACAGCTTATGGGACATGTTGCTGCTCAACCAATGGTGCAACAACAATCAGCTGTCCCTGTGGCTGCTCCACCTTTTACTCAAGAGCAAATTATCACATTTGTTGATGGTCAACCTGTATTGCAGCAACAACAACAACCTGAAACAGTTCCACCAATGCAACAGATACCTCTACACACAGCTACAGTTCTTCCCCCATCACAACAAGAGCAACCAACTGCTTACCCAGCACAAGTTCCATTCCAGTACGCTACCGTGGGAGAGAATGAAGCTGTTCCTCCTGGTGCATTCCCTCAATTTGCACGAACAGTAGAAGATCAAGAACCACCCATGCCTGAACCACCTACTGCTCCTGCAGCACCAGTTACATATACTCAATTCACACAATCAATAGCAAGTGAAGAAATAATAGGGCCAGAAAAAGTTGTTTCAAGTGTCAGTCAAATGTACTCTGCAATTTCAACTACAGAGCAGCAGCCTGAAACAATGCCCAAGGTAGTGACCCAAGTTGTTACAACTGAAGTGCAGAGAACTACGATGGTTTCAGTTGTTCAAGAAATAATGCCTGAAGAATCTGCCCCAGTATCACCCAGTGCTAGTGTTGTCATGGAACCAGAGATCTCTCCCATCAAAGTTCAATCAAAGCCAAAACAGAATGGAAGGATTCACTACCCAGGAGATGTCATTGATCTTTGCACTTCAAAAGTCAGTGTCACCATGACTGACAAAGGCATGGACTTGACAGCTCCTGATTCCAGCCGGCAGTCTTTCTCAAGTGATTCCAGTGGGCGGCATTCAGCAACAGCTGTTCAGCCAGAGGTGGTAAATCTGAGTGCAGAGATTTCACCTGCTACAACGCTCTCTGTTGTAACGGATAGCATCACAATAGTCACTTGCTCCGCCACCATTGCTTCGTATAACACCACTGCTGAAAAACCACTGGATTTGGGCAATGCTACTTCTATGCCTCTCCCACTCACAACCTACACACCATGCAAACCTGTTGCACAGATAGTATATCGACCTGTAAATGCTCAGCCTCCCAAAGTCACAACAGGCATGGAAATTCCTGTTAATCTATCCTATGGGACTGTGGAGAGCATGTCAAGTGCAACCACACCTGTAACAATTGCCCCTGGGAGCATAATGAGTGACTCTACTGGTGTTCCACCACTTATTCCAGCGCACACAGAAGCATACGCTTCAGCCGTTGATCTCACCACATCCAAGCCTGTTATGGTGGCTCTGACCACCTCTTCAGGTGTGGTGACCACAATAGTGGAGGATGCTGGGACGCCTGTGGATCTCACAGCTGGACGAAGGGCCATCTGCTGTGATGTCATCTACAAACTTCCATTCACAGGGAGTTGCAGAACACAGCAGCCCGCCACCACAATGCCTGACAATCGGTTTGGCTACAGAGATGATCATTACCAGTATGGCACTGCTACAACCCTTGGCATCACAGACCTTAGTAACATGAAAAGCTCAGTTTCAGATAGCAATTTCTCTGAGGCCGGACTGTTCTACCACGAAGGTAAAAATGGATTAGGTTACCACAATGGAGCTTCAGACGGTGCCATAGACTTGACTTCAGCAAAAATGTCTGCTGGTGAGTATGATTTTGTTTTCCTAATATGTCATCTTTTGCATGTTGTTCCTTTTTGTTCCTTTCCCATTTTCTCATATATATTCATTTCTATTAATAAATATTGATTTCTGTTCTGTTTTGCTTAATTTTTGTCTTTTTTTCTTTTTCACACAGATGCTTGCATGTGCCTGCGTGTTTTCCCACAATGTTTTGGCTTTGCTTCATGCTAATGAATAAGCATGAAAAACTTGCATGCATTACTTCTCTACTAGTACTCTCATTCTTTTTTTCTTTTTGATATATTGCATGCCAATATTTTTGTTTCATTTTTTAATCACTGATGAAGAATGAGCTTAAGATCATATATATTTTTGATTATACAACAGATGAAGCTTTGGACTACTCAAGCAAAGGCACCAGAGCGATTACCATCATCACCACTGCACATCAGAGTGTGCTAAGGTCAACAAATGGAATTGTTTACTCATCTATTGCTGAGCCTGTCCCTTCCACTTATGCAGTAACCACTCAGCCAGGGTCAATATTCACGACAACATACAATGAGTTGGTCGAATTACAACCAAGTAGCACTATAGAGGCATACTCAACTTTACAAAACGTCCCTACCCCATATGGGTTCATACCAGTAACAGCTGCTGGTCAGATCATTTCACAAGAGACTGGACTTTCCAAAGAGATTTTGCCTGCAGTCCTTGCCAACCTCTTCCCAGGTATGGCTCCATACCCTGAAATATATTCTGATGCAACCCTTGAAGCCATAGCAGCCTCGCTGGACACTTTGCTCTCCCCGAACTTCCCTGGTTTTGATGATGGCAAGGATCAACAGTATTACGCTGAGCGTGAGTTCCTTGAGTTGGAGAAGTTGAAGCAGCTGTGCCTTGCTGAGGAGCTTGAGTGGGAGAGGCAAGAAATCCAGAGGTTCCGGGAGCAGGAGCAGATGATTGTCCAGAAGGAGATTGAAGAGTTGCAGAACATGAAGCATCAGCTGCTGTTACAGCAGGAAGAAGAGCGTCAAGCCCACTTGATCCTGCAACAGGAGACCTTCGCTCAGCAGGCAGTGCAGCTTGAGCAGATCCAACAACTTCAGCACCAGCTGCAACAACAACTGGATGAACAGAAAATATATCCATATGGTCGAGACACGCTGGATGGCAGGTCCCCTGCAATCAATACAGACACACGCTTCCTGCATCAACAATACATTGGCAGAGGTGATGGCCAGTATTGGCCTGTTAAGGATGATACTTCAACCTCCTTAGCACCTGGTCAGGACCAACACATGATGGGCACTGCTCCCACTGAAGGCATTCCTGAATCAGCAAGAGTTACTAGAGATGGCAAAACTGAGTCCGCACTTGTGGTGAGTGGCAAGAAGATTGTTGACAGTGGTGTGCAGACTGATGATGAAGATGGTAATGACAAGCCATATCCTGGCAGGAGGAGAAGAAATAGGAGAAGTGTGGACAGTTGCGTCCAGACTGACGATGAAGACCAGGATGAATGGGACACTCCCATCAGAAGCAGGCGGAAGTCTCGATCGAGTAAATATGGAGATTCTGAGAAGGGCAAGTCTTCTAAGGTCTCTAGCATTGCCATACAGACCGTAGCTGAGATATCAGTTCAGACAGATCATTCTGGAACCATTAGGCGCTCACCTGTGCGAGCACACCTTGACACCAAGATCGATTTCCCTGGGACCGGAAGACAGCTCAGAGGAGATGAGTCTGACTCTGATGAATCGTCACACACAGGTCCCATAGAGATTGGCATAACCACCCATCTCAAAGCAGATGGCACTAGCTCCACTTCAAAGTCCCCAAAAGTTCTATATTCTCCCGTCTCACCTATGTCTCCAAGTAAGTCCATAGAGTATAGCAAGTCAGGCAAAGGTGGACAGAAGATGCTCACTGTTGACCATTCAAGGCATTCCCCGAGCAGTCCCAGATCACTAAAGCCCTCGCAAAGATCCCTGTCTGACAAGTCTCTGAGCCCAACGACTGAAGACAGAATGACATCTACCTACCATTACCCTGAGAGCTACGCAGTGAGTAAATCTTAAATTATTGAAGAAAAAAAACTTTTAGCCAAATTTGTAATCATTATTTTGCATTGTAAATATTTCAGTCTAATGTCCCTCTATCATATGCTGTATTCATTTGTGTAGCCTCATATTGCATTGAGTAGAAATGGTTGTATTTAACAGTGCTGTTTATTTTGTGATCTTGCAGAGCAAAGGTTCACAGAGTGGCACATCATATGGTTCTCAGAAAAAAGTCAAGCGTACCCTGCCACACCCTCCACCAGAGGAAGACAACATTGTTGGACCATCTGGATATAGCACTGGCTCAGCTCGAAGGAGGATGTGTAGGAATACCACTATGGCTCGTGCTAAAATCCTGCAGGACATCGACAAGGAGCTCGACCTGGTGGAGAGGGAATCCTCCAAGCTCCGCAAGAAACAGGCAGAACTTGATGAGGAGGAAAAAGAAATTGATGCCAAATTGAGGTACCTAGAGATGGGCATCAATCGTAGGAAAGATGCTTTGTTGAAAGAGAGGGAGAAGAGAGAGAGGGCTTATTTGCAAGGGGTGGCAGAGGAAAGAGACTACATGTCAGATAGTGAGGTTAGCAATATCAGGGAGGCGAGGCGTAATGGCCGGGGACTTGAAAGACCACGAACTGCTCCGCAATCCGAATTCAACCAGTTTATGCCAGCACAGACTGACAACGAGTCCCAATATGGAGAATACTATCAGTATGCCCCTCAGACCCAGGCAGACAGCCACTACCCCCAGCAAACGCTGTATCAGCAGCAGTCTGTGTACCATCAGCAGGTGTCCCCCTATCAGACCCAGTCCGTGTACTCCTCAGTGCCGAGCCTTCAGCAGTCCCAGCAGACAGGCTACCAGCATGCCTCTCAGCTGATGATGATGCAGCAAAAGCCAAGGCAGTCCACCATTTCAGATCTAGAGCCGAAGATCACCACCAACTATGAGGTGATTCACAACCAGCCGCTCCTGATGGTCCCCTCCTCCACTGATAGCACATATGGTGTTTCTCAGCACGGGGGGAAGTACAGTAACCTAGACCTTAGGATGGCCCTGGAGGAGAGGGGCAGCATGGCTAGCAGCCCCATGTCCAGTATCTCAGCTGAGTCCTTCTACACAGACATTGACCACCACAATGCTAGGAACTATGTTTTGATTGATGACATTGGTGAGCTCACAAAGGGCTCCTCGGGACTTAGTTCCAGCTTCACCATCCCAGATAAAGACATGACCAAGGCTGACCGCCTGCTCCGGGCAGCGGAGGTGCGGCGCACAGCAGAGGTGGCTGACTTCCTGGGCTCCGGGAGGCTCTCCTATGGAAAGACTGAGGAGGACTCCATGGAGGAGCCATATGAACTCAAACTTCTGAAGCAACAGATTAAGCAAGAGTTCCGACGGGGTACAGAGGGTCTGGATCCCCTCACAGGCTTGCCACATTACTTGCCAAGTGACAGCAGCTACAGACACTTCCCTAAGTCAGAGAAATACAGCATCAGCAGGCTCACCTTGGAGAAGCAAGCTGCTAAACAACTCCCTGCCTCTGTCCTATATCAGAAGCAGTTAAAGCAGAAAAAAGCAGCGCTAATGGACCCAAAAATTACAAAATTTTCCCCCATTCAGGAGAGCAGGGATCTTGAACCAGACTACAGTCATTTTTTAGCGTCAACCGGGTCCTCGGTGGGTGGGCTGGCCACCAGGGCTCGGCTTCTTCAAGACGAGATTACCTTTGGGTTGAGGAAGAACGTAGCAGAGCAGCAGAAATATCTGGGCTCTACTTTAGGCGCTAACCTGGCGCAGTCTTTAAACTTGGGACAGTCTCTCAACCTCAGCCCAGGGTTGAGATCATCATTGCAAGACGACGGCACCTACCCTAGTGGTACTCGCTCTAGACCTTCGTCCCGGCCATCCTCTGTGTACGGACTTGACCTTTCCATAAAAAGAGACCTGTCCAGTTCCTCGCTCAGGCTAAAGACTGAAGGTGAGGGCATGGACACATCGTTTGGCGCTGCCAGAGCCAAACCAACCAGCCTTCCCATCAGCCAGAGCAGAGGACGCATCCCAATAGTGGCTCAGAACTCTGAGGAGGAGAGCCCATTGAGTCCAGTCGGTCAGCCCATGGGTATGGCTCGAGCATCAGCCGGCCCCCTCCCCCCAATTTCGGCTGACTCCCGGGACCAGTATGGCTCAAGCCACTCCCTCCCTGAGGTCCAGCAGCACATGAGGGAGGAGTCCAGGACTCGCGGGTACGACCGCGACATAGCCTTCATCATGGACGACCTGCAGGGTGCCATGTCTGACAGTGAAGGTAAATTTGCTCTAAGCCTGTCTCCAAATCCTGTGGATATGCGCTTCATGCATGGACCTAATTGTGTTCATATCTGTGTGTGTCCGCTTTAAGTGCATGCTGATTCACTTCCTGTTTGCCATGCTTTCATCCTGCTTCTGTAAGACATTGCATTTAGATTGTCAAGTGTGTCTAGAGTGATGTATATATTGTACTTCTTTTCTCTTCTGTGACACAAATATTTATTTGTGAATCTGTTCTGTGTCTGTGTTCTTCTCTTAATCAAACTGTCTTTATGCTTTATGTGAGTCATCCTTGTGTGTGTTTTTCAAACATAATGTCTGTACATTTTACTGGTCATTGTAATTCACTAATGATTTGTAGCTTGATGCTTAAATCAAAATTAGGTTGAGGGTGTAACAGTTTAGCTGAGGGTGCCGTTCAGAACAGACAATATATTAGTTTGAAGGGAATCCTTTTCTCCTAAAATAAGATATATTGTTACATCTTGTATATATGTAGATTAATGTCAAATACTCTCCAGATAATATTAGTCATGACCCCATCGTTCGAACATTATCCAGCATTGTACCAAAAATGATTATTCATGTTATATTATTTCAATTTGTGTCATCTGAAAGTCGGTCAATAGTCTGATAAAGAAATATGTGCTCAGTGCATTCCTCAGGCAGTTGTGGGCTGCTGACCACGGAGGATTTTACGCTGAGTCACGGAGACTTAAGGCCAGTGCCTTGGCATAAAGGTCACAGATTTGATTGTGTATTTACTGGACTGTCTTGCTCACTTTGAGTGAATGTCATTAATTCCCTTAACTACTGCTCCAGCTGAATTGTAAAACTGTGCTGACACAACCTTTGTGTAAATTTATCTAGGCATTCAAAACCCCTTCCTTTTGTGTACTAGCTCAGGATTTGATTATGTGGTAGCCTACTGTATGTGGAATATTTGATTTGCTTAAATCACCCACAGATCTGTGTACATAGGCTATTGTCTGTCTCTAAGGCTATATCTAAGGCTACGTTTTTTGTTTGTTTGTTTGTTTTTTACAAAAAACTCTTCTTCCTTTATTACTGTCTTTTCAGTTGTCATTTAATCATTCTGCATTGTTGCATGTCATTATATCTTCTGTTTATGTGTGCGTCTGTATGTGTGTGCATGTGAAGGAGGAAGAGAGGGAGAGAGAGAGAGTGAACGTGTGAGAGAGAAATAAAGCAGAAATGAACTTGCATGCATTTGTTTGATGTCTAATTTGCTCATTTGCATGTTTGCTGTTGGTTGTGATTGATTCTGAAATATTTTATCATTTTTTCATATCATAAGATTGTCAGCCTTGTTTTACACTTCTTCTGAGCACACTTCAAACTTCCCACTTGACTGTTTCTGGGATTCAAATAGTTTGATTAAATATGCAAAGGACACTTTGTGCAAGAAACATGATAAATATGTAGAGAACAGGAAATATTCTCCAGGTCATGAATTGAGGGAATGAAACACTGAGATTTAATGTAAATATTGTTTTATCGGTCAACCCAAGATACCATCAGGTCAGTTTTCAACAGTGGCTTATTCTTTGCTCAGTTGATGCCACTGATATAAAATTGCACTAGTAGGCCATCGTTACTCAGTCAATGTCATAGATATAAAAGTCTGCGTATGCCTTGGTTTTCAGCACTAAGTGACCCCCTGCTGATTTTGAGCAGAGACGATCCCACACTCTTTCATGAGTATCTTTCGAGTATCACACACGGTACAGTATTAGTATCACGTTTTTAAATCCTAAGACCCACACCGACCCACCTTCTGAATGGTCACAGGCACAATGCAGCCCTATTTTCTCACTTCTGGTGTTGACAAATATGCATTAGTCATCGTGATATTTACACAGCTAGTGCAATGCCTTTAGAATCCAAGAATGTTATCACAACCCTTCCAGGTATGTTAACATGCTCTAATGCTTAGTATTGCTCAACTGTATTTCCCTCGAGAAATTAACTTCTTTGAAAGACCTCGGCTATGAGTCAGACGCGGATATACAGCAAATGTAGGGGACTGCAGGTCTTTCAAAGAAGTTGTAACTGGATCTGGTGCTCTGCCCTGTGTCTTGTATGCATAGTCGTTAGAGTAAGTTGTTGACCACTGCATTTTTCCAATGTATGCGTAGCACAATACAAACATGCCAGTACATTCACCTATAATCAGGTGTGCATGGTTACTCTGAAAAAGTGCATCAATTGAGACATAAGGACAGAGCACAACAATATTAGAAATTTACCAGATCAGAATGTTTTAGAAGTAAAATACCTGTGTTTGCATCAAGACCCATAAAGCATGTTTCACAAAAATAGAGAGTGCATGTCAATCAGCTGCATTGGTCACTACAGTTGAATGTTCACAAAATGAGCATTTATAGCAGTAGAAGCCTTACAGGACCACCAGACACAGTCAGCACTGGATCTAGAAACGTTTTGTCATGGATACTGCCTAACAAAAACCTCTAAAATATAACTTTCATCACCGCAGGAGTTCCTAGCTGGAATATAGAAGGTGAGAAAACACTGAAAACTGCACAATGACATTCAAAGTCAAGTCCCCCATTGAACATACAGCACATTTATGCCACACCCATACTGTACATGTCATGGTCAGTGCTGGGCATTTCCCCTGTGGTATTTTCAGACCCATGCATTCTGGCATTCATATTCATGCACTCTTGCGTGTATACTGTAGGTATGTCTCTGAAGACCTGGTCATGCATAACATGCATACATACTGTACATAAATACATAAATGCATATGTGTGTGTTAAACCACTTCCACAATGTGTCTGAATGCCAGATGTGCTTGTGTTGAGGCCTTCTTCCTCTTCTGGTGCCCCTATACATTGCAGGGCCGTTCACTTATACATAGATCACCTGTTGCCCCTATACATCAGGGCTGTTCACTTACACATACTGTAGATCGCCTGGTGCCCCATATACTTATGCAGGACCGTTCACTTACCTGGTGCCCCTATACATCATATACAGGGCTGTTCACTTACACATAGATCACCTGGTGCCCCTATACATCATATGCAGGACCGTTCACTTACACATAGATCACCTGGTGCCCCATACATGCAGGGCCGTTCGCTTACACATAGATCACCTGGTGCCCCCTATACATCGCAGGGCAGTTCACTTACACATACTGTAGATCGCCTGGTGCCCCCTATACATCGCAGAGCCGTTCACTTACACATAGATCACCTGGTGCCCCTATACATCATATGCAGGGCTGTTCACTTACATGTACACATAGATCACCTGGTGCCCCTATACGTCACATGCAGGACCGTTCACTTACACATAGATCACCTGGTGCCCCCTATACATTGCAGGGCCGTTCACTTATAGATCACCTGGTGCCCCATACATGCAGGGCCGTTCGCTTACACATAGAGCGCCTGGTGCCCCTATACATTGCAGGGCCGTTCACTTACACATAGAGGGCCTGGTGCTCATCATGGCGGATGCTTTCTGGCGGCCTTCAAATGGATGGAGAGGAGAGTGTGAGATTTAATGTGACACTTGCAGATGTAGGGAACATAAAGTCCTCGGCGTGATTCAGCCAAACAAGCTCCCACTGCCAGCTTCCATCTCACTCTCTCAGGACCGACATTAAAGAATCAGGAGAGAAATGTGCTTGCACAGAGAGGCTCTCCATCCTGATTTTCAATGAGAGTGCTGGTTGAGGGGGTGTGCTACCTCCAGAGCAAGGATGAATACAAAAGCAATTTCTTTTTATTTCTTCCAGAAATATATTCTAGTCAATTTGAATGTTTTTTTTTTTTTCTTGTAATCAACATCACATAATAATTCCTCCCTTTGGGAAGTCAAAGCCTATTGCACGGCTCATCCTGAATTATAAGAATGTTCCAGTGATAATGGAATTGTAATTCCAAGCACAACAGGAAGCCTCAACAAAATGATATCAAATGATTTCTGTTGTTTAATCAGCTATTTATACATAAATAGTGTAATTTCAAACAACAGTTGTCAAAGTTATATCATAGCAAAGTATTCCAAACCACTTTCAATTTAATCAATGTCTGGTAGAATGGCAGATACTGTGAAGAGGCAATAGTTCGTTATTAAGTCAGGTTTATGTAGGATTGAAGCAAAACACTTTCCTTGAACCCACTGTCATGAGAGTGATACAACCGTGTCATAAACGTCATGGACTATGTCATATCCTGCTGTTCATCATGACGGTCAATATGTAATGACGTGACAGTGTGGTGTTGCCATCCTCAGTAATTATCATGGCAGAATGTATGGATACCATATAAGAATTTCACGTCATCATGTTGAAAGCTTTCATGGCAGTCTTTGATAATGATCTGCTAAATCATTGAACAATGACTTTCATAACAACTTATGACAAGATAGGAACATCTGTCATGACATGGTTCTAACATGGTTATGTGATTATCATGACAAAGTATGGTAGGTGTAAAGTCAATCCCCAGGGTAAACACTGTAGAGTAGTAATGTTCTGACCATTACAATATACCAATATAACACTCGAGTGAGTGTTTCTTAATATTCAGAATATTCAAGCAGAAGTGTGGAAGGCGTCTTTTCTCTGACTTCCAGAGAGAAAAACAAACTGTGTGTGTGTGTGTGTGTGTGTATACATGTGCATAATGCATAGGGGTGTGTGTCTATTTTGGTGTGTATGTGGTGGTGATGTGAGTGAGTGTTCTGGGTGTCAGTTCTATGCGGGAGAGTTCCGTTTCACGTCTAAAGCATGTTGACCAGTACTCAGGGGTGGTGGTGTGTGTGCATGACCAGACAAGCATGTGGTGTGCACAGAGGAGATGGTCTGTTTGTGTGTGTGATGAAGGATAAAGAATATAGCACTTCATCTCCTACCCCAACAGCTTACCACCTCAGGCAGGAGGAGAGCGACTGGTTCGAGAAGCCACGTGGTGGACGGCCTGGTCAGCAACTGGATAGTAGACAGGTAGAAAGGCATACATCCATCTAAACAAAATAAATACTCTCTCTCTCTCTCTCTCTTTCTCTCTCTCTCTCTCTCTCTCTCACACACACACACACACACACACACATACCGAACCACCAGCTGATTCACAATGTTGTTTTTGTTGTTGTAATTTGATGATTTGATCTGCCAAATGTACTGTACGCTGGTTTTACTGTTTCAGATGAAATCGATGCATTACCCATTTCCCCACACTCGTCTGAAACTTCAGAGGGACCCTAAAGATAACAGTGTGTCGGGTAAAAGAGTATCTCTTTATTTTTTTTTCTCTCCAGTAAGATTATTTTCAAAGAAAGGTTTTAGTTGTAAACAAAATGGTGTGTAATACTGAGAAGGCATGACCCAAATAATATAAGAACAGCCACTGATCTATGTTTAATGAAGGCTGTTATGGTAGAAGATCAGGCAGAGTTTCTTTTACATATTTAACATGCAAGTCCTTAATGATTAAAATCACATTGAAAAAAAAGCTAAATATTCTTTTTTTTTTCTGTTGACAAAAAATAACCAGCAGTTTTCTCTGCTTCTTGGTCAGGAAATGGATTGGGAATCCGAGTGGTTGGTGGCAAGGAGATTCCTGGGTCAAACGGTGATATCGGTGCCTACATTGCCAAAGTCACCCCTGGTGGACATGCCGAACAGTCAGGGAAAGTGGTGGAAGGTAAGACGTCCAGTGATCTCATGTGTCTGATCAAGATACAATATCTCCATGCATTTTCTTCTCTGCAGGCACGCAAGAGCTTGATTAGCGGTCTGATGATCCAGTATCACAACGAAGAGGCTCATATGCCACTGTGCTATTTCAAGATAGATGCCAACCCCAGCTCTGAGTGGATGTGTGTTGCCACAGTCTGTTTCTCTCTTTTGATGCCACTTCAATGAAGTTGCAGAATGTGGCTGCAGCGAGGCCACAGTGGGTGTGTTTCCCTGGCGCTTGCGTCTAATTTGAGAAGCCATTCTTTACCCCCAGACTGAACTGCTGTCCTCGCAGCCGAAGGCCGCGCGTTCGCATCTAGCGCCCGGGGGCCACGGCGCCAGTCAACGCCTGCCTGGCGTCTCGCCACTCGCCAGAACTGAGTCTGAATCTCAAAGGATGTAAGAAAAGCCAGAAATCTCTCCAAAAAATGCTTTTGAGCCAGAAATGTCAAGAGTGCAGAGACCCAGTGTGAGGGAGGTGAGGAGGGAGACGACAGGGCCTTTGGTTCTAATCCTAAGCCCTCTGGGAGAGACGATAAGGGGACAGCCATTGGTGTAAGCTCACTGGAGCCGTCATTATGCGAGGTTCACTGGGGACCGAGATGGCCTTTCTCTCAGTAATGGTAATGCTTTCAGTAATTGACTGCAGATATGTAGTATTGTGCATAGATCAAAAAGTTATTACATCAATTGTACCAGTTTTTGTTTTAAGCAAAGATTGTTTTGTTGCTATTCAAATCATATTGATTTTCAGCAAACTCCTGTTTTCAAAACATGTACTTATAGACAACATACAGTGGTTATGTGCTGCTATTTTGATCAAAACTATTATTGAGTTGTAAACGCAGCCAACTTAATTCACTGTCCTAAAAATAACAGTAGCGTATACACTGATGTGATTACACTGAACTCAGATCCCTTGCATAGCATAGCATAGCTAATCATTTTCTCAGGAAGACTGGAACCAGCGCTGAATTCCTTAGAGCCTTCATAAGGTGTGGCTTCCTGTCTGGCTTCGGTGTCTATCTACAGCTTGCTTTATCTTGTTGGGTTTTTATTTGCTGTGATATTGGGTGCGGTGATCTGGAATCAGATTAAGAGAGCATCACTAGTGCATCTTGAGCAGTGATTTCCGGAGCCTTCCTGATCCAGCACCTGCAGTTTACATGCCTGTGGCAGTTGATGGACCCTGTGATTGCAGCTGCTATGGAGTGTCACGAGCAAACATCAAACATCATTACTCGTGTGTGTGCTCGCGCACGAGCACGTGTCTATACATGTGCTCGCCTCACGCAGACACACGAGCACACACTCTCTCTACACACACACACACACACACGCACACACACACACACACACACACACACACACACTACCTCTCACACATAGGAAGAGCGCAAGAGAGTCAGATAGACAGAAAGAGAGAAAGGGAGAGAGACTGAAACAGACACTGAAATCCATTAGAGTCTGAAATGATTTAATTGCACCCTGCCTTGCCAGGAAGGCCTCCTGTTGACAGAGTGAATGTTGCTTCTTGGTTCTTCAAACAGCTGAATACACTCTATTGTCGCCACACAGCTCGTGAACTGCTCCGTAAGCAAAAGGCCTATCTGAAGACTCGCTTTCATTTGTGTAAGTGGCGAGGAGCAGCTCTCGTGTGCCTCTGGGTTTGCTGTGCCGTTTTTAAAAGCCTGTTTCTTCCCCCTCTCTGCCTCTCTATCATTCTCTACGCTCGGCTCGCTTTATTGGCATGCAGCTTTTCCTCTCACTCTCGCTCTTTCTCTCTCTCTCTCTCTCTCTCTCTGCGTGTGGATAGCATTCTGAGACAGACTGTAATTTAAAGGAATCTAAATGCGTGGAAGCTAAATGAAATCTTCAATTTTCCTTTCGTTTTTGTGTGTGTGTGTGTGTGTGTGTGTGTGTGTGTGTGTGTGTGTGAATACTCTGATTGCACTTTGGTAGGATAAAGCCATAACTTTTCCTCTCTTTTTAAGGTCATGGCAGATAACCTCCATTTGGTAAATGAATGTGCTTCGCTATTATGGTGATAGGTGCAGTTTGATAGAGGTTCTAAATGGAGAATGTTTAGCCAGTGTCTATGAGATTTTCCCATCTGTCTGCTGTGACGTCTGTGTGACGTAGCTGACCAACTGCCAAGCACTTACAGATAATTCCAGTCTTTGAGATAAATCCCGCAGACTAATTTGATAACGCTGTTGTCACGTTTTGGAACACACCATTCAAATTCAACATATCACAGCATGTGAGAATATAATTGTTAACATAATTCTCATATATTTGGATAAGCAAAATCACCCCCCAAGAATAGCCCTCATAAGACTGTTTCTCTGAAGTCTTCCGCCTATTCATTGTTGTGGTTGACATCAATCTGAAGCTTGCTGTCCACTGTCCATGCACAGGAATGCAGGTCCTGGAGTGGAATGGAATTGCCCTGACCGGCAAGACCTATGAGGAGGTGCAGACCATCGTGGGTCCACAGAGCGGGGAGACAGAGTTATGTGTGCGACTGTAAGTCAGATTTCCATCTCACTCCAGCACAAGTATTTATTTTAGTGCCAATCTATGAAATTGTATCTTATTTTTAGTATAGTTTTGTATAGCAGTACAATTCAACACAGATAATATAATGACCATTACCTACAAATTGTCAGATAAACTTCAGAAGTTATTTCATTGTATGTGTGCATGTAGTTATTTCACAGATTAATAGCAAGTTATGTAACTGATAACAAGCAATGGCTTGATAATTAATACATGTATACAAATGATCACTAATGTTGAATATTTTATTGTACAGAAATTCGTTTGTGCAAAGGCAGCGCTTTAAAATATATCATCACTTATAAATGGAAAGTTGTGATTTATTGATGTTTAATTAAAACTTGACACTTGAAAAGGTTACAAACTTGAAAACCATCCATAAGCATGTTTTTGATTGCTATTGTAAAGTTGCAACAGATGATTATAATACCTTGTATAAATATTAATGAGTAGTTTGTAAACCATCTAGAAACATTATTTGGATGGCTATCGTAAAATTGCAACCAGTGATTATAATCATACATGTTAATGAGTAGTTTGTTAGCCATCTATGAATTTTATATGGGTGGTTATTGTAAAGTTGTAACCAATGTTTACAATGCTTTTACAATGGTAATGCATTCTGTGTAGTGCATCAATAAATATGATTTGGATGGCCATTATAAAGACTGCGGCTGGTGTTGTTAATAAACACTTTGCAGAACATACATAAACATTATTAGCATGGCCATTAAAAAGTTGCAAGTGATATATACAATTTTTAGCCACTGCTTAGTAAATTCTTTCTAAGTTCTTTGTTAAAGCATCACTACCCCCACCCTAGCCATCATGCATATTGGTTATTGGTGCGCTATTCATAGAATTGTAATTGAGTTTTGTAATCAAGTACAAACCTTTCAGCCAATATTGCAGTCATTTATCACAAATGAACAGAGTGGGATATGAGAAAGATTAGTGAATAAGTGAAGACAACAGAGCAGTAATATTTTTTTATTACACAAATAATGGCATACTACATTAAAGTAAGCTGGTTATCAGGACCTGTTCCCTATGCAGATACAGGGCAAATTATAAGCATATGAGAAAACACACACACACACACGCACGGACGCACGCACGCACACACACACACACACACACACACACACACACACACACACACACACACACACTTTATCATCCAGCTAGGATAGCAAATTAACTATTTTTCAGGCTTTAGAAGACATTCTTCACAATATTCTTGGATGCCAACCCCCCTGTGAAGTTGACCAGTTTACATTTATGAAGCATACAAGAACATAAGAACAAACACAGCTTACACTTTCCAAGGGTTTTTAGACAAAAGGTAGTTAATAAGACCTATTAGCAATCCATCACCAACAAATAGGTGGACCAAGGACATGGTAAGAGGTCACCGGGTTGTGATTCAGTGGAATAAATGGGGTCATCCCTATGTTCCCCAAGTCCTATGTTCCCCGGGTTTTCGTCCAAAAGAGTCCTATGTTCCCCTGTATGTATTGCGAACATAGGACCCTTTTTGGGAAAAGTGAGGAACATAGGACCCTTTTTAAAATGTACCAAAAAAAAGGGTCTATGTTCCCCGGTCCCATACAAAGTGGGGAACATAGGACCCGGGGAACATAGGTACGCTCCTGAATAAATGGCTAGGGCTATCATTTGCTAACATGGTTAATTTGCTAACAAGCCTGTAGAGTACCTATTTATAGTATATACTGTACCTGTGAAGTGTCATAACTGTTTCATTTGACTGTTTTCATTGTGTTGTTAGGTTAGCTTATTCTCATGTCTCACACTGCTTATCATGGTGCCATGCTGCATAGGCTATTAGCATTAAGTGTCTGTTGATCAATCTCTCATTAATCTTATACTCTAAATAGATGCTCTCAATTGAACTTGATACTTTCAGTCATAAGCTAATTATTTAATGAAGAACTGCAACTTTACAATCGCCATGCAAATCATGCTTAGAGATCGTATATAATTGTTATACACCAAATTGACAATCATGTAACACTTGCAATACTGTAATACTTTTGGTGAAATATTCCAAATACTGTAGGCTACTCATTAAGAGTAAACATTATAAAGTATAATCACTTTATTATTAGTTAATAGACGAAATAACTATATAAACCACAATTTACCATCTGTATGAAATGGTTATCATCAAGTGTATCCCCGCCAATTCTTTTACCGTAAACACAAAAACACAAATCCTAGTTTGCATGTCTCATGTTTTCCCTCTGTGTGTCTCCTCCTGCCGTTGTGTCTTTCTCAGGGATCTGAACATGCTAGCTGACGCTGAGCATCCACAACACCTGGAGCTCCACACGCAGATGAAGGCTGGTGAGGGTGCCATTTTGTGATCGGTTTCACCTTACTAGCTCAGTTTGTCTCTGTATTTGTTGTTGATTCATAGGGTATTATATCCTGTTTCTAATTTAATGTTTCTTATATTAGCAGAAGCTTTTGTCCAAAGAGATTTACAATGACATTGTTACATTAGCATTAACATTAAAAGATGTAGGCTACTGTAGGTCATACAGCCTAAATAATAAGGTAAACCAATGAGTTCTCAGACTCCCAACACTATTCCTAGGACAAAGATCAGTAGGTAAATAATACTTCCAATGAGGGGTCACAAAAGAAAAGAGTGTTGACTGTGACCTCTTTATGTTGATGAAAGTCATACAGTACCTAGCAGATGCTCCTCTGAAGGCCACAGTGCTCGAGAGGGGAGTTAGAGATGGATCATGGAATTAAAGGAGAGATCTGCCGGCTCTTCGTAGATCTCCGTTTTCAAGGTCAACGAGTACTGTCAACTGCTTTAGCTGTTAGTTGTAGTGTAGAGCTGGGTAAGACTATTTTGAGCTCGGTAGAACTGATTTGAGCTTTTTGGTATCTTTGTGTTCGCAGCACCTGGGCCTGAAAAGAATGCTCTGTGATATTAAGTATGACGCTTGGGTGTTATTGATCACCGCGGCGCAGTCTGTGCTGCGTGTGTGCTGTTCAGGGGACCGACTGAACAGAACGCTCTGTGATATTAAGTATGACATGTTGCATGGATGTGTGTGCTGTGCAGGGGACAGACTAAACAGAACGCTCTGTGATATTAAGTATGACATGTTGCCTGGATGTGTGTGCTGTGCAGGGGACAGACTGAACAGAACACTCTGTGACATTAAGTATGACGTGTTGCCTGGATGTGTGTGCTGTGTGTGTGTGCTGTGCAGGGGACAGGCAGCGCTCCCCCGGCGTGGACCCCAAGCAGCTGGCTGCGGAGCTGCAGAAGGTGTCCCAGCAGCAGGCCCCCGCCGCCGTGCTGGCTGCCCTGGAGAGGGCCGGACACCTGCACTCCGCCACCGCCTCCGCCACCTCCAGCGCCGCGCCCAGCCCCGGCCAGCCCGGCTCCCCCTCCGTCAACAAGAAGCGGCACAGCAGCAAGGTAGGGGGGCACAGCAGCAAGGTAGGGGGGCACAGCAGCAAGGTAGGGTGGCGCAGCAGCAAGGAAGGGTGGCGCAGCAGCAAGGAAGGGTGGCGCAGCAGCAAGGAAGGGTGGCGCAGCAGCAAGGTAGGGGGGCACAGCAGCAAGGTAGGGGGGCACAGGAGCAAGGTAGGGTGGCGCAGCAGCAAGGTAGGGGGGCACAGCAGCAAGGTAGGGGGCACAGCAGCAAGGTAGGGGGGCACAGCAGCAAGGTAGGGGGCACAGCAGCAAGGTAGGGTGGCGCAGCAGCAAGGTAGGGGGCACATCAGAAAGGTAGGGTGGTGCAGCAGCAAGGCACAGCAGCAAGGTAGACGGGCACACTGTCCCTCTGGACCTGGTGCGGGTTAAAGGTGCAGTCCATGATTCCAGTTGCCAGGCTAGCGCCTACCACTTCTCAAATGAGACGTGGTCTGGCAACCAGACGTTCATTTTCTCGTATTTGAAAAAATACCCAGATCCGTTCATTGGGCGCCACGGATGTCTATCAAATGCGTCTGTGCATAGCTTATCATAGTCTTGCTTTCCCCTCTGTTCTGTGATTGGTACCCTATCTCAGGCAAAAATTAGGGCGGTAGTTTCCAGACTGCCTTGTGTGCCCAGTGTGAATGAAATCACCGCGCAAGGCAGGATGGGAACACCCAGGCTATGATTCCAGTGCACTTTGTGTCACGTTCAGAAAATTACCTCTTGTGGACCTCTTGCAATCTTTTCCTTATGTGCACCAACAAAAACGTCATGGCCCCAACAAATGGCTGGTTCTAAAGCAAATCTGACTGATCAATGGTGGTTGGTCTGGAGAATGGAAGGCAGGGGTGTCATTTCATTGGCTGTGGAGCTCAAAGATCAACAACTTTTCATCAGAATTGCTGATTTGCCTTGTTTGAAGAGGTTGGGTAAAATAATATCAGCTGTAAACATTGTGTCTGCTTGAGACATTTCTCCAAATACTGTATGTATAAAGTGTGTGATCATTTGATCTGATCCAAATGTACCTCCAGGTCACGAACCTTGGTACTGTATAATAATCCGTTGACCTTTGAGCAGCAAAAAGCGTAAAAGTGGCAACTTTGAGGTGATTCTAAGGATGCTGGGGGGAGGGAGGCTGGCCTCAAAGATGACCTTGCTCGGAGAAAGATTAGTAGCTGGGCAGGGCTGACTGATGTTGGGGCATTGCAGCTTTGATCGTTTCTTGTTTTCACTTCAAATGAGCACACTCAGAAAGGTTACACCGGGAGGTATCCATCTAAAAAAAACATGACAGTTAATTAAGGACAGGCATGAGATATATATGTGTGTGTCTGTGTGTGTGTGTGTGTGTGTGTGTGTGTGTGTGTGTGTGTGTGTGTGTGTGTGTGTGTGTGTGTGTGTGTGTGTGTGTGTACGTGTGTGTACGTGTGTTTGTGTGTGTGAGTACAAGGAAAGATGGACAGACAGACAAATAGAGAGAGCGAGAGAAAGAAAGAGCAAGAGATGGAGTGAGGGAGAGAGAGATTCAGTTAGAGTAATTGAGATGCTGAAAAAGGAAGAGTGAAAGTATGCAAGAGAGAATGTGTGAGGGAGAGAAAAATCAATAGAGAGTTTGTTTTCAGTGGGAATATGTTGACTTATCCATGCATTATTTGGTGCTGTTGTACTCTACGGAGCTGACGGTTTATTTGTGGTGTTGTGTTCAGTCCACAGAAGCCCTGAAGCCTCAGCCTCACCCTATCACTGGGGAAATCCAGGTACAAACAACATTTACATAGACACTATTGATCAGTTATTTATCAATGTTTCCATATCACGTATCTCTGATTGGTGGCCATATTTGAAATGAGAGCAGTATTACTATCAAGCCCAACGCTTGACCATCATTAGATAGCATTTTCCAAGTAGCAAATACCCTTGTGTGAAATCTAATACGGCACATAATTAAGCATGCATTTCTCTTTCCAGCTTCAAATCAATTATGACAAAAATATGGGTAATCTGATCGTCCACGTCCTGCAAGCCAGAAACCTTGCTCCCAGGGACAACAACGGCTATTCAGACCCCTTCGTTAAAGTCTACCTCCTTCCAGGGAGAGGGTAAGCAGTCACTTTTTAATTTTACTTTGACCTTTCATTCAGTAATGAATACATTTTCAAATACCAGTATATTTGAATTTGAGCCCAGTGCAAGAAAAGACTAAATCTTTACTCTTCTTAACTTGACTCCACTTAATCTGTATAAACAACAGAACCACACAAAACACTCTAATATTCAGTACTGCAGTGTCTGCTTCAGCTGTCAGCTGAAGTGTGCATTCCAAGCACCTTTGTCAATTTCTATCTAACACTTTAGCTTTGTTATCTGTGTGAGAAGCTTGACCTTTACAGTTCTGTTGAGATTACAGCAGAAGTCAGCAGTATGGCTAGTTTCACACCACTACATCTGCTCTGGGCTCTTCACGTGATCGATTCAGAATGCTGCTGTTGAAATTACTGACATTTTCTAAAATCCTCTGTTCAGTCTGTTCGAAACTTGTTATTATCAGAAAATGGCACTCTTAGCATTGCTGCAAGTTCCTAAAATGGAGTGCCTGGTGAGATCAGCTCAAGTGAAGATTTCAGAAGTAACTGATTATTTACCAAGCCTTTCCCAGTGGTCTCTAAATCTGAAATTTAGCTAAAATAGAAACACTAAAGACAGTCCATCTCCTCTCCTATGTTCCTGAAATCAACAAGAGAAGAAGCCACAAAATCAATATGGCCGCCTCACGTATCAGGCAGTGTAATGGTATATCTACTATCTCCTAATGGCCGTATCTGGCTTGTTTATATGATTATAAGGCATTATGTACACCGTGCTGTCTGTATCTGATCCGGCTGCTCAGCAGACTGAACCAGACTCCATTACATGACAGTTTCCAGACGCTGGATGGGCTATGTTTCCTGTTTGTACTCTCCCATCTGTCTGACTGCTTTTTATTTGTTTCTTTGCCTATGCATATTTTGCTCTCCCCCCCACAAAAAAATATCTCTGGATTGTCACAGCCAAGTCATGGTTGTCCAGAATGCAAGGTAGTGTAGAATTATTATACTTTTTTTCTTCAGGCTTGCTGGTGGGTGGTTCATATTGATTTCATTTTGTTTTTACAGCATTCATAAATTCGTCTTTGACTGTGGATCACCTCATAATCACAGCCTTTTATGTTTCTGTTCTGATAAAGGTTTCTTTCAAAAGCATATCAAAAGCAAACTTTTTTTTTTAAGTGTGGCCTTGTTTTTTCCTCACAATGCTATTTTGTACAGTCAGTCACACATTCAGACATCAACCATACATGTAAGGTCTAATTCTGAATATTACATGGCAATCTGTAATCTATTCATAACAAAAGCAGATGATTGACAATCATCTGCTAGACACATTACTGTGAAATGAATAGCCATTGCATTTACAAGCACAGTCTGTGACCATCAATGGATCCAATGTGTTTCAGTGTTTCTGAAGCAAACATGCACCTATTGTTCAACAATAGGATCAAAATAATTGACTGATTTGTATTTGTATTTTTCTATTTTTGCGTGCATCTGTGTGTACACATCTACATAGTCATCCATTGCGCTGTCAGCATTGTCACCTGACCCTTTCTCCATGTGAGCTGCCATATGGACTGCCCAGTGTCTTCCTACCTCCCCCGACTTAGCTCCGTTCTCACTACTTCTGTCTTCTTCTCATGATGTTCTAGTGCTGAGAACAAGCGCAGAACCAAAAGCGTGCAGAAGAGCCAGAATCCGGAGTGGAACCAAACTGTCATCTACAAGAACATCCACCTGGAACAGGTACCCTCACGAGCCCCTCAGTGGCCGTCATTTATCAACCGAGCGTAGAAACAAACGTACGCCTGTCGTACGCCTGTTTTTGGTCGTACGCACGTTTCATAAATGAGGGCCAGTATGTCTTATCATACAGAGCAATGGACCTTGTGTATGAAAGGCTCTTCAGGCTGCTCATTTGTTTCCGGTGGAGCCAGGTATGTTTGAACCTGCCACTGCTGTTAATGTAATTAGTGTCTACAGAAACCTAGTTGGTTGTTGCACCCAGTGAATCAGCACGTTACGATGTAAAATGATTGATGCGTGTGTTAAAATGTTTATTCAAATATTCAGTGGTGGAATGAACATGTAAGGAGTTGAATATAACAGAAGATACCATCACAACAGTGCTAACGCTCCACTGGAAATAAATGAGATGCCTAAAGAGCCTTCCATGCATAAGGGCCATTGAGCCGTGTTAGGAGAGGCTATGCTATTTTAAACTGGTAAGCTAGCAGAAGAGCATGAAGAAGGGAAGGTGTTTAGAAAAGAAGAGAGAAAAACACCACAACAGTGGACGTGATAAACAGTGTAGAAGCATGTCCCAATCGGACATACAGCATTTTAATGAATTATCTTCCGCGTGTGGCGCTTTGGCTATATTTGTTTGTGTGTGTGTGTGTGTGTGTGTGTGTGTGTGTGTGTGTGTGTGTGTGTGTGTGTTTCTGTGTGTGCACGTCACTGTTTTCCCTTGAGGCCCATTCTGTATTGTGCTCAGAGTTTCCACAGATGTCTCCAGTTTAGAGCCGCCTCCCGTCCTCCTCAGCTGAGGAGTGTGGTTTTAATCAGCCCACTCTATCTGTCAGCATTGCTCTGCTTCACCAAGGGAAAGTACCCTTAAATCACCCCAAAACTAACATCCTATGCAGCTAGTTTAGCCCATCCGATATACTAAGTTAATGCTTCCTTTGCTGAAAGGTTGTTTTTCTGTTAAAGCATTCTTATTTAGAGAGGTTGTAGTGTGACAATGCAGAATGAACCTAAACACATTTGGGGCTCCAGATGAAATAAAGGAGGATTGCAAAGACAAGAGGCATAGATGGGACACAGACATGCAATGTTTGTTTGAGTGCAGATTTAGATATTTCTGGAAATCTCATAAGGTTTGAAGTTAAAGAAATGTCTGTTCTTCGTGATATCTTTTCATATCAGTGCTAAACAGATTTCTAATTATTCACTGCTTTTTCCCATCTACCAAATAAGCTTAAAAGGAAAACCCTGGAAGTGACGGTTTGGGATTATGACAGATATTCCTCAAATGACTTCCTCGGAGAAGTAAGTATATTTATATTCAATATTTATTTACGTTTATCACTGAGCTGTCACTCCACAGTTACAGCTATCTTATTTATATCTGTCAATTTCCCCCTTCATCTTCTTAGCCATCAGCACCCCCCCCCCCCCCCCCCCCCCCCCCCCCACACACACACACACACACATACACCACCACCCCAAACCTATCTGCCCCATTGCTATACTTTGGCCCAGTTCCACTGATGGTATGTCTCCATGCCCCTAGGTGCTGATTGACCTCTCCAACACAGCTCAGCTGGACAACACGCCTCGCTGGCTCCCCCTAAAGGAGCAAAGTGAGAGCATCCAGCACGGCAGAGCCCATCCCCCACAGGGCCCGGGCGGGCCAGGCGGGCAGGGAGGACCCGGGTCCGGGGGTCAAGGTGGGCTGGGGGGATCGGGAGGTCCTGGAGGTTCCGGTGGACCGGACGGCCAGCAGTCGCCTAAAACCTCAGTCATCAAGAGTCGGAGCCATGGCATCTTCCCTGACCCAGCTAAAGGTACAGTAGGGTGACCGGCACTTCCCACCACACATGGTCAGGACTTCACATGTGGCAGCGGCTTTAGATTACTGATAGCATCCTCAATATCAGAGTAATGAGGTGAATCATGAATAACAGTGCTACAGTACGTACAGTAAGTACACATTTACTGTTTGTTACTAACCTTAAAATCTGATAATTTCATATCATGATGTACTGTTAGTAACTAAGATGTACATTCAATTCAAATGATCCATTAACTTGAATATACAGTAGTATGTCGTAATTAAAGGCAGCGAATATAATGAGGGACATTAAAATGAGCTGAGATATCCATAGCACTCCTTGGCGCTTTGTGTTTCAGCCAAGCAGCAGCTTGGCTCTTTTGTATGCTTAAATGTTGCCGTATTGCAGTGCTTTACTGCAAACAACACAGTAGATCAGCAAACAGTGCAGGACTAAAAGAACTCTGAAAAGAAAACAGCTGGTGAGGCGTCAACCAATCCAGGTGAGACAGGACATCCCGAGGGAGAGCGCCGCTCCAGCGCAGCATCTGGTCCACACCTGACTCCGTGTTCCCTGTTCCAGATTCCCAGATGCCCACCATGGAGAAATCGCACAGCAGCCCCGGCAGCTCCAAGTCCTCCTCGGAGGGGCACCTGCGTTCCCACGGACCCTCACGCAGCCAGAGCAAGAGCAGCGTCACACAGGCACACCTGGAGGAGGCGGGGAACGCTATCGCCGCTGCAGAGGCGGCCGTGCAGCAAGCGCGCCTCCAACCAAGTAACCCCTTCCCCTACGCATGAGCACACAGCTTATCTGACCTGCTCCTCTCCTCTCTCTCTCTCTCTCTCTGTCTCTCTATCTGACCATCTCCTCTCCTCTCTCTTGCTCTCTCTCTCCCTTCTCTGCTCTCTCTCTTTATCTCTCTCTCTCTCACTCTATCTGACCATCTCCTCTCCTCTCTCTCGCTCTCTCTCTCTGGCCTTCTTTCTCCCTTCTCTGCTCTCTCTCTTTATCTCTCTCTCTCTCTCCCTCTCTCCCTCTCTCTCTCCCTCTCTCTTTGTCTCTCTCCTATCATTTCTCTCAGAATCGTCCTTTGTTTTGCTTTTCTGTCCCTCATGTGCAAGCCCATCTGTCATGTTTTTTGAGTGTTACTTTTTATTTGTTCTTTTGTATTATTTTTATCTCAGTGTTCGTTCTAGAGTGCAAATGCAAGTTCTAATCAAGGCCTGCTCAAATAGCTGAAAGTCATTTCCCTTTAAAGCATTTAGCCGAGCTGGATGGGAGAGGCTTTTAAAAGGATTCTTAAAAATGCATCAGAGTATAATTTAGTGGAATGGTTTCACTTAGCACATTCTCATCATGAATATGCATATTGTCTAGTCAGAGCAGAAAAAAAACATTATTATTCTCTGAGAGACATAGAAAGTTGAAATGTCTGGATAGTCAATAATTTACTCAGAATAATCTTAGAATTAGCCTCATCTGTTTAAACTAGCTGGCAAACCAAGGTTACTGAATCTTTAGCCATAAAAGACCTTTCTTCCTCTGATAAAATGACATTGAAACCTGTAAACGTTACCACTGAGCAATGTGAGGTGTGTGTTTCAACCCCTTGAGATGTCAGTCGCCCAGTTCCTATCCTCATAAGCCTCAGCGACTGCTGGCGACAGACCCTGTATAGTCCGCACACCCCGACCCCGACTGAGAAACTGAAACCCCCCCAGAGTGAAAACCTCTCTACTAACACTTCCTTCAAGTCGCTCTGCCAAAGGATGCCTGCAGTCCTTTGTAAGCTCCAGTTCATTTTACTGGATATACACCCAGACAAAATTCAAGTGTAAGCCATGTTGAATGGCTGAATATCATTAATATCAATTGTTTATAATAGTACAACATGACTTTATTGCTAGTGTTTCCAGTAGCTTTAATGTTAACTAGATGTGTGCATATATTCTTGTGTCAGTGAGCAGAACAGTACGCACCCAACTCAGAGCAATTTAAAGGAAGTGTTACTGAGACCTGTCATCATTAACACGTGTGTTATTGCCTTTGAGTTTCTAAATCCAAAACAAAAAGCATCTCGGTGTGGAGTCGTTCTCTCCTCCCTCCCTATGTGTGGTGCATGCACCTCCTCCCAGTCTGGTCTGTGTAAGAACCCAGTCCCGTTCCACTGGTCAGGCCTCTCCCCTGCAGTGGACCAACCCTGTGTGTGTCTGCATGACTGTGACGTCCATAAGCTGGTTCCATGTGAAGGGAAGCACATACCCTAGACGAGTGTCTTATGTCAGTGCGCATTGGACACTCACCGATATGCTTCAGACAATCACATCACAATAAAAGACATGAAAGAAGACACACAGCCACCCTATGACTGCACACACACACACAGAGACACACACACACACACACACACACACACACACACAGACGCGCACACACACACACTTAAACACATGCGCAGTAGAAGAAGTCCCCTAAGACAGCACCACCCAACTCAATCTGTCAAAGCTGCCTGCATCGGCCAATGAGAGCGCAGCTTCAAGTCAGCTGACCTTCAGCGAAGGACACGCCACAGACTGGAGGAGGTGAGAGACTCATGACTCCACCTGCTATCTCTAAATACACACTGGGTAAAGGTCAAGTTTGGACATGACCTGTGAAGGTTTTTTACGTCTATTTTTTTATTTTGTATTTTTTTTTCCGTCCATCACCATTTGAGTATAAGCATCAATAAAGCATTTGCAGACACTCAGTAATACTTATTTGCTACCAGTAACCTTTGATATACACAGTTAATATTGTTCTGTAAAACATGATAAAATAAAATTCAATAAGGGTAAATTGGCAATGATCCAGTTTGGAGCTAATTATTTAACAAATCCATAAATGATTCTAAATGGATGATAGGCATGTTAGATAAAATAGGCTCAAATAAAATGCCTCAGAATGTATAATAATGCATAAAAGCTCTGATGAACAATGAAGAATTCTTAGAGAAGCCAAGTAAAACAAGAAGAGTAATCCATTCTGTGTGTTGACCATTAGACACATGTATTGATTTAACAGTATGTCCTTACCTCACCTTTTGAGTTAAACTTCATACTGTGTTACACATGACATTGTTTCATGCTCCATGTAAAATCTGAATGCTTTCTTTCACCCACCCACCCACACAACCACACACACACACACACACACACACACACACACACACACACACACACACACACACACACACACACACACACACACACCTCTAACCGACAAGGTTCTCTTGTGTGTTCAGACAGGACAAATCACAGAATAACAGAAAACTCTACCATGCCTGGTCTGAGCGATGACTACCGGCTGGACACAGAAGATGGCACAGGAACCAATGCAGTGGACAGTGCCATCTTTCAGGTCCCGCAGCTGTAAGTCACTTGAAGTCGTCTTTAATAGTTTTCATTACCGCTGAAGAATTTATTATATTGCTTGGTGTGAAGATCTTGTAGGTATTACAGTAGTTTGTATTTGAAGGCACCTGTGTCAAGGGCTTACGGTTTGTCTGGTTATGTTGTTGAATTGAATTTCCCCTTGGGGATCAATAAAGTATCTATCTATCTATCTATCTATCTTGTTGATCACAAATGGTCACAGCAATGAAGAGGAATGGCCAAAGAACAGGGTGGTACTTGGTGCCGTCATCAAGGGTTTGCATTTGGTTTGGATATGTTGCTGATCAGATCATAAACGGCCACAGCAACAAATAGGATTGACTGAAGAATTTGTTGGTATTTGTGAGTGCCTGCAACAAAGGCTTGCTGTTGGTCTAGTTACGTTGCTGATTGTATCATGAACGGACACAGCAATGAATAAGAATGACCAAAGAATTTGTCGGTATTTGTTGGCAGAGCACCCATCATGAGTGTGTGTGTGGGGGGGGCTTCTGATGGTGTTGGGCGCCTAGTTCAATGAATGTGAGGGGGGTGGGCCTTCTGAATGTGTTGTGGGCCTAGTTTAATGAATGTGGAGAGGGGTGGGCCTTCTGAATGTGTTGGGCGCCTAGTTCAATGAAACACTCATGAAGGAAGAAGCCTGCTTCATAACCCCAGTGAAATACTCTGGAGGATGTTTTGATTTTGTTTTTTTGCCTGCAAATGTTCATTTGTTAGTGATTTGTTGTTTTTGACAGTAAGTAGGCCTGGTTGTTGATTGGCCGCTGTGAAATCCCCTACGTATAGCACTAGAAATGTATCATCTCGTAATGTCAAGTGACATTTTCTGTTGGCTTGCAAATGTACAGTATATGGTGATATTTGTCAGAAAGTCATAGCCATATAACTGTTATATTCATATTATTTTTTTCCATTATTTTTTCTATGTAAAGTCACAGCTACTGTTGAAGCTAAAATGTAAAATATTTTTCAAAAAGCAAACTACCTGTGTGTATGTCTCTCTCTATCTGTCTCTGTTTAGGAAGAACATCCCAAATGGCATCGATAAGAGTGGAATGGACACTTTAACATCAGAGGGTAAGAGTTTTGCACCCACACACACACACACACACACACACACACACAGACACACACACACACACACACACACACACACACCCCACACACGCACATACAAATACACATACACACATGCACACATACATTCCCACAACCACCTACAACCCTACACATGCACAAACACACACTTCCAAGTCCACACTCTCCTTTGGGGGAGGGGGGGGGGGGGGGGGGGGTTGGGGGTGGTACTGTTGAGGAAACTCAAACAGGGTTGTAAGCCAATCCGCCACTCCTGTGGCGCACACCTGAGGAACCTGTTGCGGAGGTGTCAGGTGTCCGGGCGGAGGCCTCTCACCTGACCAGCGTGCCTGGCCGCGTGTCTGGTTACAGGTGCTGACTGAGCACTGCTTGGCGTGCGCTCCGCGCTCGCGTCAAACAAAGCCAGCCGGGGGCGCCCATTCAGACCGGGGAGATGGAGCGGCGTGGCCCGGGGCATTGTGTGCGGGCACAGCTGGCAGCCTTTAGCGACTACACCGCTATTCTCTGCTAACAGCCCTGCTGATTGTGGCATGATTATTATCTCAGTAGCCTGTAGCACATCATCTGCTCTCCAGCTCCAGTTGGAATACGTCAGATGTTCATCCATTAGGATAGAGAAGGTGAGAGGAAGACAGAGCTCTTACAGTGGTCATACAAGATGAGTTCTAGTACGCCAAACAACCTTCAGGCCTATTTTCTTATCACATTAAGTCATGAGGCAGCAAAAGAGCCTGCTGATGGATCCATCCTTTTAGCTTCACAAAATGCGTGTGCAGTTTCGAGGGCTGGATTATAAATCTGGCCTTTGTCTATCATGATCATAGGCATAAATATAATCCACGATCAATCACTTTCTTTTTTTTTTAAGGATATGTTATTTTATCCTTGTTCCTCTCATCTTAGAAAACATTTATCTAATGTGAGTCACATTTTAGACACAAGCATGAGCACTGTGTCCAAAGCTGTTACCACATAAATCCACTAGGAGGCAGTGCTCTCTTTCAGTCAGAGCCATAAGCACAAAACAGCAACAATGGCAAAAAAAAATTGCAGCACAAACAGTCTAACATCTTTGTTTTCAGATCTATTAATATTTGAGCAATGATCCTCTAAGAATATCCACTTGTAGCCTAAACTCTGCATTATTTATAATGTATATTTTATAACCTGCTATGTGTTTATGCCCCCTCGTCTCTCTCTCTCTCTCTCTCTCTCTCTCTCTCTCTCTCTCTCTCTCTCTCTCTCTCTCTCTCTCTCTCTCACTCTCTCTCTCTATCTCTCTCTCTCTCTCTCTCTCCGTCCCCCCAGGTAAAACTCAGGTAATGGGGGAGATCAGAGTAGCTCTGAAGAGGGAGATGAAGACTGAGGGAGAACAGCTGGTGCTGGAGATCCTTCAGTGCAGGAACATCACATACAAGTTCAAGTCACCTGATCATCTACCAGGTAAAACTCTCTCTCTCACACACACACACACACACACACACACAAACACACACACATGCGCGGTAGTCCCCTAAGACACCACCATCCAACTTAATCTGTCAAAGCTGCCTGCATCGGCTCGGCGCAGCTCTCATACACTGCATGACTGTAGGCACAGGCTGTGTCTGAATCTTAAGTACACACCTTGGGCAGCGTGCATTTTCCGGAAGTTACGTCAGAATAGACTGTCCGAAAGTCAAGCGCTCTCACTAGATGGGTACTTAGTTTGGCGTGATTTCCAAGTGTGCATCTTTTTTGGCCTCAGATATCCCATAATCCATTGCGCAGCGCAGGTAAAGCTCCACACGTCATGCAAATCATCAAGCAACACACCCCCCTCCCCGAGTCAGGTGACGCCAACTAGTTTGTGCTGTCCAAATGTAGGGACGCATACTGAGGAGCAAGCTAACCGAGACGCTACTGGAAAGAGCAGTACTATCCAGTGTGCGCCCTTGACTTTTGGACACGGCCACAGTCTCCCACGTCCACATCCACATGCACATCCACAGCTGAAGTGGCCTTGAGCAAGGCACCTAAACCCTCACTTCTCCCCGAGCGTCACTGTTGAGCAGGCAGCTCACTGCTCCGGATTAGTGTGTGCTTTACCTCACTGTGTGTTCACTGTGTGCGTTCACTAATTCACGGATAAATAAATGCAGGGACTGAATTTCCCTCACAGGATCCAAAGAGTATATCTACTTATACCTACTTGTCTAATCCCCCTCAGTATAATAGCCATTGCTATGTGTGTGTGTGTGTATTGCAGACCTGTATGTAAAACTGTATGTGGTCAACGTGGCCACACAGAAGCGCATCATTAAGAAGAAGACCCGTGTGTGTCGGCACGACCGGGAGCCCTCCTTCAACGAGACATTCCGCTTCAGCATGAACCCTGCCGGCCACTCCATCCAGGTCAGTGCCAAGGACACTCCGCACCGCCCCGCACCCCCACGGCCACACTGGCGGCAGCCCGTATATGCACGTCCTGTCTGCCCATATTAAGTGAAGTAATCATGATATAATTGACCCTGTAGCTGCAAATAAGGTTACTTCAGATTGCTTCTAATGCATGAAATTCCTTATTTATGATTTCTGACATAGAAATGCTGCAGCTCTGTTGTGTATTGGCCTCCTGTAAAGATACCTCTCCTTTACTAAGTATGCAGCTTGAACGTACATGAAAAGCCATTCCATTTAGCATATATTTCATAAAGACGAAATACAGCTTTTATACCACTATCAGTGATTTTGGATAATGGTCACATCACACATACAGTACCATGCATATTAACTTTGAATATTACTGTAAGTCATTTGTTTAACCCCAACTTTCTCTCTCTCTTTCCCTCACTCCCTTTGTCCCTTTCTCTCTCTCTCTCTCCTTGTCTACTGATACGATGCAGCTCTTCCTTGTGTCCAACGGTGGGAAGTTCATGAAGAAGACTCTGATTGGTGAGGCCTACATCTGGCTGGACAAGGTGGACATGCGTAAGCGGGCTGTCAGCTGGCACAAATTGCTGGTCAGCTCTCAGACGCAGCCATGAGGGAGCAGCGCAGCACCCCCCAAACCCCCCCTCGCCCCCCCTCGCCCCCGCCCCATCCAGAGCTGGTCAGGGAAGAGGAACACAGTGAGGGTGTGGGATGAAAGAGGATGAGATGAACACAGCAGAGGAAGTGGAAGAGGGGGGGAAAGAGGAGGAGGAGGAGGGGGAAGAGGAAGAGGGGGGCCTGTGGAATAAAGATGACAGGACCGAGGCGGACGACTGCCTGTCGGCTGGATCAGAGGAGAACATAAAAGGACGAGATGGAAGGAGGGGAATGGTAATGACGTCATGAAGGGGGGAGATAGACAAATGAAGGAGAAAGAGAGAGAGAGAGAAGACAGGCGCTGAGGAGAGAAAGAAAGAGAGAGAGAGAGAGAAGACAGGCGCTGAGGAGGAAGAGAAAGAGAGAGAGAGAAGACAGGCTCTGAGGAGAGAGAGAAAGAGAGAGAGAGAAGACAGGCTCTGAGAAGGAAGAGAGAAGACAGGCACTGAGGAGGAAGAGATGGGTCAGTAATATGACAGGCACCGTTTCTGAAAGAGTTACTAAAGGCCCCACTTTCTCCCTGTCTGTGTATTTTTATAAGATGTACATGTCAAAAATATATGTCTGCAAAGAACATAAAATAGATAGATACTAAACACATAGAGGAGAAATGAAGAGGAAGACTTTAAAACACTAGTATATCATGAGATCCAAGTGAAGAGTATTTTTAACTGAAAGTAGATCTATGTGATTCACCTTACACATACACATCTATATTTGATATGTTTAGAATATCTCTATAGTACAACAGATACTATAAAGGAAAATGAGACAATCTGCAAACTCTAGCATAAGAAGACAGCTGCCTTAGCAGTGGCTAGTAGAAAAGAGATTTGCACCACAGATAGTTCTGGTTCCATTTTAAGATGCATGTCAGGAGAGACTTGAGATGATCACCTCTGTCATTGTTTCAACGTAGATGAGGTGTGTGTAGACTCCTTATCCCTTTGGACTGATGCTCATCCTCCCCCACCCTAAATGAAAAGAGCGGGATGTCAAAATGGTGAAAGAGTGGCGGCTGCACAGGTCACCGGGACATGTGCACCACCACACAGAGCAGTAGCATGTGTACATGTGCTGTGGTCATCCCATCGTCATATCACTGGAAATGAACTGTGCAATGGTCAATGTCCTTTTGTTTTTGTTGCTGGAATGGTCAGTTCCATGGTACAGTTGTTCATTGATGAACTTTGTTTGTTTTTAAGGGGGAAAGGGGGGTTAATGTTATGTCCCGTAACTGTTGAAATGTTGTCACTGGCTGTCCTTGTTTTATGTCTAAGTTGTATGTGGCAAAGAATTATGCAAAATAGTAACAAAAAAAGAAGAAAAAAATAATAATTAAATGACATTTTTTGTCAACAACAAAAAAAATAGTCACCAGACACTATGTGCAGTGTGGTGGTCCCCCCTGTCCTCATGAGATTGGACTGTGCTGTCACTGTTGCTCATTTGATCTTTCTGTTGTCCATCTCTCTTATCGCGGTGTCTGTGTCATTGGTTGCACGCTCTGTCTGAGATGTCCCTTCCCGTTGGTGTGTGCAGCGTTGTACGGAAGGTCTCGCGGTGACTTTGAAGTGACGTTGTCCCAGTGCTTAGGCATGCCAGCGTGCTGAGGCTGCCTGTTGACCCCTGAGGCAGTTTGGCATGGAGACCATGCTGTTGCTCTTGTGTTGTGTGACTGATGTAACATCAGGAAAAACAAAAAAAGGGAGACTCGAGAGACAGAAGATGACGAAGTCAAAGGCCAACACTTGTTGAGTCAGGCTTTTCAGTGACCTTGAGATGACAGTCTATTCTGATAGAGGATGATTTTGATGTTTTAAATCAGTTGTAAAAGAAATATAATGTAGGTTCCACAGTGAATGGTGGATTTGTGCCAACCTACTTTCATTTATAAACCCATTGATTTTGTTGGGGTAATTCTATGCAACATAGATTATGTGTTTGAATGCATTTTCTTAATATGTGGAATCAGTGAACATTTTGTCTGAAAATATGTCTTTAAAATAAAAAAAAGTTCAATAATTTCCTTTGTATAATACAGAAAAAAAGATTATATATAATGTATTTTCTTTTTTACATTCCTAAATATTTTTCAGTTATTGTATACATGAATCTTATGCACTTTAGTTTAACATTACTGATCCCATTTATGTATTTACGTTAGATTTGTTCAAATCTATATGATGTCAGCTACGGAATCAGTGATGTATGGTGGCTAAAAATCGACATTTTTATGTTTCTGCAACTTAAAGTGTACAAACAGAGAACAGAAATGATCCAAGGAATTTCATACCTGTTGTCATCTGTATGCTGTCCCCTTTGGCTGCTAAACATGGTATTTACTTTGATGGTTTGAGGTCCATTTTAAATCATGTATATGTTGAAGTCAGCTGACATAAAAATGGAGTTCTATATACGATATTCAATGTTCACTACATGTTTCTGTTCTGTTTCTGTGGGGATATTGTCCTTATGGAATCTGTTACATTATTTTGCAGTGAACAGTGCGAATGTGGCTAATTTATTTTTAATTTTGTAAATAGATAGCATATTTTGTATGAGAAAAAGAAGATATTTAAATATTTATTTGGTCTGATGTTGAGCATGTGTGTGTGTGTGCGTGTGTGTGTGTGGATGTGTGTGTGTCACCAAGGTGAAAATCTTTTCCACTGTATATATGTTTCTTGTGCGTTCACTGTCAGTGGGCAGATGGTTCAATTGTTTGACTGACTTGTGTGTGCTGTCAATTCATCTAAATTCACATCGCAATCCTAAAATTTCTCAGTGAATCAAGGCGGAAAAAAACAAACAATTCTTTTCAACTTGAGCAGTTGTGAAAGAATTTATGTGTTTTTATGTGGTTGTTGCATGGTTCGTTAGTTGTCTATTAATAATTTTTCCTCCAGATGCTATTGGAAAAGACAAAGAGAGAGCCTGTGTAAATTTAACTGAAGACGTATGCTGACTGTAAAAAAAGAAAATGCTTGTAAAATGAGTCTTGTTTTTCACTCAATGTAAAAAGTCAAATCAAATGTTCTGGTTTTGTGGTTGTCCACAGGATGTAATGACATTATGCAAACTGTGCTGTATAAGAGAAAAAAAGTACAAAATGACTGTTTCCCTGAGTACATAATAAATATTAAAAGAGATTCTATTCCACACTTCAAACTGATGTGAATGTCTTGACTGACCCGATTTGTTTACCTTTGGTTTATGAGTATAATATACATGCAAAGAGACTCAGCAGCATTCCACAAGTCATGTCAATATTTGCCCAGGATGTCATCACAACACCTCATTGGAGTTGGGCATCATACTCAGGGCACCAGTGCAAACCTTCAGTCTCTTCATCGTGATAATTAGGTTGTGATGGTGAGCATAATTAGGTTGTGATGGTGAGCTCCTCAGCAGTGACCTCGACAAGAGTGTTATGGAATTCATTGATACTATAAATTCCTGATGTTTCAGGATAGTTGAGCTTTTACAGTGAATGGACAGTAGAGGGACCCAAAGGATCATTGCAAAACACTCTTGCCTCTACTCCATGAACACCAATGCTGGGTAAGGTTAAGTGTTTAGATTTGTGCCTAACCCAGCAGATGATTCACAGTACGATACACCAAGGGTTGATTTGGGATATGTTAGGATTTACAAAACAGTTCTCATTCAGTCTATCTTCTGAATATTACTAGGACCCATCATTCCCAAGTGATGTTTTTTTTTTTTGTCATGAAAATCAAATCAATCAAGATTTTCCAGTTTTGAACTTTGGTTTTCATGTTGATAACTACAGTGTTTAAGGCGGAACATTATGCCTCAAAGCTCATCAGTAAAGCTTTCCATAAAGGGCCCTAATTTAAATGGCCTCGTCAATGTTAGCACTTGTTTGTATTGGTGGTGCAAGATTAGCAAATTGATTTTGTCTAGATGTAAATCATCTTTACTTAGATTTAAAATGTTGCACTTTGCTAATCCTTTAGATTAGGGCCCATCATCATGTGTCATGACTGTCATCAAAGCAAACCACTGCTTCACAATGCCAGTTCACTATGCCATTTACTGCAAATTAAGTTATTATGACGTCAACATAAATACTTTAATCAATCAACAACTCCAAGTCTGTAGCGCAAGTCTTACAGATGTGTAATTCTACAGACGGGTTGATTCTCTACTATCACTAGGCTCAGGCATGATGAAGAGGAAACAAGGGTTTTTAGACTGTGCAGTACCCCAGAATCAACAGCAGAGGAGAGCAACTACTAACATATGAAGCCATGTGCAGTCAAGCCTTCCAGCCTTGGATTCAGCTCAGCCCTAGATTACAATAGCATGGTGTGATTTGTCTCACTTGTTGCAAAGCACATAAAGGGACCATCACTCAGTTGTCCTGTATGGGATGACTGGCGTTTGAACCCTCAAGACATACTGTAAATGAATCAAGACATCATCAACCGGTACAATAGTATGTTATTGCGTGTCTTGGCAGTTAATGTCAGCACTATTACAGTGTAATCAGCATTGTACAATGACTTGATTTCTTCTATGCAACTAATATGTGTACATTATACATTAGTGTACAACAAGATTTGCATTAAGCGTCATAGCACATTTATTATGTTTTTATTGAACAGTTTCTCCTTCTTCATCAATAGGTCATTCATTCTTGACAAATCCTTGATAAATAACTAGTCGGCCTTGATGTAAAGTTACTGGTATAAAACATAAAAATTCATAATCAAAATAGAGTTGGTAGATCCCCTATACACTTTCTGAACATGTGACTTATTGACTGAATAGTAAGAAGACAAAGTATTAGAGGGCTATTAAATCTATATTTTAATCCAAACTATGCATCAATAACTTTAAATCAAAACCAGTTGCTTCTGAGGATTTACCAAGATAGGAATAAGTCACCTATTTAGTGAGAATAAGAAATTGTTTAATACGACCTATGTGTAATGACACTTAGTACAGATCCTATTGAGGAGGAATACATACAGTACACATACAGTACGTATTAGTTATGGATAAATGGTTGACATTGTGATCTCTAAAGTGTTACCGTGGAAGTGTTGGCATTCTCTTGCAATGTTTGATGTAACACCTTATTTCATACTAAATATAGCATCAAATGTTTTTGGTACTTCCATTATAATAGGAATAAGGATATTCCACTTAACATCACTGAAAGAAAATGGTCTTAAAAATCTAGGCCAGTATATACAGTAGTATTGACGTGCTAGTTTAAGCCATGATTATTGTCCTGGACATACCCTTCCATTTTCCAGCCACAACAATAATGTCTGTCGGACTGCGTTTTTTCACCCAAAGAACATCTCCAGATTGCGCCCTGCATTTATGCTCTGCTTGAAGTGCTTGTCAACACACTTGTAACATCTCACATTGACTACTGCAATGCAATCCCTACAGGCCTCCCAAACAAACTCATCCATCACCTCCAACTCAATCAAAACTCTTCCAACATGCTCCACCTGTCCTGTCAGAACTACACTGGTCCCCTGGCTGACTCAACAGATCAACTTTAAGATCCTGTTCAAGACATTCAAAGGCCTTTATGACCTTTGCCCTCCATATGTCACAGAACTGCTACATACTGTACTTATACACCCTCCCGTTTACTACGTACATCTGCAGCTGGATTAGCACCAAACATCAGGCTCACCACAATGGGAGCAAAGACCTTCTCCTGTGCTGCACCCCGACAGTGGAACTCGCTGCCCTCCCCTCACACCTCGGCACTCCCGACTCCATCTCACAATACAACACGGCTCTTAAAACCCACCTTTACAAGAGAGCTTATGGACTTTAATGTGCCTTTCACTACCACTGCCACTACATGGATGCTTTGAAAGGCGCTTTGTAAAAAATAAAATGTATAATCATCATATACGCCGTGTATCTGTACCCCTGGTACAAACAATAGCTATTTGCACCCTGTATGATGCATGACACACAAAATGTGCTGTGCACACACAAATCGTGGACATTCATATTTTTTGTTTGCAGAAAGTGAGGAATTCTGAAAGGTTTCACACTAATTTCTGTTTTTTCACACTAAATTATTTTGTTGGGTGTAGCAGTTGATTTAGAAGATAATTTCATAATCTTTATTCAGTGAATACATTAACTGTCAGTTTGTCAGTTACAGTAACAGACATTTTGTGATTATGATGCTCAGGCCTATGGCCTAGGGTAAATGCACAGGGATGCAAATCAGCATACACTGATATTTGTACCAGGTGGGATATTAATAGAACACATTGTTGTGTGCATGGCTAATTGTACCAGGGTATGGATAGCATAGCATACACTGCTAATTGCACCAGGGTATGGATAGCATAGCATACACTGCTAATTGCACCAGGGTATGGATAGCATAGCATACACTGCTAATTACACCAGGGGACTAAATAGCCTCGCCCTTATCATTATTATTATCTCATGACGTAGGACTCCAGCTGCATGGAACATTGTCTCTTAAATTTGTGAAATCTACTGTACATTGGATTTCTTTTAGTTGTGATTTTAAATGGCATAGTTTATTGAACGAACAAGCCTCTCTAAGTCGTGTAGTACATCTGTCTCTTCATTATCATTCTATCAGCCACCACCCCCTCTATCACACACATACACACACACACACACACACACACACACACACACACACACACACACACACACACACACACACACACACACACACAGACACACACACACACACACACACTCACACGCATACACACCATATAAACCAGGCAGCCACCACATTAAAGTCAGAAATCATTATATTGGCCCTAAAGCCATGGATTCCCTTTCATACAAGTTACTGTGCTGCACGAGCCACATGGAAACACAGGACATTTGAATAAAAAAGCTTTCCTGGGATGTGGACCGGCAGGTTCGCCTCTGGTGAAATTCATTGCACTGAATCAGCTTCACTGAATCCCATGCTGAGTCCACTAGCAGAGAGGTCTCCCAAACTACAGCTAGGAAGGGCAGTCATTCTGATTGGAAATTGGTTTGCTCGGAGTATTTCAAAGTACAATCTGTAGCCGAATGAGGATGCACAGGCTTACAAACAACATGACGAGAGAGAGAGAGAGAGAGAGAGAGAGAGAGAGAGAGAGAGAGGGAGGTGGGGGGGGGGAGAGATAGAGAGAGAGAAAGAAAGAGAGACAGAGAAAGGGAGAGAAATGATGTGCTTATGAGACTCTGCCTCACCCTGTGCGTGTGCGGTAGGCTGGTTGCCATGGCGATGTGGTGTGCAAGGGTAGGGAAACCCATGGGACTGGTGTAGCTTGATGATAAGTGGTGTGTGTATATGTGAGCGTTTGTGTACACGCACTGGGTTCTGTATGTGTGTGTGTGTGTGTGTGTACTTCTGTGTGTGCTAGCGTCATGTCTGAGCCCATTTGTGTGAGTGTTTGTGTATGTCTATATGTCTGCAGGAGCGTGCATGAGTGAACACTTGCGTCAACACATGCGCAATAATAAGAGGTGCCAAGCTGACACCGTGGATGAGCCCGAGGTGCAAATAGGGTTTGGCTCTATGGCCGGATGCAGGCTGACAATTCTAAGCTATTGCTCCGGCAGCCACTCTGATGGCAGACCTCATCCACGGACTTGCATCTCCTCAACCACACACTCAATATAATTTTCACCTTACACCAGCAGTGTATCAGCACAGCAGATCCTGAAAACGGCAGAAGGCAGGGACAATGAGACTACATAAGAACAGGAACCAACTTGTCGCAGTGTGCTAGTTGATGGGTGTCAGCAGAGACACTTACAGTATACTGTATATGAGGAGACACTGCACCGGAAAAATCGCCCATTAAAATGTGTGGCATTGTGGGAAATTTGCTTTGGACTACGCCACCCCAGGAATTGTCATAAGGCCCCAGGGACAAACACACTTACAGGTCACACAAGTTCGTGTGACTGAATGATCAGAGACAAAAATATAATACAATTTATTGACAGGAAGTCTATTCCAGGCTTAGGCTTGGTTCTAGGGAACTTAGGGGAGGGATGCAACATCCTCAACCAAGAGGCAAGCCAGAGTGCTCCACAATATGACACATCAAGCTGGGTGAAATAACAGTCATTCATAGGCACAGCAAAGCACCGCACACAATACACACTTTAAGGGGGTTCCCCCATTTAGCCCAGCAAGGAACAGAAAGAAATACATGCAATACACTAAATGAAAACAAAAGACTAAACACAAACTGAACACAGACGAGTTCATTGGTGCCACAGTCCTCGGCCTCTGTGGAACAGCTCACAATGTCGGAAACAGCGGGGCCAACAGGGAGAGACTGGAGCCGTCCAAACCAGTCTCCTCGACTGACCCACCGAACCAGTGTTTCCCCAGCACAGGGAGAACAGACAGGCATCACAGACACACAAGACAACATGAAACGACCACACAGAAACAGAACAGCCTCGTCGGTTGGCTGCCACCCGATGTTCAGGCCTGCAGAAGTGGAGAACAAGAAATACACTGAGCTTCAATATATTAGCAAACGATGACTGGGTTGGGCAAAACATCTCACGTAGAATGTAGACCACCAGTCAGCGGAAACTCTATAGCAGTTCGTGGCCAGCAGTCCTTTACGGATCTACAGGGATCCAGTGCACAGTCGAGTGAATCCAAAAGCATGGCCACTGCTAACGTAACCTTGCTCATTTGTTGCAGTGGCAAACAAATAGCCAACCTGGCTTGAAACTCAGGGAAGAAACTGGGGTGGCAGCCAACCAGTGCCCAGGGCTCAGACCTATGAGGACAGGTCTGCTCCCCACTTATAGAGCACCAGCAGCCAGTCCTGGTGCTAGCAATCAGGGCAACGAGGGGGAGGGGCAAGAGGAATGAGTCAATTGGCATCAACAATTATACCAATCAGTTCACCCTGCTACAAATGCATGGGGTAACTTCGTAACGCAAAGATGGCGGGTGTTTACACCGGTTTGCACATGTCCCGCCTCTTCCAGTGCTGTTGCTCCAATCATTTTGCCGATCCTTGGCGGTCACGCTTTTTGAAAACTGCGTCGTAAAGAAATGCGCTTGCACAATCCAAGATTACCAGTAAGAAAAAGTCTTTTAGGTGTTAATTTGATACAAAACCACCAAACCTTTTCAGCGATTTTAGTCTGATTTTCATCGTGATTTCAAACATGTGATTTTTATGTCCCTTAAACCCCGGAACTTGGACATCCAGCTCTCTCCCCATTCATTTAGATAGGGCCCTAGTCTTGTTCCGGTCAAAGTCGCTGCCCAACCCCATGGCCAATATGGCTGCCGAGTGACGTGACTTGCCTTAAAAGGACTTTGGTGTCAGTCAGTGCACTGAAAGCAGGATCGAGGTATATGAGACAGCACTTTTAGGACAAGCATTAGTTGCCTATTGTTTAGTAGAAATGAATGGTAGATAATTCTGGTTGAACTTTTGCCAAAACCCTAATTTCCACAAAGGACTATGTTGCATTAACTTTAATCGGATCAGGGTAAGACTCTTACCATAGTCTTATCTTATGTATCTGTTGTCTATCAGGAAACTAATATTAAGATACACAGACACACACACACACACACACACACACACACACACACACACACACACAAACACACACACACACACACACACACACACACACACACACACACACACAGCGTTTGATAAGATTCCTAGGTTAACAGCTAGCTTCGTAGAATTAAGCTGAGTAAATATGAATATGCACAATTATTTCTCTGTTTCTCTGAGTTTCAGACAAGATGGCGTGCAGTTGCCATGCTACTAATGAAATTGATTGTTCCAGACACCACTAACTACAAATAATTGTATGCCGTTTTGTTGTGTTTAGTGTAAATGCAAAACTTTAGAGAAGGAAAACAAAAATGATAATGTGGACAGAGATACAGTAGTGTCACAATATTATATTGCTGTTGTAAATAGCAAACTGCTTGTGACTTATCCCCCCTGTACACAATGAAAATGCTTTTGTTGTGGAGGTAAATTATTAACAACAGGCGAAAACTGTCTCCAAATTATCTACTGACAAGGTAATGTTTCATCATTCTCACAAGATTTGTCGGGTCGCCATTCTTGAAGTTGCATGGCTGGTTTTGTCTGTATAGCTGCTAGGTGAACAATAGTCTGTATGGTCTGCTGTATAGCTATGCTAGCTGAACGCTATGTCTATGCTGTATACCTATGCTAGCTGAACAATTTGCCTATTACAAACTTGTTACAGTAATACCATCAAATTGGCTTCGTAAAGGTTATATTTATTAAGGTGACATCTTGCATAGTGTACCTCTAATGTGGACTGAGCAACAGTCATACAGAATAAAATACGTTACCTTCATCTGGGATGAACCGTTTCTAGACTTTTCCCCTGTCACTGACTGTGGCTACTTCAGAGGGAAATGTTCCCACCTGTCCCCAGCTCTTTTGGCCTACCATCAAATGTTCGACCTCTTTAGAGAGCTCTTTAGAAACTACTCTGCTTGTTAGGACACAATCTGTATTAATGTGTCATCATGTAATGTACTGGCACAGAGTTACAGAGGCAAGAATATTGTTTATTCTTTCCACCGGGTTACAAACATCTTGGAACTGAACACATTTCAACCCTTTGAGCCACTTTAGAAACATAGCAGAGCCCTAGCACCATGTCTTGTGAAGTGCAAAAGTAGATCGATATAGAAGAAAAGATGAGTAGATTACTCAGTTATTTGTATACGTACTGTTTTTCCATGAGTTTGGCAAAATGCCCTATGGAGACTTTCCATAGGACATTATGCATACTGGCAATACATTTCTTACTGTAATACTCTGAAGTTTTATTATTGGTATTTTGATTGAATGTCAGGGGTTCTGATGTAGAATGACTACACAAAATATGAAATATTTACACCAAAGTTACTAATTTCGCATTATTTGTTGGTTCAACAATGTTTTTTTTTTTTTTGGGGGGGGGGGGGGGGGGGGTGTAAGATGGGCTACACATCTGCACAACTTATACTGGATAAAACAACATGAATATTCTATTTCTATGGATTCTTGAGGATATTTCAAGACCCAATATTCTGTATCTACTTATTGCTAAGGAAATACGCTGCAGCCAAAAGGTAGGGAAGCAGCAAAGGGGGAGGAGGACTTTTTTTTATTCAATTTAAATGAGACATAGTAAGATTAACTTGACAATGTGAAGGACCAATTGTACATGCAAAAGGTCATGTATGGATTCCCAAGAGTCCAAGCTTTCAAATTGTGTATACTATAACTATTCTACTTGCAAAATAAATAAATAATAAATAAAGGTTGAATGAATGAATGAATGAATATGGTGCATACAATTGATTTAGAATGCTGGGGGAGGTGGGGGAGGGGGGTGTAGTGTGGAAGGCACACTGTCTCATACCAATCAAGCAGCAACTTTCTGTTGTCAAACTAAAGATAAGACTGATAAGACAGGCAGACAAGCCTTGTGGACAAGAGCTTTGCTTGTACAGTACAGCTGTCACTAACACAATTTCTTATTCAGAAAGGTTTTGAGATGTAAGCCACATTTCAATCCAGAAAAAAATGGATGCAGTTTACAGTATCACTTAAAGCAGCAAACTTAGATTTAGCTTTACATTGTCTTTATGCAGTGACCAAATAGAGCATCTTTAATTTATGAGGTAGCCCTCAACTACTTTATCTTGGTATTGTTCTTTGTATTCATTCCACTGTCTCTTCTATGAATATAATTTGTCATGCTGTTTCTGGATACACCAACACAAACCATAAACATTCCAATTCATGCATGTTCTTGCTCATTCATTTACACAAGTAGGCCTACAAGCACATGAGTTCACATATACGGTAATTTTCATTACATGTATTCATTTAGCAGAAGCTTTTATCCAAAGTGACTTAGGCCTATATGTTAATGATATTATAAGGGCTATTGTCCTTGGAGCAGTTCAGGGTTAAGTGCCTTGCTCAATGATGGAAACTAGGTATTGAACCTACAACTTTTCAGGCTACTGCATGCTAGCCCAGCCTCTACCCTCTATATTACCACCACCTAGTCAAACACTGATGTCCATAAACTGTGTGTGAGCAACCTATTGGGATAACATCATAAAAGCATAGAAGCCATAAAGATGCACATCAGTGTGATAAGGTCTGTCTTAATACATACCACTGACCCTCCCGGTAGCCAGGACGGGGGTGGTGGTCAGTGGTGGACGAAGTACATTGATTATGTACTTAAGTGAAAGTATAGATACCTTGTGTCAAATGTTACTTGAGTAAAAGTGAAAGTACCCACTTTGAATTTTCACTTAAGTAGAAGTATAAAAGTATTTGCCTTCACATGTACTTAAGTATTACAAGTAAAAGTACTTCAATGAATTATGGTTCTAATGGCTTAATTATAATTATAATTTATCCTTTTCACATCAAAGCTCCTGCTAAATCAGCTTATATAAGGTGAAATACTAATGCCACTCTTCAAATAGTTTCTTACATTTGTCTATTTGCTTAGAAGCTATCTACAGTGGGGAGAACATGTATTTGATACCATGCTAAAGTTGCCTAAAAAGAGAAATATAAAATCATCATTTGACAATTGATCTTAATGCCTTGTCAAACTGCAAACAAACAGATTGCCATGGTGCTTTTTCCAGTAGGCCTAGCCTGTTTGATTCTCATTGAGCTCAATGCAAATCAAACAGGCTAATAGGCCTACTGGAAAAAGCACCATCTCTAGCTGTGGTGAAGGGTATGATGACGTGGGGCTATTTTAATTCCAACGGCCAAGGGAACTTTATCAGGATGCATATATCCTGGATCCATGAAATAGCTGTCCTTTAAAAATAAAAAATCTACCTGCCCCTGTGTTAAATTCCCATAGGGTTACATAGGGGGTCAAATACTTCCTTCCCCCTAGCATTTATTAAGAACATTTATTTATTTACGATACATTATTCAATCACAAAGAGAATTGGTGTCCTTACCCCCCCCCCCCCCCCCCCCCCCCCATTATGATAATAATGACAAAGTAATTTTGTTGTAGAAAATAAATTTGTTAAGAACTATGATGCTGTTTGATTCATTTATAAATGGTACACTGTCACTTTAACACTCTTGCCGGCTCCACTCAGTGGCTGCCCTTTATAAAGCGGAGATATCAGTTATCAATGCACTCTCTCCCTTTCATGCACGCTCACACGTTCCCTATTACGTTATGAGTAACGTTATGAGTAACAAACACGCACATTAGATTTGCTGCAATAGAGATTTCAAAGAGTAGGCTTTCATCTCTATGTAACATTGATATTGACATTGTAAATGTACACATTCTCTAAGAAGAGTGTTAGTTTGCAGGAATGTTAACCACAACGTCGTTGCTGGAAATAAAAAAAATAGCAAAAAGCCAATGATAGCCTAAGTGCGTGGCGGGCCAGATCTAAACTAATGCATGCTCGGTGGGCCGCACTGAAGTGCGTGCAGGACGCAGTTTGGACACGTGATTCGTTTTGCCAAAATGGAACGAGAGGGTTTTCATAAACGTAACGGAGTAAAAGTACGAGTTTTCACTTAAAAATGTAGTGAAGTCAAAGTACAAAGTCTCACCAAATATAAATACTTAAGTAAAGTACAGATACATCAATATGCTACTTAAGTATTGTAACGAATTACATGTACTTCGTTACTGTCCACCACTGGTGGTGGTGGATGAAGAGTATGGTGGTAGGGGTGATCACATGATATGACCTATTCAGCTTGCCTTAAAAGCATGGGGATTGTTAATAGGAGCACCTATCATTAGGATGTGGCATGTCTCTCTCTGCTGGATGCGCCAGTCCATCTCTTTTCATTTCTTTTCCTCTTGTTCTGACCTCAGTCTTTCATCTGTACGGTTCATTCTGGTTCTTTTTCACCCGGTATGTTTGCGAAAAAGCAGCACTGGTCTTGTTCGATCCAATGTTCTCTTTGGAGTCTTTGGAGTGTGGTGGAGAGAGCAGCCGCTAATGGAAAGCCAGATTAACACAAAAGACAACTGAACTAAGAAGGCAGAGTGTTCTGCCATTACAAGATATTTCTCTTTTGCTACTAGTGGTTCCACTGTGTGTGTATGTGTTTGTGTGTGCGTATACGTGGATGCATGTATGTGTGTATCTGTTTCATGATGATTTGAAAAGAACTAGACTCCATCTCTTTTTCTCTTTGTTCCTCAAGGCCTCTTCCTTTCTCATACTTCTGCCATTTCCCATCTCCCCATTCAGTCCTGCACCTCACCTCAGTCGCAGTCCTATGTCTTACCACAGCTAAATCTCTATGGAGCACTAGAGAGAGCCAGCCGAGAGGGAGGGAGAGAGAGAGAAAGAGAGAGAGAGAGAGAGAGAGAGAGAGAGAGAGAGAATGTGTGGTTGCTAAGCAATCGGCGAAAACCAAATCCCCTAGCATCTTGTTGTCTCTGCCCCAGCCTGCATCGGCAAACAGGATTTGGTGTGGTTTCAAGTTTAATTTAATCAAATGATTCAGACAGTGTAACATTTTTCAAAACAAATAGGCTAAGTGTTTCTAAAAAAAGCATGTTTTTTGTTTAAATGTATTGCACTTTGTTTTCTCAGTAACTGACCAAGATTTTTTTTGTATTCGTTATGCCTAATATGTAGGGGAGAAGGTCAAACACAAGTACCTTGTGTAAGGATTACATGGCAAGTTTTATTTTCTTTAATGGATTTTTTCCAAATAAAACCAGGCAAAAAGGCTCTGCTCATAATTATCAACAGGAAATGTGAACAGAATGTGTCACATCTACAAGTTACCACACACTTCCGCTATCTACCGTGGATAGAATGCATTACTTCTGCAGATGCACTATGAATAATTAATGCACTGTCAGTTCATTGTTTATATATTCTCTCTCTCTCGTTGTGTTAAAAGACAACAGTCTTTGAGAAATGCACCATGACCATCAATTTTGTATTTAATTGAATTCAGGTGAGGACTAATTAACAGTGTCATCTCGAAGAGAAGCCACCAATCTGTTCATACTTTAAGTGTGTGAGAGAAAGAGGGAGCGCGCGAGCGAAAGCGTGTTTTGGTGGCATCTACCAAAGCAACCAATGGTGGGTAGGGCATCCGTGGAGAGGGATCATCGGGATGAGATCAGAGGGGGGCGGGTGAGAGCCACCGCTATCGATTGTGCTCGCTCACTCTCTCCATGGGAGTTTGAAAACAAAGCAGGGGTGAACAAGCGAAAGAGCGCGTGTGCTGTCTGAATTTAAGGGCTGTGTCAACACGAACTGACTGAACAGGAAAAAAACTCTTCACCTGAGAAAAGAACACAACTGCAGAACCGCCAGATCTTATATGAACTGACTAATTTAGACACTTGAAGAAGACGTGCAAGGCACCGACAAAAATAGCCTAACCTAAAGCAGGCTGACATGCTGGAATAACCCTGATGACGGGTAATCTGATTAGCGCGCCAAGACGTGTTGTGTTTGTGTGCTGTCTGTTCCCGAGACGCCGGCGGAGGTTCACTGACTGAACTGCCCAACAGTCGGCTACATCCCCTCCTCGGGCGTCGGTGCGCATTTTGTATGCCGGTGGTTGCACCTGACCATGGTGACGTACGGACAAGCCGCCGTTTTTGTTCTGCTCTCATGGATGCTTCAGTGCTCAAGTCCGTCGCCTTTTCCATCTTCACAAGTGTAAGTAACGTTCGTGTAAGGAGTTGGGAGTTGATAGCCTACTCTCTTCCCCTATCCCTCCCTATCCCCATATCTTAGTTGTCTTCCTTACGTTGCTCACCTGGTATACTGTCGTGGTGGATATATATTTGTATCTTATTTTCCACATCCACACTTAATTTTATTATAGACAGTTGTATGTGTGTGTGTGCCTCATCCGCTCAACCTGTTAGAACACGCGAGTTATTGTGAAGTGGTCTCGGTCGAGTAGGCTACCCTGTCTGCGCCAAATAACCGAAACCATTTTCTTTAAACCAAAGCCTAACTTTGCGAAATACGTGCTAATGTAAAACCGGTAAGAGTAAACAGGAAACGTCACTGTTCAAAGAGATTAGCCTTTTTACAGCATTTCCTGCAACTTTCCACATGCTAGTGAAATAACTGTTGTGTGTGTGTGTGAGAAGTAATTCCTGTCCGGCCGAATGCAAGTTGAATCGGAGAGACATTCAAGTTATTTTCTAAATTAGTAAGGACTCTCCAAAAGTATATTCTGGGCGCATAATAAACTTTTATGTTTTCCATCAGCCATATAGCATCTTAACAGGTGTGAAAAAGTATTAATGTTTAAAAGCGAATGTGCATCCAGACGATGTCAACATGTCACTTGCAAAGAAAACAGAAGGAATAGATCCATAAATTTAGTAAAGGGTGCTGTTGTTTTCTCCGTGATTGATTTGGCTCGTTTGGGCGTTGTTTGCCCTCTGTGTCCAAGCCCAAAGAGCTCTCTCTCTCCTGGGGGATAATTGCCCCTGTCTGCCTGGGAGAGCTATACTTCTTGAGCCAGCCTAGGGCTGTGGGGGAGCCTGGATGCCAGTTTATACACCAGTGAACAGACTGGTGGCGTACACATGCTTCCTGCTAAACATGTTGTCATAACTTGTGTGAGGTAGCATGTAACAATGCATCTCTCTCTCTCTCTTGCTCTCTCTCTCTCTCTCTCACTTGAATTCAAATGTGTGTTGACTTGTTTCTACAACCATATTACTAAGGCAATGATCAGGTTAAAATAAACAGTCACAAATTACTTTGGAGACAATCATAAGATGGAACATGTTGACATTTATCCATTGGCTCTGCCAAAGACTTTGGAGGGCCAGTATAAAATCTGGCTGCTGTTGTCATGAACTGTTCTCCTAGTAAGGCAATATTGCTTTCTCTCTCTCACTGACACACACACACACACACACACACACACACACACACACACACACACATATATGAATATGCATACATCATACTCATTATTACATGTAGCACACTGACACAAAAAAACTCACAAGCATACATATACATGTGCAGACATTTACACACACATTAATACTTCAATACACTTTCTCTGCTCTCTCTCTCTTCTCTTTCTCTGTTTCTTTCTCTCCCTCTCCCCCCTCTCTCTCTCTCTCTCTCTCTCTCTCTCACTCACACACACACACACACACACACACACACACACACACACACACACACATTCACAGTCACACGCACATACACAGGAGACAAAAACAGCCCAGGTGACAGACACAACGGTGTGGGAGCAGCAGTTCGTCACTGTGGCTGGTGTTGAGTGTGACTGGGGACTTGGCCAGACGGGGAGAGACGGATGTGCTCCACTGTTGTGCTCAAATGTGCTTATTTATTCTCCGGTGGAAGGAATGGCGTAAACGTAATACATTCTAAAGTAGATTGCCTCCCAGACTTCCAGGTGGCAATCTGGAACAACTTGAGGCGTGATGTATTGTGACTAAAATAGCATGGCGACATTAATGCATGCCTTGTGTCCCAACACCACGCCAGTTGGAGAGCATGGAAGTGCATGGTTGTGGCAGACTTCTCTGATCTTTAAAGATGTTTAAGATGCAACTCTCTTCAGATGAGTTCATTCATAATCATTCAAGCCCTTCTGACACTGATCTTGTCAATTTGTTGGACTGACTTCTTTCAATTCCTCGTTTCAGATACACTTGGCTACCTCCTTCACTGACTAGTTATAGGGGTGAAGGTGTACAATTACATGATGGTTGTTTGTAATAAACTTGATACTACACGTTGATATAGCTCAGTCAAAACAAAACGAAAGTTGTCAGGAAATATTTTAGTGAGCATTTTCTATTGTACTGCAACTGCTAGCCCAACTAATACCGCTGTGTAACTGCAGATAGCAGTATTGGTAACAACAAACAACGCAACAGCCTGCAATAACAAACCAATCCAAGTGGGCTCAATAAAAATAATGTGTGGTCATATGAGAATCATCTCTTGTGAGGTGCATAGCATATCACAAAGCATCATCTCCTGTTGCGTTGTGTGCTTGGAGAGGAGCACATTTTTATTGATGCCTTGAGGTAGTTCCTCTCCGAGTGGCGTCTTGCTTTTACACTGATCTATTATTAGACCATAGTTAAAGCGTGCCTCTCTGCAGGGACTCCTGGTCCGAGAAGGTAATTATTTCCTCCACAGAGGAAGACTGCCAGGGAATCTACTCCCCCTTCTCTCCTTCTCCCGCTCTTCTCTCTCTCTGTCTCTCTCTCTATCTCTCTCTCTCTCTTTCTGGCACAAGTAGGACAAGATCTGACCCAGTTGCCTGGGAAAAAACGGGTAATAGATTCCACCCAGGCCAGGGAGTTGGGGGTGAGCGAGGCACAGGCGTGGGCATTCTCAGACAGGCGTGGAGGTAGGCAGCGGCCAGGAGACATACTGGCACATACTGGCACGCGTGCAGACAGTCAAGCAGAGACTCCGTCAGAGGGACAGATGGATCATCAAATAGAGATGTAGTCAGTGAAACGGCAGCTGACAACACACACACACACACACACACACACACACACACACACACTGACACACACACACACACACACACATTGATACACACATACACACAGACACACACACACACATTGATACACACATACACACAGACACACACACACACACACACACACACACACAGTCACACACACACACACACACACACACACACAGTCACACAGACGCAGACACTAGAAACCAGATGACAGACACACCGCGAAAGGACAGCAGCCTGACCGGTAAACAGGCACAGAAGCAGACATGCTGACAGGCAAAGAGGCTGAGTGAATGCACAATGACCCGAGACAGCCAGGAAGACTGGTGGTCAGCCAGATAGACGGACACACAGACACAATGACAGAGTTCAGAGATAATCAGAAGATTGACCATGAGTGGCCCTGAAGGCCGATTGATATCGAGACCGGACACACATGAGATAATCGGACAAGCGCGGTCCGAGAGACAAGGGGACCCCTCAGATCTTCCCCTGTGATGCCCTTTTCTACAGATCTACACAGTCAAAGAGAAACACACGTTAGACACACACACACACACGCACACACACACTCACAGGCATAACACACATTAAATGTGATCCGTGTTTACCTAAGCAAGCTCTCAGTGGGGTTTCCATGGGAACTCTTTGTTGTAACACAGGAGCCCTGGAGCATGCTGACAGGTCACAGAGAACACACGTCGGGGAGACTAAGTCTTAGTCAGGCAAATAACCAATAAGCACCTCAGCGCGACTGCTCCTGCGCCTCCATTGTGCCCAGGGGCGCGGGCATGTTCTGGGTGAGGTGAGCTTTTCGTGGCTGGTCTCCCCACGGGGGTGCCTGCTGCCTGTGATGCCCAGACTGGGGTGCTTCAGCAGCAGCTCTGGCAGCCTGGTGCCACAGTGGCAGGAGAGGGAGCTCTCACTTATCACTGACCTTAATTCCCCAGGAAGCAAATGACCTGCCCTGATACTCATCATGCCTACTCTTACCTGCTTACTTAATGACTGTGGACATGAAACCTTCTTGGGTTTATTAAGCAGAAGGTTTGCCACAAAGTTATCCCAAAACAAGAGAACATCTAAATAGTGCAGGTGCTGGACCAAAAAGAAGTGAAAAGAAGTGATAAAGGTCCGCACACTGATAGCAGCTCCCAGGTTTATTTAGCACAATGTGGCCCTCTGTCTCTCTCTCTCTCTCTCTCTCTCTCTCTCTCTCTCTCTCTCTCTGTCTCTCTGTCTCTCTCTCTCTCTCTGTCTGTGTCTCTGTCTTTTTCTCTGTCTGTGTCTCACACTCTCACACACACAAATACACACACATACACACGCATAGGATGTGATGCCAAATTTACGTAATGTTATAGAGTGATTGTCTTCGTCTTCATTAAATCAGTTTCCTCTGCGTAATTGGATTCTGGATCATGCCGATGATAATACTGATCACTCGGGCATTACCAATAATTCCCGCATAAGAACGTCAGATGGGCCTGAAGTCCAGGGATGAAAAGGCCAGATCAGATCCCGGTGCTCCGTACACCAGAGATGCTCAGCCAAGTACTGTAGCCCTCCCCATCAGCTGCCAGTAATCGTGGAGGCTCATTGATAAATGCCTGATCTACAAACAGGTGTTCTAGAACAGAGCATCAACTCGGTGCTGTGGAGCCTATAGCAGCAAGATCACCTTTAAACTCCATGCAGATCATGCAGTGTATTGAGATACAGAAATCAACATATTCTGTCTTTCTCTCTCTGTCTTTCTCTCTCTGTCTTGCGTGTGCGTGCACACAGACACACACACATACACACACACACACACACACAGATGAGCACAAATACTTTTGCTCCAGGTTTGTGAGTGTGTGCTGAACTCGCTGTGCCCTGGCCGTGTTGTGTGTGTGTGTGTGTACTGTGCTCAGTGCCAGTGGTGATGAATGCTGCCTGGGATCAGAGCAGAGCTTGGAGCCCCTCTGTTCTGCGTCTCATGTCTGTCTGGGCGCCTGGGCCTCCTCCGCCGTGACTGAGTGCTCAAGTCTGCCTCATGTGCCTCCCTGTTAGCCTAGCGGCGCCCCCTTAGCCACACACATTAACACCACTGATCTCAAAGAACACTGGATCCAGCGTCTTATTCCCCGTTAGCCTAGCGCCGCCCCCCTACAGTGGCACCGCACATTAACAGGCCTGTTCAGGCATGGTGCCTGAATTCAGGCTTGAGCTCGGCCATGCACGATGTCAAGAAAGGCTACTCTCTCTATTGTTTTCAAATGTATTTGATAATTTCAGGCACAGATAATTCCCTGTCTATCAGCCCTGCATTAAGACCACTGATCTCAGAGATCACTGGATCTAGCGTCTTATTCCACAGCTGATACCACCATGGCAAAGCTTGTGGTGTTTACTGTGGGAAACCCCTCTTAAACATACTCCAGAGCCATTCAGTTCTATTGGCAGTTTTATTTAAGTTTTCATTTTTTTTTTGCATTAGACTAAATGATGACTTAATATAAACACCGATAATAGTCAGTGAAACAGGAAATGGAGGTGATCCCAATGCCATGGTGCCTATCAGAATACAGTAGGGTGATTGATTGGGCGAGGATGTCCAGTTGCTCAATCCAGGGTTCTTTTGAGATGAGAGAGGCTGGTGAGTGCAAGAGTAGGGGTGGATGGGTGCACTTCTGGGAAATGAAGAGCAATAATCAAAGTCCACAACGTGAGATAACCTGTTCAGTTATTGGCCATGGACAGCTGGGTATATTGCTCTGATATTGTCAGTGTGTATTTAGGTATGATTTTACCATACCTAAATACTCAAGTGTGACCCAGCCAAGTCTGAATTAGAGCTGATTAACTTCTGAGTCAAAGTTGAAAGTGGGCATTGTGTAGGTAGGAGTTGATTTTGTAGATGTGGTTATGGATTGATATTGTGTTTGGACTGGAAGGAGCAGTTCTGCCTCTCGCTCCAGTCTGGTGGCCAGGCTCCAGTTGGCATGTGTTTGCCTCAGCCATCACAGATGACATAATACCCAATATAGGATGCATGTGGCTGTGTATTGATAATCAGCCAAGCCCTAGAGAGGTATGCTGCCCACACACAAGGACACACACACACACACACACACACACACACACACACACACACACACATGCCATAGGTTCAGCCAGGGAGGGCTGACATGCTGGAGAGAATTCATCTTTCTCTGCCAGAGAGTTTGCATGGTAATAGCTCTCCCACCCGAAGTCTGATGGAGTTATCACTGCAGGGTCTGAACCAGCCCTAAAGCCATCCCACCACTGTGTGTGTGTGTGTGTGTGTGTGTGTGTGTGTGTGTGTGTGTGTGTGTGTGTGTGTGTGTGTGTGTGTGTGTGTGTGTGTGTGTGTGTGTGTGTGTGTGTGTGTGTGTGTGTGTGTGTGTGTGTGTGTGTGTGTGTGTGTGTGTCTGTCTGTGTGTGTGTGTGTGTGTGTGAGTGAGTGTTGTTTGTGAGTGTTGTTTGTGAGTTTGTGCATGTCTCTCTGTCGGCTGTCCGTCTGCGTCAGTCGGGGCAGTTTATTTCACATCCTGAAAGAAAACAGAGCTTTGTGTTGTTTTCCTCCTCCTAACGCAGCGTAAAGAATTGCATCGGATGTAATCAGATGAAGGGAAAAGGAGAGAGGGATAGAGAGACAGAGAGGGGAGGAGGAGGAGGAGGAGGAGGAGGAGGTAGAATGGGGCCGAAGACTTTGAAGGCAGTGCAAGCAGCAGTCATATTTCAGTGGTGCCAGATCCATGTGGTCTTACCTGGCTCAGCCCTGTCTGACTCAGAGCCCTGGACGCAGGCTAATGAGAATGGGGTTTGATACTGACGCTTGTCTGGATCTCGCTGCCTAGTAAATGAGCTCTCTCATGGCAGCAAGACAAGACAGGCCGCTTGCAGCAACACACACACACACACACACACACACACATACCTATGTCAAAATTGATAGCAGTATATGCCGTCTGTGTGTATATTAATGGGTTTCGTGGGAGAACTACTGGATCTTGACATTTGAAGTTATTTAGTGTATTCAGATCTAATTCCCAAAGAAGCCTCACTGCATGCCAGAATCATTGACATATTCAAGGTGTTTGGAAAGTGTGATATATTTCCATATGTCATATCAAGGACCACCAGACAATCTATCGCACAGTCCTCGAAGTAGAGGAGAAAGTAGATTGCATGGTTTCGAGGAAGCGGGTGTCAAGGTGGCAGGTCGAGAGTGAACAGAAGGGAACAGGAAGAAACAAAGTAATTACGGATGCAGCCTGCTAACGCCGCGCGGGTTGTCTGTAATGCATTTTTAACTACAGCACCGGGCTAAAGGTGAGCAGAGAAGCTCAGCGGGACTAGAGAGGCGGTGTGCTTTAAACACTAAACAAGACCATTGGACCAGGAGACATGAAATGTCTTCTGGAGGTTACTTGAGTTCCTTCTTGTGAAGCATGAATGTTTTAGAGAATATTTCTCTCTCTCTGTGAATGTGTGTGTGTGTGTGTGTGTGTTTCTTTGTTTGTTTGTTTGTGTATTTGTGGTTATATAGGCTATGTGTATGAATATGTATCTATGATTGTGGCCATGTAACTATGTTTGCATTGTTGTATACTTGGGTGTATGCATTATGGAAGTGTGTGTGTGTGTGTGTGTGTGTGTGTCTCTATGTGTGTGTGTGTGTGTGTGTGTGTGTGTGTGTGTGTGTGTGTGTGTGTTTGTGTGTGTGTTGTTAAAGTCATGCCCTCCACCGAGAGCCCAGATTCAATCTGAGCTACTGAATGGAGAAGTTGAACTTTTGGCTCCCAGAGACTTTGATGTGGAGAGTAGCCATTTGGTCCATCACCACCAATTCATCACCGAGCCCTGCAGGGTGTCACCACACTCTGAACCTCCGTGTGTGTGTGTGTGTGTGTTTATGTGTGCGTGTGCGCGTGTGCGTGTGTGTGTGCGTGTGTGTGTGTGTGTGTGTGTGTGTGTGTGTGTATGTGTGTGTGTGTGTGTGTATGTGTGTGTGTGTGTGTGTGTGTGATCTCACCCTCTCGGGTGGAACACTGTTAGAAGTCACCAAGCCCTGCAGAGAGCAAGCCACAGAGCTATGTGACCACCAGCTGGTCTTTGGAACGGCAGCAGAAAAGTTCCACAAAGCAAAGTTTTCGCTGCATTCAATCAGGGTCTTAAAGGCAATTGTTATGCAGGGTATATTTCATAGGATATGCGGGCTGTTTTCTTTTCAGCATTGCCGCATTGCTCCCAGAATAAAGTATGAAGGCTGTAACCTATGTATTTTGCTATCTACTTGAGCATGTATTCTGTAGCCTTTGGAACCCATTCCCTTTTGGGTAGTTGTAGTAGACTGGATAATACGTGGAATATATGTGGAAACAACCCATGCGTAGCAAACACATTACTTATTTCTGCTTTTTCAGTTGTTACATTTGCTGCTAAATCTGTTATGATGCCAGGAGATGGTGCATTATTCCAATGCTGTTAAGGTGTTCAATTAAGAACAAGACTGATGTGAATTGTTTGCGTTATTTTAATTATCTAATGTATGGTCTTAAGTGTACGGTTTAACTGCGTTTAGGGGGTGGTGCTCAGTCCACCTTTGGTAGTGTGATGGCAGACAGACACCAGGCTCATGGTTTCAGAGTTGTTTTTAATACATCAAGGGTGTGTTTTTGGTGTGACATCCATAAAAAAGCAAGGTGTGCCTGTATCACTGTGTGATGGTATTACAGTAGGACAATGAAGGAACACATCTCTACAGAATCTACACATCTCTTGTGTCAGTGCAGCAGCAAAATTCCACCAAAGTTTTCTTTGCTACAACAGGTGTGTGTGTGTGTGTCTGAAAATAAAGTCTTACTCCTAGTTATTCATATTTACAGTACTAAAAAAGCTGGAAAAAGTAACACTTACCCCAATAACATTTGAATAACTGATTAAAAATTCTAAGGACATTCAAGCATACCAGCACCGTCTTTGCATTGCATTGTCAGGGACTCCTTGCTAAGGTCTTTGTATACAAGGCAGATCACAAGTTACCCTTCATGGCAGTGCGCTCTCAAAAGAACTGCACATTTCATTTTAGATCAGCTTTTTCACTTTCAGCTTTTTCTTAGTCTATGGCGTGGCGTTATCATTTTCAGTGGCATCAGTGTTGCAGTGTGTGATGGATGTGCGTGACCACACCTCAGTGTTTTCACTGACTGGTCTGTGGGTGCACACGCACTATGTCACGAGAACCGATACTTGCGATACCTCTCGATTCTAAAATGAAAAAACACCGGCGATGCCTATTTTTTTGAAGCACCGTAAGCACCGACGCCAGCATAAGCATCGGTGCTGCGACTCTTCCGGAACTGATGGGGGCAATAGGCTACAGTGTTTCCCACACATAGACTAATTTGTGGCGATGCGCCACAGATTGAGCACCGGCCGCCACATATTGTTTGTTTTTATTTATTTATCTATGTTTTAACAGTATTGAAAAACACGCAACATTCGTTAAGCTGAATTTCCTTTCCCTGCTCTCCCTCTCTGTCACTCACGCGTCTGTCTCTCATGCGCACACACACACACACACACACACACACACACACAGCCTCTCTCCTCCGTGCACACAGCGTCTGTCTCCATGAAAACCAACCAGATCATTCCTGGAAGCGTGGTCGTACTGATGCACCTGACGCTGTCCGGGTGGAAGCATATTCTTCCGCAACTTTTGTAGATTATACGTGCAACTTTACCAAACAGTAAAGTAAAAGTAAACTTGTTCTCCTTGGCCCGCTCTCGTACGTGCTCAATGTACTCCCGCCCACGACATGCACATTTAATCCAAATAAAACATTCACAATCGTGAACGCAATGACGCACAGAAGACGACTAGCTAAATTGCTGTTTAAAATCCGGTTAGCATCATTAGCTAGTCTATGCTGCAGACATTAAAACTCTTGCATTCAAGTTGACTGACCATCTCAATACCAATGTTTTTCAACTCCAAGACTTAAAAGGTTCTGTCCCAAGGAGAAAAAGTAGCTTACCTTGAAACTTAAACACATGTGGGGAAACTGAACAGTCCAACCAGTATGATAAGCTTAGCCTGCTACTTTGTTTACAAAATGTTGAGGCTTCAACCAGACAGCTGAATTTAAGAGGTGGAGTTGTAATATGAATAGTAGGCTATAATCTGCATAAAGTTTGCTGCTAATGAAGATCAGAAATTTCATATAGAATGTATAAATAGTTACAGAATGTGTGTGTGTTTCAAATAAAGACTTTACATCTTGTAAAAAAAAATCATTCACATTATATGACAGCAGAGCGATAAAAAGGTGATGCATGTTGTTGGTTTTTATACAATCCATTAGAAAAGTGATTTAATTAATTATATGTAAGCCTATGTGATATATGCTCACAATTGGATACTGTATTCTGTTATGCTCTGTATGTTATAGAAATTATATTTCAGTATTCTGCAAATATTTCAATAAAGAAATTCATTAAGTACATGGGATTTTAGAAAATCCTTTTTTTTTAACGGTAGTATCGAATTTGGCATCGAGAATCGTGTAATTTTACTGGTATTGGCACCGACTACAGATTTTTTGGTATCGTGACACCCCTAACACGCACAGTATATCCTTGTGTACACCGTAAGCATATAGAACTCTTTATATGTTGACCCTGACACGATGGCAAACATTTTCAATTTAGCAAATTGTACTACAAGGTTAGTGATTTGTGAGACACAGATACGTGGATTTTTTTTAATTGCTTCCAGTCAAGGGTGTAGCATGTAATAAATGTGACCTTGTCCGTGATGCAGCGCTGAAATAATCTTTGCTCAGCCTAACGTCTGTTGAGTGAAATCAGAATTGTCCTCCTAACTAAAAAGCAAACCTACAAACACACTGTGTTACGGTAAAAGACGGGGGAAATACACAGAGGTGTCTTTAATAAAGCATAGTGAAGGCTACTGTGCTTTAGTAAAGTTGTTTCTATTTTATTTTGTTATATCTCTACTCTGTATGCCAGAAAAAAAAAAACAGTTCGACAATCTGCTCGATAAAATACTCTGAGCGTTTCACTCTCATTTTGTCTCCATATTAAAGCCATGAATGTTTTATCTACCTATCCATCTGTATCTATCTGTTACATCTATCTGTATTTTCATCAATTTTCATCAATCTGTATTCATGTGTCATCAAATGGTCCTCTTCTCTTCCTTCGTGTGTAGGATAAAGGAATGGGTGGACCAGATGCAGCAGGACCTGGTGTCTCTGGCCGACACTGCCAGCGGGGGAAAGAGCCTCGCTCAGGTCAGAGGTCGCCGCTCACGCACTCAAACCTTCCCGTGCTCCTCTGAAGTGCTAGTGCCAAGTGACAAATGACGGGCGAACGGAGACAATTCTGGCCGCGGGTGATAATGGGGCAAACGGAGAAATCTATCACACCATATTTTGCCCCGTAGCTTTTATTACAGCGTCTCCTGGACGGCTATTTTTAAGCCGGAAAGACGGGAGCGTTAAGAGAGGAAGGGCTAGGAAGGAAGGATCCCATTTTCCTTATGAAGATACATTGCAGTCCGCCTGCTTTTTTCCTTGGCAGATATCGTCTGCCTACACAAACGCCCCTGTCTCTCTGTCTCCCTTTTGTATTAGCATAATGAAGTAATCACATTTGTTCTTGAATGACCCTGACACACTGACCGCCTAATGCAGTCTATTAGATTTCAGCATTGGCAAGGTGTCCTCTTTTCATTCAATAGCAACATCGTGTGCGTGTATTAGCTTTGGAGCCAACGCATCTCATTTTGAATAGAACAGATGCATCACAAGGGCAGTTTTAGATGTTTTGATTTTAATGTTGGCTGCTCTGGATGCACTTCAGCGCTCAACTTTCTGGCCTCTTGCAGATTTTTCTGGATAATCGCAATCACTTCACGGTGGAGTCGAACAACGCGGCACAGCTGGTGGCCAGCGCTGCCCGGAACATCGAGAGCCTTCTGCTGAAGAGGTCCAGGGCCCTTGAGGTGAGCGCAGGCCAGGCACACACAAACACACACACACACACACACACACACACACACACACACATCTGTTGATTTGCTATAAACATGCTATTAGCATGCTATTACCTGTACTCCTGGATTGGTCTTATTCTTACAAGTATTGGCGCAGTGCTTGATGACTACAATTCATACATATTCGGAAAGGTAAGATACTGAGAGCTGTGTTATTGTGTAGCGTGTTTTGATCCTCTTTGGAAAATCAGACACACACTCTTAAACAGGTGCTTTTTGAAAAGCACCGGATGTAACTCCCGAAACATGAACAACGATGAATGAAACAATTCATTGCGATTTTTAAATTAATTGGATGTTGGCTAAGTAAACAATTTTGAATATGCCTCAAAGATATGCATAAAGGAATCATTTTTTAACATCAGTGCTAGAAATGTATTTTGCATATAAGCCAGTGCTTTCAAACTAATAGAATTATGGATGTGACTGGGGTTGGAACTCGTGAAAGTAGGGAAAATAAAACAGAATTGACCTTTCCATTAGTAAATATAGACATACCTCTGATGGAACCACTCTCTTACACACACACATACACACACACACACACACACACATACACACATACACTCTCACACTCACACTCACACTCACATTCACATTCACACTCGTGCACACACACACACACACACACACACACACACACACACACACACACACACACACACACTTGTAAGGCATCAGACTAATATCAGAACCGTATCAATGGCGCTGCTGACACGGCCCCGATGCTCTGTATCCACCCCATCCCTGTGGTGCCCGTCTGTGTGTGTGTGTGTGTGTGTGTGTGTGTGTGTGTGTGTGTGTGTGCTGACACGACCCCAATGCTCTGTATCCACCCCATCCCTGTGGTGCCCGTCTGTGAGAGAGGAGTTTGTCTCACTGTCAAGAGCCTGCACACAGAAAGGCCATGTGTCAGTTATCAACCTGGACTCCCAGGACCAGCTCTTGTATTTACCTCTATATCTGTCCATCTCTCTATCTCTCTATCTTTCCATCTCTCTCTTTCTGCCATTCACTCTATCTGTTCCTTCTTGCCTCTCAATCACTCTTCCTCCTCTGCTTTCACTGGCAATCTCCTGTGTCCTCCAGCTGCCGCGCTGCTTGTGAGGAATGCAATAATGCAGCGGGCCCCCATAATGACACAACCATTGACACAACACATCCATCACGCTGCCATTACTAGCACATCTCAGCCTTTCTGTCTCAAATGCAGACACAGACACACGCGCGCACACGCACACACACAAACACACGCACGCATGCACACACGCACGCATGCACGCACACGCGCACACACGCACACACGCACACACGCACACACACACACACACACACACACACACACACACACACACACACAACATTGCGTTTTCTTTTGATTCTAAAGGAGGCAGTACCAGATGATTGGATGGTTGAACGGTACATGACCAAATTAGAATATAAAATCAACATTTTTGCTTCTTATTTCACTGCTTGGATGTGGTTTGCTGTGTGATTAGCTATACAAGATCATGCTGTTGGACATTCCTAGCAGATAGTGTAGGCACTGCAGTCTGTTCCTAAACAGACACAGACACCTAAACCTTACTGAATGTCATTCTTACATATTCAAATGTGTGGTTTACCTGTCAGAAACGAGAAACGATCTAATTTCTGAGAAGTTTTCATTTGAAAACAAACCAAGATAGATGCTATTTTGCCAGTTCTGTGAATAGGTTTCAATATAACTTGTGGGCCCGACCTATCTAATATGTACTTTAATAATACTGATACAATGACATCAAGTAATTTCTCATTTATACCATGCATATTCTAGGTGTGACATCTGGATTGACTGTCTTCTTTGATCCTTGAAAAAGTCCCTGGGATATGGTGACTTGGAAAGGAAACTTAAACTATTTAGACAAATACCTTATTTGTGACATTGAAGACTTTGTTATTAAGATCTAACATGATGTCAGAATCTCTCTTCAAAGTGAGAGTTGCTACATAAACCTTGTTGCCTAATTGATATTCACTAGCCTACTGATGTTACCAAAGTGGCACATGACTGGAAGTCATACTGTAGACATAACAGTCCCTCAAGAGTAGATCAGAGGAAGGCAGTCAGTGCTGTTGATTGCATGGCACAGGAAGGAAGATCTCACAGGGGTTTTGGTTATCTGAAATCAAATCATGGACGTCCTTGATATCAGGATCTGGGGGGTTGTTATGTATATATACAGTGAGTGAACCCTCACAAGATCTTTGGTGTGCCAAGTATGGCGCATTTTTGTTCTGATTTTAAAGGAGGAAGAATGAATATGCTAGCTTGGGGGTGGTGGGCGGCATATCGTTGGGGGTAGAAAAATGTAATAAGCCCCAGCAAACCAAGCTAGTGTAAATATGTAAATAAAGCGAGCTAAACAAAGACGCCTATATATAAGCCACACTTTTCCCAGGAGCATTCCTCCCAAGGTCCATGCTTATTTGAAGGCATTTTAATTAAAAAAGGCTTTAATTACATCATATGAGGTACAATTATTCCTTCACCTTTCTGCCTCACGCACAAGAAATCTTCATGCAAAGAGAAACCAAACGCTGTGTTTGTCTCTCTTGCTTGGTGACACCGAAATGAGAGCTGATGCATTGCGATTGGCTTTATTCAAATCCACTCCCCGTAGGCAGACACTAGAGGCACCCGTATTAGAAATGCACCCGTTTAGAAATACACACTCTCCGTTTGCAAACCGCTGTGTCTTCAAGGTGCAACCGTCTCAGAGAAACTCAGGCCACTGATGGTGTGGAGCTGGCAGGATATAGCGCCCCCTATGTGTTGCTCTTGTGGCTCTACGTTGTAGTAATCTCGTGGTGGAAAGGCCAAGCAGATATGGAGAGGACTTCTGTTTTTTTGCTCTGCTGGCAGATACACTAATAATGTGATTACTGCATGAAGGATTCCAGAAGTACAGATTTGTATAATATTTTTATCATTTTAACACGGGAATAATGGCAAGTAAGTCCCAGCCTCCTATATTGTCAGACCTGCTTATCTACGTATGACCTTGCTTTAAGTGTGGGGGTCGAGGTGTGTGTGTGTCCGTATGTGTGCGTGTTTGTGTGTGCGTGTGTGTTTGTGCATGTGCATGTGTGTAGCGTGTGTGTGTGTGTGTGTTTGTGTGTGTGTGTGTGTGTGTGTGTATGTGCGTGCGTGCGTGTGTGTGTGTGTGTGGTGTGTGTGTGTGTGTGTGGGTGTGTGTGTGTGTGTGTGTGTCACCACGCCACAAAAGATATCAAAAGAATGAGATCACAAAGATGGGAGCAGGATTTGACAGGCGGCTCACTTTCTTCTTTCAGTCAGAGTGACAATGGAAATCTGATCAGAGTGAATATAGGGAGCACAATAAGCCACACACGTGTGCACGCACGCACGCACACACGCACGCACGCACGCACGCACGCACGCACGCACGCACGCACGCACGCACGCACGCACGCAGGCATGCACACACACAGGCAGAATTACATGCATACACATGCACAATCAACCTTGTGTTGCATTGTTTCTATGTTCTCATACCCCCAACAGTACCCAACACAGTAAACGGAATACTGCCAATACTGATACTGATCTAATGCAGTCTTTTTCCATTTCTTTTAACTGTCAAGCTTTCAATAAGACAGTCGTCTTGACTCATTTCAGTCCTACATTGACCACAAATGATGCCTCCCCCACAATACAGTAGCCCTTTTGTGCAAACGTGTTCTATTATTCCCATGCGCTACAGTGCCACGAGATGCAAAAAGTCCCCAAACAAGATGGTGCCAAAGAGCCTCAATAAAGGAAAATAAGTAAGCACATAAACAGCACCACTGTACTGTAGTTATTAGGAAATCAAAGTTGCCCACTACTGTGCGTACAGCTCTTAGGCCCAGCAGAGATACTATAGCCTCCAGGCCTGTCCAGCCTCTTCTCCTCTCGGACACAGTCTGGACAAATGGTACAGTATCTGAGCAACACAAACCTTTGGTTTGGTATCAGAAGCACGAGGCTGCTATAAACATACCTTCATATAAGTTTCATATTGGAAATTCCCTTTTTTATTCATCGGTTGGTGTTGTCATCGTTTGACTGTCCACTGTTTGTAAAGTAGTGTAATTGTTTCTTCCCCCTGGCTTCTGTAGAGTTACTGTATGGTTACCACATCTCCAGAATCCTATTTTGAGTGTAAATCGTTTGCCAAAAAAGAAACACAATAAACACAATTTTTACTGTTTACGTTACTGTTTTGTTCACATTCTCTTTAGATGTAGCAATGGTCTCCTTTTTGCCAAGTCATTTGGCCACAGTAATGGTATAGTCTGATTCTGATGCCGTGGCGGCCCTCGTCTCAAGTCTGGACCTTGCTCCCCTCATTATGGTCCATCTGGTCCCATCTCTAGTAGAGCATCCTGAGCAGCCGGTACCGTCCGGCAGGCTGCTGCTGTCCTAGCGCAGCATCATGACCGGGCGGTTGACCCTTGACCCGGCCTGCATGGGCCAGGGGGGTCAGACTCGCTCTTGAGTGTTGCGCCATTACATTCCAGACCAGTTGCCAATTGTGGGATATATACAATGACCTTAACATCGGATTGTGTGCTGCTTGTGGATTTAATCATCCATCTTGTTTCAGGTTGTGTGTGTGTGTGCGTGCGTGCGTTCGTGCGTGCGTGCGTGCGTGCGTGCGTGCATGTGTGTGTGTGTGTGTGTGTGCGGGTGTGTGTGTGTGTGTGTGTGTGTGGTGTTTGCGTGTACTCGTTGGCTGTGATCTGCACCCTGTGTTTGATCCTCTCCCTCTGGATAATGAATTATTGAACAGCCTGCTCTCTCACGTCTGTATGGGGTCTGTCTGTGTGTGGCTGTATGCGTGAGTGTGTGTGTGAGTGTGTGTGTGTGTGTTTGTGCGATTTTATTTGTTGAGTTTTATTAGTCTGTATTCTTCATGTTTTTGTCTGTAGTATGCATGCATGTATGTGTGTGTGTGTGTACGTGTGCATGTGAAGTGTGTGCGTGTGTGTGTGTGTGTGTGTGTGTGTGTGTGTGTGTGTGTGTGTGTGTGTGTGTGTGTGTGTGTGTGTACATGTGTGTGTGTGTGTGTACGTGTGTGTGTGTATGTGTGCATGTGAAGTGTGTGTGTGTGTGTGCGTGTGCATGTAAAGTGTGCATATGCATCTGCAGGTCCCTAATGGAGAGAAAGCCATATGCTCTCCCTCACTCCCCCACCACCTCCTCCAGCTCCAGCCCCCTCTCCCCAGGTTGTCCCAGCCCCAGGAGAGGCCACTCTGGCTGGGCTTCAGAGAGCCGCGGCTCCTGCTGCTCTGGTCCCCACGCAGCCACGGAGCAGCAGGGAGCAGCGGGGAGCACAGAGCATGATTTGAATGGAAAAGCAGAGCATGATGTCTCCATCAGCACACACATGACGTTAGCATGTGAGAGGATACAGGCATAGACACACACACATGGTCACACATGCGTGCCCTCATGCCCAGATATGCTAATCGTATGCAAAAACAGACATTGCCATTGGTGTGGGGCATTGCTGATTGATCTCATTGGCTTCTCCAACAAATGGATCTCTCAAAGTATTATAAGGGTAGGAGCAGGCTTCTCTCAAGAGTTATATTATTTTTAGAGTGCTGACCAATTAATAAGCTACAATTGACATTTTTTCCTCAAAGTATTACCCATGTTTTCTGTAAACCTTCCCATAGGTCGTCCCCACCATCATATCATATCATTTGTTGTGAACAAAACAACTTTTCTGAAATATTTTTTCCCTTTGTTGTGCAGTCTGTTGTAGACCAGTCAGTGGGTAGATGTGAGTTGCATATTAATGGGGAGATGTTACTGTACTGTAGATGTGGAGGTGGCCAGCCCTGGTCTCACCTGATGCTGTGTGTGTGGCGTTGACATGGCAGGTCTCTGGGCTTTAGTGTTCATCATGACTCTTACTCAGTGAGCACCACAGCAAGGAAATTGGGTATTTGTTGTGACGCTTATCTACAGAAAGTCTGGATAAATTATTCACCACCTTGATGTTGCTATCAATAATAGATGTGAGATGTTGGTGAGAGAAGAGATATCATTTCACATCACGGAGAGCAGATTTCAGCCACATGTTTCTGTGTATGCACTGTATGTGTGTGTGTGTGTGTGTGTGTGTGTGTGTGTGTGTGTGTGTGTGTGTGTGTGTGTGTGTGTGTGTGTGTGTGTGTGTGTGTGTGTGTGTGTGTGTGTGTGTGTGTGTGTGTGTGTGTGTGTGTGTGTGTGTGTGTGTGCGTGCGTGCGTGTGTGTATGCACGCGCACGTGTGTGTATGTGTGAGTGTGTTACTCTGTGTGCTTATCTGTGTATGCAAAAGATTCTGTCTAAGATTTCACCCTCCATTGCACAGCACTGCATAATGCTTTTAAGAATTGTATGTGTGTGTGTGTGTGTGTGTCTGGTTGGCTCTGATTCATTAGTGTTATAGAGGGCACCAAAAGTGTGTGAGTGTGTGTGAGAAGATAATTAAAAGCTGAATTATTTATGTAGATAGGTCAGAGGTTCTCTCTCACTTTCTCCCCCTACACCCCCACTGTCACATACAGACACTCCTTTTCTCCTCCTCTCTAGCTCCTCTGTGTCTGTAGCATTTGAATGCTCTGATGCTTCAATCAGTGGCATGTTTCCTATCCCTTTCACAGATGTTCTTCTTTATCTTGCTGTAAAGAGAGAGACCTCGACTATATCACTGGCCTTGGGAGAGAGCTGCAGACAAAGAGAGAGCAGCTAAATGATAGAAAGGCAAGGGAGAGCGGAAGAGAGCTTATTCGAGCTCTGCTTGCCCTCGCACGTTCTCCCCTGGAACATTAAATAAAGGCTGAGCGCAAGCCTTGAGGAGAGTCATCGAATTACCCCCCCACCCCACCGCACCCCAACCCCCCCTCCAGCAAGATTAAGTGTCCTTACTTATTGACAAATGGGGCGAAGTCCAAAAGCTTCCTAAAAGTAATTTGTTACAAAGTCCAACAAGAAACTAAAGATTGTGTGTGTGCGTGTGTGTGTGTTTGTGTGTGTGTGTGTGTGTGTGTGTGTGTGTGTGTGTGTGTACGTGTGTGTGTGTGTGTGTGTGTGCTACAGTAAAACAACAGTCCCAGTGCTTTCGCTCCCCACACTGTAAGCCCTCCCCAGTTCTCATCCTCTGTTTTTGATATGGTCTCGAAGCGTCCGCGGCCATGTTTTGTTTGTGGCAGCTCTTTTGCATCATTAGCTTGTTTCCATTGGTGAGGACTTGGTATATCACTTCCTTTGTACAAACTCATCCTTTAGAGGCAGTTTCTTGCTGTCAGCATTTCCTGATAATGAGCAGATTTTGATGAGAAGCCCTCTTCCTCCTCGGCAGATGCTCATGTTTTTCCTCTGGTGAATATCCACCACATCAAACACAGGGAAGGGAAGGAAATCATCTTTTTCTGGTCCGGGACAGCAGGACTGAATATATCTTGGCACAAAAAACAGCATTACAACATAGCACTAAGGGCCAAAGTGTAGAATGTTGCCTTGGAAATGAGCTACTTACAGATGATATATTTATTGGCTTAATCATTTGTCAGTTAGGGATTAAAAACAACAAGAGGATATGATGTAAAGTACTAATGGTATGATTAAGTAATGCTACATTCTTCTGTAGTATGATCTATTGCTGCATCTAGTACCGTAATATTTCTAACTCAATAGCCATAATACATTTCTCTTGAAATAGCCTGTCTCACAAGGCACACAATGGTATGGAGACCGTGTTTCTTTTCATGATGCACCATGATGCAGGCAGGGTCCCAGAGTCTAGCCATGCTGCTCTTTAGGCATGTAGAAAGCTTTTACCCTGGTGATACTCTCTTTGAAAAAGATCCAAATGGGCCAGATGATGTGTTGCTGTTCGATTTGTCCAAGACACAATACAAAACTACAGACATTAAATGAATTGGTACAGTAGTATCCCTCATAGCACGTGTCATTGAGGTCCCAATGATGCCTGCATAGTAGGGATATATTTTCTACATGAAAGAAAGTCAGATATGTCTATTTAACTTATTGTCATTCTATGGGACATTCAATATAATTTCCTTTTAACCAATCACAATGCAAAGGCAGAGCTAAATGTCAGTTAAGAGACAAACTAAATATAAATACTAATTTGAAAATAAATACTCTCTTAATTGTTGTTCTGTTTACTAACTAGCTAATGTTTATGTAGGGCGGCAGTGTAAAGCGTTACTGTCTCGGCCTTAACAGGGGATGACGTGAGAGGTAATCCTGTGCTCTGAATATGTTTGGAATAGGGCTCGGGCGGATCGCTCTGTGTGTTTAATTGAATCAAATCAGAGTGAGTTGTTTACCGAGTTACCTCAATGAGGCGGTGATGCGAACCACAGAGACAGCTGGGTGCCTTTCTCGGAAACAAGCTATTTGAAGTTTAAAACCTGATTTGTTGTGATTTTTTCATGAACATGCCATACAGTTTTAGCTTGTGGTGTGGCCTTGACCCAGACAGGACCAACTTACCGTAGATGAATGCTTACATTTATTTGCCAAGGTCAGAAGTAGTGGTTGTTTAACAAAATACATGTTTTGTTGTTGTTGTGTGAGCAAAAAAGTAAAAAATCACCACTCATCCGTGTGAGGTGCAGGATTAAGAGCGACTGGATATTTTAAAGAAGAATCCGCACACTTCAAGTCTTTGTGCAAAAATAGCTTTACTGATTGCTAGCTTTCGGTCGTTAGACCTTCATCACCAGACCTAGTTGTTGTTGTGTGAAATACAAACATTGTACAACCTTGATAAGGATAGTGTCTCTGACATACTGGCAGTAATAGTCTGGCTGTGGAGACATGCCCCAGCATTATAAGTAATAAATGAGACCAGCAGGAATCACTGTGTGATAGGATGTTCACACATTTTTATCTTTTCATATTTACTGTTTTTTTTCTTCTTTTGCTGGGTTTTTTTTGTTGTTGTTGCTTCGGGGATATATTCAAGGCCTTGTGCCGGAGTGAATCTATCCATGGGTGACACTTGGGTCCGGCCTTGGCTCATAAATTGTGCCTCATGGACGCAGATGGACTCAGGGCATCAGCGGTCAGGCCGGACTGGGTGCTGATCTGATGTGCAGGCATGTGTTGGGTGAAGAGAGCTAGACAGTCCTCCAGACCGCCACACCTTAATGCAGCCCTTACACTTCTTTTTTTCATTGTCTTCCCAGACTACTTGATTTTTCCCACATTCTGTGCCAGAACTCTATTGATCACTGTCCCTTCATCACAACTGAGTGCATACACCCTGCAAATATATGGAGATGTTCTGAGAAAGAAAGATATTTTCTTTAGGACAAGTCTGCCTTCTTGCTAATTTATCAGCAAATGGAAGATAATACTTGATACAGTTTGCCTTGCCTAATACCAGATTGCTCTGAAAAGTGACATTTATTGCACTGTCCTTCCAATAATCTTACTATTCTGTTTACTCAGGAGAAGTACAGCAATATTTTCCCTCAGATTTTTCTGTTCATTTTCATTTATAGTTTAGACTGTACAGCAGAATATGGGAGATAAATTGCAAATGCAGGATGTGGACTAGAAAAGCCACCCAATTCACAATGGTGGCTTTGATGCACTCAGGCAGCGTGTCTGACTTTTACACCTCCGCCCGCTTTCCCAAAATGCAATTTTGCTGCCATCCTCGCAGGCCTATTTTGTCCGCGGTGGTCGTTACTTGTTTTATTTGCTCTCACACATCAGATGGCTTGTGAAACAGGAACTCACTGGCTGGCCAGCATTGTTCTGCAATTGGTGATGGAGAAATTGTCTGGTGCAAATTGCCCCCCCCCCCCCCCCCCCCCACCCCCCCCCACCCCCACCCCCACACCCCATATACACATTCCCATTTGACAAGGTTCTCCGCATTTTCAAATTGGCCATTGATTTCAGGCTCACTAAGACTTAACCCTGGAATGAGGGATCTATCTTGTAGCTGTAGTCAATCGCCACATTAATTACTCCTGCAAATGTCAATGGCTGTGAGCGGATAGGTGTGGATGAGGCCTCGGACTGGCTCTAGCCAGACAGATGTTCTGCCCATTGAGCAATGACATATGTGCTCTGTTGATTTAGCCTTGTTTAGCCAGTGGACTTCATCCCCCTAGTCTGCGCATTATGGCCAGGTCATCTTGAAGCAGGGTGTTGCTGACAGTGGTTGGCTTCCCACAGATTTGCAGATCGATCGGTGTCTGTCTGTTTCTGCACGCGGCTTACTTGTTTGTCATATTTTTCTGGAGGAGGAAGTAATTCTACAGTACCTGTGTCTCAACATCATTGATCAGTCACAGATGTTAATGTTCATGATGAAGACCTCAGTCACTGTTGATGTGTGGTCTGACCTATGGAGGCCTTAGACACAGCTGTGAACAAAATCAATCTTTAAAGCACACTCAACTGTCATGCCTAGTATACAATTCACTTTCATTGCGCACATGTTTACGTTTTTGTCATTATACATTGTGCCTTATAATCTATCTATAGTATATTGCCCATTGCTTCAGAGGGCTTTGCTTAGCTAAGCCACAGAGTTATTGCCTTTAAAGTGTTAACCCCAATCCTGTTATTAGACACCAGGACCATCAGGCGGCAAAAGAGCTGTAGCCTACTCATTAAACATCAGGATTAAGGCTAGCTACACAAGCTAACAGGAGCATGGAGGCTAATGTGTAGTGAGTGCTGAGGTAACGCTTAATGTGACTCAGCATGTCTAACGATTATGCGGGCTACAGAGAGGGGGCTGGGCAGACTGATTTAGAGGTAATTGGATTGCTCCTCCAAACTCCCCGGGGCAAGGAGAAGCTGTGTTGAAATCCAGTCACGAACCCAACATTCCTGTCAGATCCCAGGAGACTGTGCTCCATCACCAGGTCTTGAAAATGATCTTTCTCTCCCACTCTCTTTCTCTCTCTCTCTCTCTCTCTCTCTCTCTCTCTCTCTCTCTCTCTTCTCTCTCTCTCAGAAGATTTGGTCATCCCTGCAATTTCTGTGGGCTCTCAAAGATGACATTTAAAGAAGCTTTAAAAAGCTCTTTTGTGAGCATGTGATTAAAAGGCAAAGCAACAAGGGGAACAAAATCTTTTTTTTTTTATGGCAACATGTGACATTCAGCAATGCTTGAGCGTTCCCTATGCACAGGCCGCCTCAGCCATTGTCATTCTAACAGGATCTGTTGCAGTCACACTCTCCTCAGCCCCACTAATGAGTCATTGCCTGCACTGGCTCCAGCAGACAGGTGGTCCCTGGATCACCAGAGTCCATCTCCCTCGCCAGCTCCTCTTTGTACTCCGCTAGAGACACAGACACACACACACACACACACATGCCACGGGGGTGTTGCACGCCGCTGATGGGCTTTGGCTAGCCGCGCCGCACCACACCGCGCCCGGCTCCGCTCGGCTGTGTCCCACCGGGGCCTCCGTCCGGCTGTCCGTGCTCATCTGTGCTCAGACGCGCGGGCCCCGGCAGCTGAATCATTTATGAAGGAACGCGGCAAAAACGGGGAGGCCGTCATGAAAGCGGGATTTATGGGCTCTACGGCCAGCTCAATGCCAGCGCGGCGCGCTCCGCCACCTCTATTTTTGAAGCTTTATCACCCACCGCCCACAGTGGCCCCGCGCAGCGCAGTGCCACGCCGCGTCCCGTTTTGATTGGCCCCTCTCACTGCTCACTCAGAGCGCTGGACGGAATACACTGCCAGAGATTTGGCCATTTTGTTTTTTGCGAGAGGATGGACAAAGCCTGCGACCGAATGCTGCTCGATGCTGGTGTAGACCCGCTGGGTGCAAATCTCCTCTTGTCCACACACACGCACCTCACCTCCCTTAACCAGATCTCCATGATGAGGGCTGTTTGGGTTTTAATGAAGAGCCAGACACCCCCCCCCCCCCTCCCTCCCTCCCCCTTTACCTCTCTCCACCACCACACACAGACGGTAGATTTGAACACGATTAGCAAACGGAACATTAGATTCAACATGCCGAGGACACACGCTGGCTCACTTAAGGATGCTGCCGGCATACGAGCTGGAGAAGGCGCGTCACGACGAAGGCAGAGACGGCTCGCCATGTGCCCACGCCAGAGCTGGTGGTGGGAAGCCATTTGTAGGGCTGTCGCGCACACGCTCAATTAGTGATGGATGCTGAAGACTTTCTTTTCCGTTAATTCCCGAGACAAAACAGCAGTCATCCATTTTTCTTCATTCACTGGCTGTCGTCCGTGGCAGACGTCTTCATTAGGGAGACAAGAATTGGAACAAAACAAACGCGCTCATTTGGTTTTGGAAGGCTGGATTATTGCTGTTGTTGTTGAGCTTCCATTTTAATCACTGGGATCATTGTTTCACATCTTGCATTTAGCTTGCATTGAGAAGTGTCTCAAGCTCTCTGTATGGGACAAGGGTGGTACCAGAGTAAAGTAACACACACGCACACACACACACACACATACACACACAAACCACTCTATTAACGCACACACACTGAGAACCGCTAGCAGACCCATTTGATTAGAGTCCAGTATGAGGTTATTGATCGAACCGGAGTGGGAGCATTGATGAAACTCCAGTAAGGTTATTGATCAAAAGCGAGTGAAGGCATTGATGAAACTCTGGTGGGGTTATTGAGCTGTGTTTGATAAATTGGCTGAATGGCCCTGGCAGTGTGGTGACCAGCCAGAACAGCGGCCCAAGCCCAGAACCGATAGCCCCACACGGACCAGACTCTGAGCTGGTCAAGCCAGCGCACCTCCGCCCTCTAATGTACTGTAGCTCCCAGCGAGTAGTGAACTGAATCAAGAGTTTTTTCTTTTCTTTTCTTTTCTTTTTTTTAATTTATTAAATGGCAGTCCAATCTACCTCCTGTCCATAATGACATTCTCGTCATTTTGTTCTCTAAGCACATTATAAGGGAGTCGATGAAAAGGGCAGATACTTCTGCTTGGAGCTCGGAGGAATGCATCTGGTACAGCAGCTCGCCTGTGTGGAGTGGGGGCTTAATGAAATGTCGCTTGGTGGATGAGTCTAACTTGTGTTCGACTACTTTTTCCGGAGCCTTTGGTACCTTGCTTGAATCACAGAATATAATGAGTGTTATCTGTATTTTCCATTCAAACTTCAGAGTACTTCTGGTCAAAAAAAAAAAAAAAGAAAAAACTGTACTTAAATCTTGTCAGCTGCTTTTAGAGCTAAGAATAAGACGAAGGACTGATAGAAAAAAAAAGGGGGGGGGGAGACCGAACAAATAAACAGGGAGCCAAGTGACACACACGCCTGGTTGTTTTTCACTAAAGGCTGGTCTGGAGCATGGCAGCAGTGCTGAGTGAGGGGCTTGAGCGGATAGCTGCAGCTGTGGGCTGGGGAGGGGAGCTGAGGAAGGCAACGGGTGAGTAAGTGAGCGAATGAGTGGGCGGGGGGGGGGGGGGGGGGGGTCGGTTGAGTGAGAGTCATATTTCAGACTGGGTCTCCACCGGCAGGTCTCCAAGGACCCCTCCTCTGTGACAGCTAGAGAGAGAGGAGCACTAATGAACTTCGCCTCCTAATGAGGCTCGCCTGGCAACGGTGACCATGGCAACGTTGCACTGTTACCAACGCATGCTCCTTTGCATTCTTGCGTTCACACATTTTGTTCGTTGAGTTCTCTCTCACTCTCTATGAAACGAGAAGAAGGAAAAAAATCACAGTAAACAGCCATCTTTTTTTCCCAATCATACAGGGTTATTGTATAGGGATCTGATTATGGATTTTACACTTCAGCTATCGTCTGGGGCTGATAATTAAAATCACCCATGCGGGAAAGATTGGAAAAGCTAATCATTTTGGGGGAATAAGTGAATTCTCATTTTAATTATTGAGTTGGACTCATAAGACCCAGTGTCTGCAGTTTTAATTCGAGGCCTCAGAAAACTGCATCTCAACTCCCTCTCAATCTCCTTAGACCACGTATTACAATGCTTACAGTGTATTGTTCATGATTGTTGATCTGCACACAGCTACCAGCTAGTAATGTAAACACCATTCAGATGTAGACCATCTCCATCATGGACACTGCTGTTTACCTCAGACAGAGGTCTTCTCCACAGCTGGCGTCTCCTTTAAAGGCTGCAGTCCTTTGAAGATTGATCTGTCCTCCAGAGGCTTGCTGGAGCAGGCGGGAGGCTGATGGCTATGGGAGAGTATTTTTAGCAGAGGAGGTGCTGAGACGCCTGGACCAAAGCCCAGGCTTTCAGTCTTGGGGAGGAGAGTCTGGATAGTCAGTTGTGGGTGTGTGTGTGTGTTTGTGTGTTTCTGTCTGTCTGTGTGTGTGTGTGTGTGTGTGTGTGTGTGTGTGTGTGTGTGTGTGTGTGTGTGTGTGTGTATGTGTGTCTATGTGGATGAGTGTGTGTGTGTGTGTGTTTGTCTATGTGGATGAGTGTGTGTGTGTGTGTAATACATATTTCTGATCTGTTGGTGGCATGCCATCAGATAGAGTGTGTTGTGGTGTGTTCAAGACCCCTCCCCATAGTGTGGTGGTGCGTTCAGGACCCCTCCCCAGAGGTGTGTGTTGTGGTGTGTTCAGGACCGCTTCTCTAGTTTACATGTTGGAATGGTGTGTTGTGTTGTGTTGTGTTGTTGTGTTGTGTTGTGTTGTGTTGTGTTGTGTTGTGTTGTGTTGTGTTGTGTTGTGTTGTGTTGTGTTGTGTTGTGTTGTGTTGTGTTGTGTTGTGTTGTGTTGTGTTGTGTTGTGTTGTGTTTGGTTGTGTTGGGTTGGGTTGGGTTGTGTTGTGTTGGTGCACTGTGGTCTGTGTCAGTCCAAGGGAAATTTATATGCTATTGTCAATGCTGAGTGGTGCTGGGAGAGGCACACAGAGCCCAGCCCATCCATTTTCTAGAGTGCTCCCAAACGCCACGCAGTTCTCCAAATGCACACTGGCACGCATTCATCTAAATTAACTTAATATTCAGGACTCTGGGGAGGACGCATGCGAGAAAGTAGAGAAATGTTTTGTAATGCACAAAAAGTCCCCTCAATGCAGGGAATATGTTTCTGTTTTTTGTTGTTCTTGTTGTTGTTGTTGGGTTTTTTTTAAAGCAAGAATACGTCATAGCCCAATCCGCTATCAGCTAAAAGCTTTTAGCTAATTGCCTACATGCTCTTATCGTTAGCCCGAGCCTCCCCTCCCTCGGTCAGCGCACCCTAGGAGAACGTGAGCAGAAATATTTACATGCGTGTTGCACGCCACGGTCATCTTGACTTACGAGCCGCCGCGTGTCAGATCCCTGTGGGTGCCGGCGCCTGAGTGACAGGGGGGCAGTGGGAGGAGAGTGACGCATCCGCCCACGCGAGAGACACATCCTCACGCGCTCCTGTCTTCCCTGGAGACTGATGGCTTGAGTGGACGCTGAGGCGGGAGGATCAGGTGGGAGCGTGGTGCTGGTGGTGTGTAGTGGTGGTGGTGGTGGGCGTTTAGATGTGAGAGCTGATGGAACAGCACAGGCCCGGGGACGGCAGGGAAACGCCAATGATGCCACAGACTGAGCACTGGCTCGATATTCGGACAGATATTTCTAGTCAGGCCAGGCTGATTGATTATTGTTTAGTATTTTTTCTCCATCACCTAGCCTCTCTCGTTAGCTTGGTTTTTGATGTATCTACCACAGCATACGTGAAATATATATACATACAGTATATATACACTTTAGGAAGCATGTAATGTACATATACTGATAAGACGAGGCATTGGTTGTACAGCTACAGAGTTGTAACTGAGGCTTTGATTGTGCAGTTACAAGATCTGCAGTCTGTAATAGAAACAACATCCTTTGCATAGAGAGCATGGTTGATGTGGGGAAATTCCTGGAGCTATGAGCTATGAATGTGCAAATCAGTGTTAAGACAGGTGTGCTCGCATTGCAAATATAAGCTTATCACTTAAGGAGATCAAATGTGACATATGTCAAAAATGATGACTGATTTATTGCATGTTTTAGTGACACCTTTACTGAAAAAAAAATAACTCATTATAATGACGCTTTGGACAAAGGCGTCTGCTAAATAACCATAACCATAACCATAAAAACTATACCTTATTGAAAACAGAATCGAGGACTTGGTTATCTTGTCGAGCAGTTTTTCTTTCCAAACTTTCTCCAGTGTACTAGACAGCCCAGCTGAAGAGTAAACAAGTCTTAAAAGCCTTGACAGCCTCCTCCTGATGCCCCCTTAGCCTTGATGCTCCCACTGGAGTGAGAAGCCTCCTCAGGCAGCCCGCCGGCCTCCGCTCTGAGAGACAACTGTTTACTTAGAGCCCAACACCACGCTGGGCAGGAGTGCCACTCCAGTCGCTCGTCACTCGCATTACCGAGAGCTGCGCCAGCAGGCAGCGGCCGGGGGCTAAAAGAGGGCTCTCCTCGCAAGCGTGAGCGGGCGCTGAGAGGGCATGATCGAGGCTAGCCACGGCTAAGTGACCGGGCCCACTCCTCTTCTCAACGCCTGATCAGGTATCAGGAGGGACCGGGCCCACTCCTCTTCTCAACGCCTGATCAGGTATCAGGAGGGACGTGGTGGTGTGAACTGGTGCTCAGTCACTGCTTCACTAGCGCGGACTGCTAATGAGAATGACCAGAGGAGTCTAGTTTAAAAGTGCTGCTATGGAACCCACTCATTAGGAGATGGTTTGAGGGCAGGAATGGCCTAGTCATGAATGAATGGCCTAGTCAGATGGCCTAGTCTTGGCTGTAGATAAGCAGGAATGGACAGCTGCGAGTGGACTCCTGTTGCAGGGGTGGATAATGGGTGGGTCTAATGGTTTCAATTTAATTTAGTCTTTCTCTGGGTCTGTCTGCTGTGCCCTATTTAAGCTATGCATTTTTTTTAACTTAATTTACCTCAACTGAACATCTTCAAAGTCATTGTAATGGTTGTATGTCTTTATTTGTGTTGAATGGTAGCCGTCTTGCTTAACCCTATAGTGCCTGTGAGCAGAAAAAAACACCCTTGCAACTTTGGGCCGGTGGGCCGGCGGGCCAGTGAACTCAGAGACAGGAAGTCTTGCAGCCTCGCTTTCATGCTGGCGATGTGATGAATCGCTTTAGTGCACTGCACACATTCACGCCAGGCACCGGCTAGAACAAGTTAGCGATTCTCAGACATCGAGAAGAAGCAGAAAGCGAGTAATCCGTTGTCAGAGGAATACGGAAAGAGGAAATGGCAGACTGACTGATTGAGGAGTGTTGTAATGTATACACTAAACTGCAGGGGGAGCTCTGCAGAAAAGCTTGCGAGCGAAAAACGAGAAAACAGCCAAGATTTTGCCCAAACTGCATAGTTTTCCTTTAATCAGATTCAACTCTATTGTCATTTTGCACAAGACAGCGAAATGCAGTTGTAGTCATGAGCAGGAGCATTGGTCACTCCAAAATTCTGGGCGGCACAACTAGAGTGGGGGACATGAGGGTGGGCATTCCCAACTAGCTTTGATAGACCCAGCTATGATCAGACAATATTGTAACAGACTAGCTAATTGAGCAGCAAGGTTTGTATAAATGTATGCAATGCATTTACATCTCCTCTGCTCTGGTGCTGCTGCAATTTAAAGGTCCCTCATCACACACTTTCATAACTTTCTCCCAGAGTGACGTCTCACTCCATAAGCTCCCCCGTGACAGCCCAGAGGTGCTGGCCCATAGCCTGCAGCACATTTGCATGTCACTCCACATCCGGCTGCTCATTCCAAACGTGATGGGGGGACAGGTGAGCCCCCCCCCCCCCCCTCTCCTCACCCCATTCATCTGTCTCAGGGAGTTCTGAGGGTGAGGGGGTAGAGGGGGGGGGGTGTTGGCTTCCCTCAGCTGGAGGAGATAAACTCTCTAATATGAGATCAACCCGCCGACACTCATCATCCCATTAACCTTTCCAGGTCTGGCCTGCCAGTGCGGCCACAGTGGCCTAGCTTGGCCTTTTCCCAGAGACGCCGCGAGCCGACACCTCGCCTACCTGCTGTCAAATCTCCTCCAAGTGGGGCTTTTGTCTGGCCCTGGGAAAGGGCAGATCCCGGGCTCCTGATGGCTCATTACCATAGCGATGGTGCCGGCCCCCACCGTGGGCAGCGCAGGAACAGGGGAGCGGGCGTGTGAACGCCGGCCATCTCCTCGTGTTTCTGCGGCTCGCTGCCAAATTGGACAGGATTGTGACGGAACAACCGTGGGCGCAAGATGATGGCCATTGCAAGAGCCGCTCTCTCTCCCACATCATGTTCAATTTCTGTTCCTTTGTAAGAGCACCTTTTCACAGCAGAAGCGGTGTCTCTGTGCCTCCTGTGGAAGTGGAGTTCATCTTTTCATAGTTCTGTGTCAAGTCCAGAGGTCCTATTGAAATGCAGTGTGCAGCAATACACTGGGGCGCTGTTTCTGAATGGGACGCTGATGATGTGCTCGGCTCACACAGAGGGAGACAAACAGACTCCTTTCTCCATCCTCCCTTCTTTCCATAAGATGGGGATTGTTTTTGCGATCGAGATGAGACTTTTGATGTGGGATCTGGGCTCGGCTCGGCTCAGCTCCTCCGTGTGTGAGAGCATAATAAGGCTCCGCCTCTGCCAGGCTTTTACAATGGAGGATCATTAATGTTGACACGAGAAAACACAAGCAGAAATATCCAGTTGTCTTCTGGGCTGGGTCGAGGGGGGGGGGGGGGGGGGGGGGCTGGGTTGGAGACGGTATAGGTTTATCTGTGATGGAGGGGATGATGGGGAATGAGATGGAAAGGCCCCCCCAGTGGAAAATAAATCATACATTTTCATGATTGTATCTCTTGCTGATGCCTGGATACAATGCAGCTTTGACATTTGGGGAGATTTCATATTTTCACAATGCAGATGTCCAAATGAATGGCATAATTATGAACTGCTATATTTGTACAGTATACTGTACGTGTGGGGGTTTTGTTGCTGGGGAGAGAAGGTGCAATAGGCAGGAGCAGTTTGAGGTCAGCAGCCTCTGTGGCCATAAAAGCCAGGCCTAATGGATTGGTGACTGTCCCACTCAGTGGGGATGATCAATAACACAATAACAATTTGCCATCCTCTGTGTGTGTCTCTCCCTCCTTCTCTCCCCATCTCCCTCTTCCTCCCTCTCTGACTCTCTCTCTCTCCTTCCCTCCCCACCTCCCTATTCCTCCCTCTCTCTCTGTCTGTCTGTCTGTCTGTCTGTTATTCCCCCTCCTCTCTTCAGGCTCTGGCCACTGCAGCGGAGAGCTTTCAGGAGGAGCATCAGTGGAAGGATGACCTTCAGGTGAGTTGTGTTATGTTTAGTGCTGTCAATCGATTTAAAAAAGTAATCGCGATTAATCTCATGAATGTCCTAGTTAACTCGCGATTAATCACATATTAATCGCACATTTTTATCTGTTCAAATGTCCCTTGATTTATCATTTTAATAGTCTTATCAAAGTAAAGTGGATAGGCTTGCTTTGTGCAAATGTTTTTTTTTATTGCAAATCGCAGTATAGTGTTAGAGCCATTCATGTCTGTAGTAGCCTAATACTGTCAATAAGTATTGGGACAGATGACAGCTGGCAGCACCACTGAGCAAAAAACAAACTTCTCTCCTCCAAGAAGTTCAGATACTGCAATAGCATAAAAAAAGCTCTTAATTGTTGCAGCCTAATTCAAGCCTAATTCAAACATAGTTCTTCTCTCTCACACACACACACACACACCTAATGTGCGATAAAAAAAACAAAAATAACACTGTTAAAATTGTTTTGAGTTAATGTGTAAATAACGTGATATTTTTGACAGCACTAGTTATGTCATTTGTATCACACAACAAAACACAAAAATCGTCCCCGTGCTGTTTGCTATGGGGGATGGGAGGGGACACCCTCTTTGCCCCTGTAGTTCACTCCATTCTGTTTGCCCTCAGCATAGCCTGCTCCTGAATAAATAGCACTACAAATGCAAAGACATAACACAAGAAGCAAGACAGACTCCCCGAAGAGTTTGTATTTGCCGACACCATAATGCATTCATAAGCCAGGCTTCCACTCTCTCTGTCTCTCTCTGTCTCTCGCTGTCAGAGAACAGGACGCTGCTCTCTCCCTGTTGGCGGAGGAGAGGAAATAAGTGGTGGAAAGAGATGAAAAATGAATGGCGGCTGCTGCGGTGTGGGAGTGGGAGTGGGTCTGGCTGTGAGCACATGTTCTGTAATGGGCTGAGCAATGTGCTGGGAGAACGGCTGAAGGGAGTCGGACCAGCTTCCCTCTGACCTAACACTCGGAGAGAGTGACCCAGTGTGACCCAAACCTGTGTATGTATGTGTGTGTGTGTGTGATGGAGAGTGTCTCTGTGTGTGTGTGTGTGTGTGTGTGTGTTACAGTGCGTGTGTATGTGTGTGTGTTACAGTGCGTGTGTGTATGTGTGTGTGTGTGTGTGTGTGTGTGTGTGTGTGGAGGTTCTAAGAGAGAGGAAGGAGAGAGCAGGGCAGAGTGTGGCTGAGGCATGAGGTTTGGTTAATAGATCTGATTTCACGGTGAGCACACGCTTTGTATGTGCTAAATTTCAACTGTGGCGCTTTTAGCATGCATTTGAAAGATTGATTTCACTGCGAGCGCATGCCCTGAATGCCTCAGTAGTTGTTTTACAAGTGATCCCTTCACCTCTCTCTCTCACACGCACACACACACACACACACACCACACACTCACACAAACACTGACTCTTCAGTCCTCTCTCTTCGGATGCCTCTTTTATCCATCTCTATTCTGTCTTCATTTCACATTTTCTTGTTTCTCTCTCTTTCTCTCTCTCTCACACACACACACGCACACACATGCCCCCCCCCCACACACACACACACACTCAAACTCACACACACACACACACACTCACACTCTCTTTGATCTGTGCATGTTCATTAGCTGAGTTGCTGGATGATGAGTGAGAATATGTTTGACACCGTCACAGCGTCGTTGTTCCTCGTAAGGATCACATTGCGATGTCGTTAGCTAATTGGCCGGGCTAGTTGTACCCTTCACATCTCAGCCATCCAGTTTAAAAACAGCACATTGTGCCTCCAGGCACGCAATGGCTGATATCTCAGAATTCTTTGCATTCATAGCTGCCCTTAATTGAAAACATGCTGCTCGATATCCTCGCAGTAATAATTAATATGAAGCATAATTCATGATGTTCAGATGTTTTATAGATGGGCCTTCATGGCTTTTCAAATACTGACCTTTACATTGTCTATTGGGAAATATGAAGCAAATGAGGATGCTTATCTGTAAACAAGAGGTCTGTGTTATTTGGTTTGGCAGTGTGACAGTGGTTACTTACCATAGCAGTGGAGGATTGTGTGTGTGTGTGTGTGTGCGTGTGTGTGTGTGCGGTGTGCGGTGTGTGTGCGCAGTGCCGTTTTTGTCTCCCTTTTTGAAGATAATTGGTCTGAGATTAATTCCCCCTATGATCTCATTAAAAGCTGACCTGAAGTGCGTAGCAGCACGACATACTGCCTGTGGCTCAGCGAATTCTACACACACATACACACACACACTCTCTCTCTCTCACACACACACACGAGAGAGAGAGAGAGTTGTTGTACCTTCCTGTTCTACCTTTACTCGCCTTTACCTCATCAAGCATAGACGTAATTTCAGTTACCTATAGCATAATCGTAGAGCAAAAGTCAAATCGTTTGCCATGTGTGTTGTGAGCTGAGTGGTGGAAGGTTGTATTTACTGTATCAGGTATGCTTTTGCTGAGTGTTCCATGAAACCAGAGACAAAGTTCCTCTCCCACCGTGTGTTCTTCTTCTGTTGCTTTTGCTCATTGGAATGTGTGTATTTTGCATCTAGACCTCATGCACCACACACAAACTTCCACAAGCTCCACAGCAATGACAGCGTATTTTCTATTCCATACACACCCACTCTCAGTTAACTTTTAGCACACACACACACACACACACACACACACACACGTTCCTACTGGCGTGCTGACTGAGGCTGACTGATGGACAGTTGAGTGTGATGCTCTTTTTCTCTCCTCTCCTGCAGGCGGGGGAAATCGTGTACTACAACGCCAAGGAGAACGTGAGTAATCGCCCTCTCATTACCCCTCCGGCTCCATCTCACCGTTACCCATCTGCCCTAACAGCACTCGTAACTGCTCTACTACACATTAGCCATTCAGATGGCAAGATAGTCATTTCATTACTCGTAGGCTGTAATCTATTCTGTTGCATTAGTGGTTGACTTAATTACAAAAGTGCCATTAAAATGATGTCAGGAATCCGGCTGATGAAACCGTTGAAATCAAATTCCTAATTGAGCCGGTAAACGGTGGAAGTCCTGCTGCAGTGGACAACCACATGCCCAACGCTCTAGCTTTCGTAAGATGTCGTCTGAAATAAATGCAGGTTCTCCATGCGAGGTCAGTGGATCTCTTTTGTGCCTGCATTCTATTCTATTATTCTATTCCAGTGACGTGAAGAACACTGTTGGGCCAATCCCAGTGCAGAGCCAGCTCCAGTTAAAAATAGACCCTCGATGTCTTTTGCTCGTATTGTTATGCAGCCAATTAGTGGATGTAGCTGTTCAGGAGACAAAGTGAAATATCGCCTGGTTACCCTGCATTGTGTCAGGACGCACTGTTATGGTTTAGCATTGTAATCCAGTGTACCAGGTAAAGACAGAGGTGCAGGCGCTGAAGAGCGGGAGTGGACACCCGGTGGCCCTACATGATGTTGGGAGCCGGTGTTACGGTCAGCGTTTAACCCGGTGCATCCGGTAGAGCCGGAGCCGGAGAGATGTAGCAGGGGGCGAGAGGGGGGTGGACAGGAGAGGGGGGAAGTGTGCTCCAGTTATTAACACATCTCCAGCCTGAAGATTTATGACTCCCGGCTCCTCTGGTGAAGTGCGAGCCTATTGGAGGAGAGAATGTGGAATAGAGATCCATCTGGTGCTGCTCCTCTCGGCACACGTACATCCTCCCACACACACACACACACACACACACACACACACACACACACACACACACACATACGCACATGCACACACGGGCGCGCACACACACACACACACATACGCACACACACACACACGGGCGCGCACACACACACACACACATACACACACACACACACACACACACACACACACACACACACACACACACACACACACACGCACACATGCACACACACACATACACATACATACACACACGCACACATACAGTACACACATCTACACATTCACACATTCACACATTCACACATTCACACACACACACACACACACACACACACACACACACACACACACACACACACACGCACACGCACACGCACACATGCACACACACACTTTCACAGATGCTGAGAGAGCAACAGCAGCTCATGTATCACACCTGCCAATTATGCATCACATCAGAGAGAGGCAGAGAAAGTGAGAGACAGAGAGAGAGAAACAGAGAGAGAGAGAGAGAGAAAGAGAGAGAGGAAGGAAAATGAGATAAATATATGATTATATTTACTCTTTGTATAATTTGTGTGGATCATATTTCAATAATCATGCAACATGACCTAAAGAGAGAGAGAAGAGAGTGAGCTGAAGGATGGAGGAAGGAGAACATGATCAGATGTGGAAGGTGACATTAAAGAAAACATAGTGTTGCTTTCGCTGTCTTCTCTGGCTGCTTTGAGCTTGATACTCTACCGCACCTGCTAAAAGCGTTGGTGGCGTGTTGCATGGCAGTGCATCACTTATTAAGATCACTTATTAAGAAAGCTGTGTTGGTGGAATTAGTTCACAAGATTAATAACAAATTTGTTGCCACTGTGACTTTTTTTATTTTCTTCATAGAATTGTCTAATAAAACTGATTTATAGCCATTTATAGTGTGTTATTGTGAATAACATCTCAGCCATGATGGTCTTGTGTTCAAAACGACTCGTGGTCGGTATTTTTAGATGGTCAGTATTTTCAGCTCTGTGATTTGCTTAACTTTACATTTGTTTGAGTGTTTAAACCATAGACACCACAGTTTATATTCAGATGCGAGTCCAAAGACACCACATCAAGCCGAGTTGACCTGGTGTAACTTTTTACGGTCTGACTTAGCAGTAGCACTCAGACTAATGTTCAGCAAATTTAATCCTTTTAAAGTATTTTTTTTATTATTTATCAAGGACTTTTCAAAGAGCATAGGCAAACATCTAAACACCCCCACACACCCACACACCGTTCTCCCCCCAAACCTGGCTTGCCATAATGCAATTTCATCGTGTCCGTCCCTGAGTCTGGGCATGCCGGTGCAAAGGCAGTCTGACAGGATTCTTTTCACCTTCTGAGCGGATATCTGTGGCTGTACGGTATTGATAATGGGACAGTTCTACTGAACCCCTCGTAAGCTTGCAAGGGACCCAAGCAGCTAGCCAAACAACTGATAACCAAATCAAGCTGGATTTCTGGTACTGTGAAAGTCTAGAACTAACGTAATCTTACTGTAATCCTTTAAAACTTTGAGACTCATATGAGGTGCTAAATACATGTTTTAACCAAAAATCAGTACAATACCATAGATACGTAGATCATACAATATGCTATCATTGATGAGTAGGGGCACATTGGCAATGTAGCCTTCTTTAGTGATGTAATTAAGACACTGTAACATGCAGTGCAGTGTGATTGCAGCTTGTATCACTACTGTGTCTTTTTCAACCTCCGAGTTGCACACATCCCTAGAGCAATCAAACAGCCTCCAAGCCATTTGCTTTATCAGCTGCTCGGAGCAGAGAGCCTCCAACAACTCAGCAACAGAAATATGTCAGGACTCAGGAGCATGGGACGTGGTCAGACCCAGACCGTCATGCTCTTTATCTCACTCCTTTAGGCTGCTGTAGGAAGGTTCCATAGCAGGAGGGATGTTTCTAGCGATTACAAACCAAAATGTCCCTTTAATATTAAGCGTATTCGTCTAAGGACATGCTGTGTTTGGCATCTGCTGCAATCTCCCTATGATTAACTGAGGGGAAATAGCAACAATTATAGAGAGAAAATAAACAAGAGTATCCTCACAGCAAAACAGAGAGGAGGAAGAAGAGGGGGAGGGGAATACAAACACAGAGAGAGAGAAAGGAAGAGAGGCTCCAGAAAGGGGGAAACAGAAGTGAGTGGTGGAAGACTATAAAGTATTTACTAAGTACTGTGTTTCTTACAAAAGACAAAAAAAAATGCCCAAGTAGAAATCTGTTGTACATCAACACGTTGCAACTCTTATTGTGTGTGTGTGTGTGTGTGTGTGTGTGTGTGTATTCCCATAGATCAATGGTAATGACACTGATAAAGACAAGAAGAATCGGCTCAGGCCGGATTTCAAAGAGGATGTGCAGTTCAGGCGGGTGATCTCCTACAACCTCTCTGCAGTGCACATCCCTACGGACATATACGACGGCTGTAAGTAGCATGCATGACACATGAGTGTATATCAATACAGTCCCTCTCACCCTCTCTCTCACTCCCTCTCTCTCTCTCTATTCACCTTATTCCTTAACCCGGAAATCTGTACTGTTTTCAACTTCCGCTCATTCTGTTTACATGCGTTCTCAGTAGCTAACTAGAACATGCTTCAACTTAGATTTCATTCGAAATGTTGACAATTCTGCCCTCAGCATGTATATACTGCATAATATAACCGATACAAAATAGAAAAGTTGACTTTTATATGCATTATGATATGTTAAGCACTGTCAACCGTCACGTTAAAATAGATACAATGCAGCTTCGCCAGAAATAGATAACCGTTTTCGGCGTCATGGCGACCCCCATTGTTGGTTAGGGAATGTCGTGAATATGTGTGTCTGTCTCTCCAGTCTTTCTCTCTCTGTATGTATATTATGCGCACACCCTCCACTGCTTCTCTCAGTCTCTATCCGCACACACAGTTCACAGTCTCCCTGTCACATACATATTCTCCACTCCTGTTCATTTAGACGTTGGTATATACTGTAAGTGTCCATACAAATGTATGTTTAGAAATGGAATAAATGTAAAATATACAGTGGCATTACAGTGAGTCACAGAAGCTTCCCTACCTGGATGTGATGTCATGCGTGACGCATTTGGTGTATCCGTGTGTGTGAGTGTTAATTGGTTTGCGCTGGTGTCTGTGTGGTGTGTGTGACTGGGAGTTGGCAGGAAGGCTGGGCTGTGGAGTTTCTCTTCGCCCTGTGCATGCTGGGAAGGCGTCTGGTCCTGTGGTTAAAGACACCACTTTAGATTTGACCTTGTTACACATATGCACACACACACACACACACACGCACAGACACACACACACACACACACACACACACACACACACACACACACACACACATACACACACAGAGACTGTAGTACTTGTAGTTAATTTGTTTACTTTAAACAAACAACTTTCATTTGGAGTCAAGCCGCCTGGTGATGTTCAAATTCTAACACAGCCAGCCAGTCTATTTCTACTCAAGCAAACACTCACAGACACACATTCAAATGCAGATCTGCAGATCTGCCGATCCATCTACACACAGAATCATTTGCACAGATATGCAGAGACAAAGACATAGAGAGAGAGAGAGAGGAGAGAGAGAGAGAGAGAGAGAGAGAGAGAGGAAGGTACACACACACACACACACACTCAAGCACAATCCCTCGCCAGCAGCCGCCCCGCCTACACACACTCTCACATGCTTGACGAGTGTTGCACTGTGCACAGGAGGACCCTGAATGATAATGCAGGCCAGGGCTGTTTATTTATTATTTATTGCATATTTGTAAGTCGATTCATTATTAACGACAATGAACTGGGGCTGGCTAGGGTCTCGCTGGAGTGTGTGAGGGAGGCAGAGGGCAGCCTCCACCAGTCCGTGGCACACACACTCTCTGACAGCTGTTTGGGTATTACACGAGC